>NC_045450.1:56146611-56446611 GCF_002776525.5 Piliocolobus tephrosceles | reverse complement strand
CCTCAACCTCCCAAAGTCCCAGCACCATTTTTTGAAAAGACAGTTTTTTCCCCATTGGTCTTTCCCCAGTGATCTTGCATCATTGAAGAAAATAATTTGATTATGTATGTTAGGGTTTATTTCTGCACTGTCTGTCATGTTTGTCTATATGTCATCTTTATGCGTGTACCATGCTGTTTTGACTGCTGTGGCTTTTTAGTAAGTTTTGAAATCAGGAAGTATGAATACTCCAACTTTGTTCTTCTTTTTCAAGATTGTTTTGGCTATTCAGAATCTTTTAGATTCAATATGGTTTTGAGGATGGATTTTTCTATTTTTGCGGAATATGTTACTGAGATTTTGATATTCATTGAATCTGTACATCATTTTGGGTAGTAGTGACATCTTAACAATATCAAGTTTTGAAACCCATTAACCTGTGATACCTTTCAACAATGTTTTGTTGTTTTATAAGCCTTTCAGATCCTTGGTTAAGTTTGTTCCTAAATATTTTGTTCTTTGGGATGCTATTGTGAATGGCATTGTTTTCTTAATTTCCTTTTAGGACTGTTCATTATTAGTGTTTAGAAATACATCTGCTGCTTGAGTATTCATTTTGCATCCTACTACTTTGCAGAATTCGTTTATTCTAACAATTTTTGTGGGTGGCATATTTAAGAATTTTCTATGTAAACAATTACAACATCTGCAAGCAGAGATAATTTTGCCTCTTTATTTGGAATATGTATGTCTCTTTTTGTTTTTTGTTTTTTTTTCATTTTCTTGACTAATGGCCCTTGCTAGAATTTCCACTATTGTGTTGAGTATAGTGGCAAAGCGGACATCCTTGCCTTGTGTCTGGTCTTATAAAAAAAAGTCTCTGTCTTTCACCATTGAGTATGATATTAGCTGTGGGTTGTTCATATATGGCTTTTATTATGTTAAAGTAGTTTTTTTCTATCCCTATTGTGTTGAGTGTTTTTGTTATGAAAGGATGTTGAATTTTGTCAAATGCTTTTCTGAGTCGGTTGAGGTGATCATCTATTTTTTTTCTCTTTCCTCCATTCTGTTAACTTGGTATCTGTTTACATGTATCTATACATATAGAATATCTGTTACATGTTGACATGATATGTTTACATGTATCTATACATGTAAAATATAGAATGGAAAAGCCAACTGAAGAAAACTGATTTTCATATGTTGAACCATCCTTGCATTCCAGAAATAAATCCCAGTTAGTTAAGGGTAGGATATTAAGTCTTCAAATATTATTGTAGAATTGTCCTTTCAATTCTGTCCATTTTTGCTTCATATATTCTGATGGTCAATTATGAGGTATAATGTTTATAATTAGTATATCTTCTTGCTGTATTGAGTCTTTTATTAATATATATATAACACCATTTTTAATCTCCTGTAATTTTTTTTTTTTTTAATTAGAGACGGTTTCACTGTGTTGCCCAGGCTGGTCTTGAACTCCTAAGCACAAGTGATCCGTCTGCCTTGGCCTTCCAAAGTGCTGGGATTATAGTCATGAGCCACCATACTCACCCTCTTGTAATATCTTTTGATATAAAGTGTTTTGTCAGATGTTAGTATAACCACCCCTCTTCCCTTTTTGTTATTATTTGTATGAAATATCTTTTTCCATCCTTTCACTTTCAACCTATTTATGTCTTTGGATCTAAAATGAGTCTCTTATAGACAGCACATATTTGAATCATGTTTTAAAATCCATTCTGCAAATCTCTGTGTTTTGACTGAAAAATTGAATTCAATTACATTAAAAGTAATTACTGCTAAGGAGAGACTTATTTCTTTTGCTGTTTGCTTTCTATATGCCTTAGAGCATTTTTTACCCCTCATTTTCTACATTGCTGTCATCTTCAATGTTTAATTAATTTTTTATAGTATGGTGTTTTAATTCCCTTCTCATTTCCTTTTGTGTTTATTCCATAGCTGTGTTCTTTGTGGCTACTGTAGGAATTACATTTAACATCCTAAAGTTACAACATTCAAATTTAAACGTACACAAACTTAACTTCAATATCATGCAAATACACAATACCATACAAAATCACTGCTTATATATAGCTCCTTATCATTTCAGTTATTGATATCACAAAATTACATCTTTATACATAGACTAATAATTTTTGTATGTCCAGAGACATAGACTAATAATTTTTATGCATTAGACTCTTGAGTCAGGTACAAACAGAAAGTAGAGTTATAAACTAAAGTCAAAATAATGCTAGTTTTTATAATTGCCTACATATTTACTTTTGTGGATATCTTTATTTCTTCATATGACTTTATGTTACTTTCTAGTGTCTTTTGTTTCAACATGAAGCACTCCCTTTACCATTTCTTTACGGGCAGGTCTGTTGGTAACAAACTCCCTCAGCTTTTGTTTATCTGTATATGTCTTAATTTCTCCCTCACTTTTGAAGCACAGTTGTCTGGATAAAAAGTTTTTGGTTAACAGTTTTGTGTTGTTTTCTTTTAGCACTTTGTGTGTAATGGCCCACTGCATTCTGGACTTCGAAGTTTCCGATGAGAAATATGCTGATACTTTTGTTGAAGAAATCTTATATGTGATGAGTTCCTTCTCTTTCTGCTTTGAAGACGCTTTGGCTTTGGCTTTTGACGGTTTAATTTTAGTGTGTTTTCGTGGGACCTCTTTGATTTTATCCTACTTGGAGTTAGTTGAGTTTGGTGGATGTTTATATTCATGCATTTCATCAAATTTGAGGAGCTGACACATTATCTTCAAATAATCTCTCTGCCTCCTGTTTCAAATAATTTCTCTTCTTCTTTTGGGGCCCTCACTTTAATTAGAGACAGGATTTCATTGTGTTGGTCAGCTTGATTGCCTTAGGCTGTGTTCACTTTTCTTTTCTTCTTTCCATTCCTCAGACTTGATAATTTCAATTGTCTTCATGTTTTCGGATTCTTTCTATCATCTGCTCAAACCTGCTTTTGAATATTTCTAGTGAACATTTTATTTCAATTATTGTACTTTTCAGGTCAAGAACTTTTTAGTTTCTTATGTTTTCTGTCTGTGTTGATGTTTCTACTTCATTCATACTATGTTTTCTTGACTTTTTCTAAATTTTTCTTTAGGACTGAGCATCTGTAAGATAGTTGTTGGGAGGTTTTGTCTGGTAAGTCTGCCATCTTGTCTTTGTCAAGTACATTTTCTGTTTATTTAATATTTTTTTTCAAATAGGTCATACTTTCCTATGACTTTGTATGCTTTGTGAATTTTTTGTTGATAAATCACTATACGGAAATTGAACTTTTACTCTGGAAATCATATCCTCCTCTTCCCTAGGGTTTGCTTTAAAAATTTTTGTTTTAGGCTGTCTCCATGCTGGGAATCAGCCTGAGGGTTCAACTTAAGATTTTAAAACCTCAGTTTTTTTCTGAGCCGATGCCTTTCCCTGGGCCTATGCCATGACTTTCTAAATCGTCTGTATATGTGGCTGCATTTGAATCCCCTAGTTCAAAAATACTAAACTCCCAAAAAGAGAAAAAGATAAAACTTTAGGGGCACAAAATATGCTAGTCCTTTAAATCCCCTGGAAATTGATTTAACTGGAGTGGGAGGGGCTTGAAGCAATGGCTGCCTGTCTCTGTGTCTGTCCCTCCATCATCAGCAATCAGTGATTTCCAGCTTGGCTCTTCAATATTTGGAGCATGGGGCACTTATTGCCCAATCTGGCTCTTGTAATTGTGTGCAAGCTGCTCCAGGAACACACTTGCATGGCTGCTTGCCATGGGGCTGGGGGATGCGGAATGCGTAGCTGCCACCTTGCTAAGAGCTACCTGAAAATAATCACTGTTTACTGTCCAAGCCTTCCTCTAGAAGTTGCAAGCCTTCAAAGTAGTTCCCAGAGTTTCAAAATAGTTATCTTAGATTCTGCCAGTGAAATTTTTGTCCAGGTGGTGAGATGGATTCTTGGTGTTTCTTACTCCACTAATTTCCCAGAATCCTTTGCCCCACAAGTATGTTACACCTCAAATAATCACCACTTCTTTTAGGCCAGGCCGGCCGTGCTTCTACTAATTTGTCTCTCTCAGAAACTGTCTAGGTTTTTATGTTTGATTCCAATTCACTCTATATGCCAAAACCCACACCCACAATTCTTTTTTAGACATGCTGTTCTCTTTAGACTTATGTTACAGGTACCTGGCGGTACATCACATATCTGTGGGACTATGCTTTTTATATTTCTAGAAGTCACCCTTTTTTCTCAAGTAGAGATGACCTGTGAGGCACCACCATCTTTCAGAGGTCTTAGCACAGGGTCTGACAGCCATGTCCTTGATGTGGTCTTTACCCAGTTCCCTGGGTTTGGTCTTCTCTCTGAAGCTGTTTCTTAATGACCGTAGCTTTTACTTGGGAGCAAACAGTTTTACTTTACAATTCTAAAATGTCTGGACAATTCATCGTCCCTTTAATTCTACTTGGAAATGGACCACTTTTTTTTGATGTCATTTCTTTCTTGTAGTAACTTACCAAATACGGCACAAAACAGACAGCTCATGTGTTCATTTTCCCTCATATTCTACTACCTGAACTCCACAACTTTATTATATAATTTTTCTCTCAGATTATCCCATGCAACATTTTAACCAAATGTTTTGCCACTATGAGTCATCATTTCTCCTGTAACCATTTTCCTTGCCATTTTCCAGCTTGCTGTTTTAGTTTCATACTTCTTGCTTTCTGACTCCAAATGTATCACATTATTTTAGGTTTTTTGCTACGGGAGCATCCTATGTCTAGGTTACCATCTTCTCTATTAGCTTTTGCTATAGTAATGCTTCTAATTTAGTGACAGAAATAATTTATTTTTTCTCATGCATCTTGTGATGAACGGATCTAAGTTTAGCTTGGCTTCAAACTGGAGTTTGGGTCCAGGTCTGCTGTTCTGCTTTGGACTGTCAAGTCAGGACATAATCTCATGGTGATGATGGAAGCATGGGCAAGTTCAGTTGAATAAGTGCAAATCAAGGCTCTGATTGCAGCACAGTTACTAACATCTTAAGGCAGAATGAGTAATATGACTGAACCCAAAGTCAAAGGGCAGGGAGGTACCCTGCCTCTAGTTTAAGGAAAAGCAGTCATGTGGCAAAGGATATGGATACAGGAAGGGATGAAGAACTGGAACCAATAATACAATGTACCAATCATTCAAATCTTAACCAAACATATATGGGAAAGCTATATTAATATCATATAAGGATGTCATTTAAAAACATGTCAGAGAAAAATAGTGATACTTCTTGAGAAAATATTTAATTCACCTGGAAACTAAAATAATTCTGAAAATGTATGCACCTAATAACATAGCCTCAAAATGTAAACATATAAGACAAGAAGGAGAAATGCAAATTCATATTTACAGTAGAAGATTTTAGTACACCATTCCCAATAGCTGTTAGGACAGATAAATTTATAGAGGGAAAATTTGAACAACACAATTAATAAAATGTGACATTTATTTTGTATGCAAAAACTTCAGAATACATATTACAACCACATAATACCCATTATTTTTAAGTGCACACAACACTTAAACATTGGACCATTGTCTCAGGCAGTTCAGGCTGTTATGAGAAAGTATGATAGACTGGGTTGCTTATAAAGAACAGAATTGTGCTTCTCATGTTTCAGAGTTTGGAAGTCCAAGGTCAGGGTGCCACCATGGTTGGGTGCAGGTGAAGGCCTTCTTTTTGCCTGTAGATTGCTGTCTCATTATACCCTAAGGTGGCAGGAGGAGAGGTAGAGAACTCTCTGGGATCTCTTCAAAAAGGGCAGTAATCTCATCCATAAGGGCTCCTCCCTTATGATTTTAAATACCTCCCAAAGGTTCCACCTTTTAATACCATCACATTGGTGATTGGGAGTTCACCATATGAATATGCGGGGGATAGGGGTGCACACGTATTCAGTCTATAACAACTATATTTTAGCCATAGAGTACCAACAAATTTCAGATAAAATTGAAATCAGATGGAGTATAGTCTCAGATCACTATGGAATTAAACTAGAAAAGAACAATATAGAGATAATTAGAAAACTTCTGTATATTTGGAAATTTCAAAATACGCTATTAAATATCCCATGCCTTGGGAAAAATCACAATAGAAAAATAGGAAATATTTTAAAATAAATTATAATCAGAATACTTTATATCAAAACTTGTGGGGGGCATAGCTAAGGGATGCTTAGATGCGTATATTAGATGCATATGTTAGATGCTTTAGGTGCATATATTAGAAAAGACGAAGAGCAAAAATCTCAGTGATCTAAGCATCCAGCTGAAGAAAGTAGAAAAAAGAACAAATGAAAACCAAAAAGAACTAGAAGAAAGAAAATAATTTAAAAATAGCAATTAATGAAATAATAAACAAACATTCAGTATAGCACATCGGCAAAGCCAAAAGTTGGTTCTAGAGGAAGGATAAGAAAGGTATAACTAACCAAATTCAGGTATTAAAAAGAAGGTCTGGGTGCACATTGGAATTATCTGGAGTGTTTTGTTGTTTTTTTAAAAATACTGATGCCCAGGCCCCTCATATGGTCAATTAAATCAGAATTTCTAATTGTATTCCTGTATTAGTATATTTATTAAATATCCCCATTGATTCTAATATGAAGCACAGGTGAGAACCATTGATACAGCAAATAACTTTTTGATGTCATTCCAACCTTTTTGCTTATATAATAAGTTGTTACAGTTTTGAAACCTTTTGCGTTTACCAGCATATCAATATCTTGCCGTAGCAGTAAATATACTTCTGCCACTACATTTTAATAGTTGTACTACATTTTAATAGTTGTGTAATATTCCATTATATGATTATATTATCATTTATGTAACTATTATTGAGCACTTACATTTTCAATAGTAAAAACAATGCTAAGAGAATATCTCTGTAAAAGTGCTTTTCCAAACCTGGGCAACATGACAAAACCCCAACTTCACAAGAAATAAAAAAATTAACCAGGTATAGTGGTGCATGCCTATAGTCTCAGCTACTCAGGAGGCTGAGGTGGGAGGATCATCAGAACCCAGGGAGGTTGAGGCTGCACTGAACTGAGACTGTACCACTCCACTCCACTCTGAGTGAGTGAACAAAACTGTATCATCCCCCCCCCAAAAAAAAATTACTTTTCAGCTGGCATAGTGGCTCATACCTGTAATGCCAGCTACTCAGGAGGCTGAGGCAGGAGAATCACTTGAGCCCAGGAGTTTAGGCTGCTGTGAGCTATGATTGTGTTACTGTACTCCAACCTGGGTGACAGAGGCCCCTTATGAAAATAATACCGATAAAATATTTTTCACACATCTACAAATAGCACTCATTAAAAAATTATTTATTAAAATATTTTCTTGTGGGTATGATGAAATAATATGTGTGACAGTTGGTAAATGAATTTTTATCTTACATGCTCACCTGGGAATTAGCTATGTTATTAGGGCTGAAAGAGATGTATTAATACATGTTTTGCCAACCATTTCCCTAACGCAATGCCTTATGTACAGAAGGCATACAAAAAGGCAGGGCACAGTGGCTCAACCTGTAATCTCAACACTTTGGGAGGCTGAGGTGGGTGGATCATCTGAGGTTAGAAGTTTGAGACCAGTCTGGCCAACATGGTGAAACCCCGTCTCCACTAAAAATACAAAAATTAGCCAGGTGATAGTGGCGCGTGCCTGTAATCCTGCTACTTGGGAGGCTGAGGCAGGAGAACCGCTTGAACCCAGGCTGCGGAGGTTGCGGTGAGCCAAGATCGCGCCACTGCACTCTAGTCTGGGGGACAGAGTGAGACCCTGTCTCAAAAAAAAAAAAAAAAAAAAAATACAAAAATGTTTGTTGAATAAGTGAATATATTTAATTCCTCAGAACTAATCGCAATTGGTAGAATATGTGGACTCGTTACATTCGAAAGAAAGATCATGTAATTTTGTGAGCAAACCCAGTATCAGAAACCAAAATTAGAATCTGTAAACTAAAATCTTTTACTTTGAAATTAATATATAAGAATGAGTATGATTATTGAGATCTATGCTCAGCTAGCCATGAACCAAGAATTCAACTCTTATCTGTCTAGAAGAGGGGGCGGGAAAAAGCTCTCCTATGGTTAACTGCTGCCCCTCTGAGATACTTTGGTTTTCTGCTGTACTGAAGCCAGAATGATTTTATGTTGCAGTAAAAAATGACATTCTTACAATATTAATACATGATTATGGAAAATATTAGATAATTTAGCTAAGCAAAAATAATACAAATAACTCTCATAAATATAATGTTTTCAAATAATAGTTTTTCTTTGGGGGAGCAGTACTTTTTTATCAACCTAAAAGAAGTACTTCACACCGCCCACATTTTTACAATCTCTGTCATTCATTTTTGTTCACTGTGTATAACCTTTGAAATTTGGGTGCTTGATATGCATGGAAGATGCAACACAACATACATCTTTTAACTTATTGTACCATTGGCTGTCATTCCCGAGCATTCATTCATTCATAATTCAGTCATAGATGTTTGTTAAACTCCTACTTTTTCCATTCATTCTGCTACCTTTTGAGAATACAGTGGTAATCAAAAACAGACATGGTCCCTGCCCTCATGGAGCTCTCAGTGGATTTGAAGAGTTTGTCATGAATTTAAAAATGACACAGTAAATGTAAACCTGCCACTGTAATAAGTGCTATGAGAGAAAGGAACATGAGTTTGTAACAGGAAAATTTGATCTAGTCAGAAAAGGCTTTCCTAATGAAGTGATAAGTGAAGTTATATTTGAAGGAAAAGTAAAGCAGGGAGGGAGGAGCCTTCCAGCTAAAGGTATCAAAATGTGTAAAGCCTTAGGACAAGAAAGACTGGGAATGACAGAGAGAGGAAGCCAGCATGGCTAGTGTAGAGACAAGGAACTGGAGAGGAAAGTAGGGGCCAAATGATGGAAAAGCCCTGAAATAGGAGCATGCCTAGTATGCCCAAGCAGCAGCAAGAATTTCACCATGGCTGGAGGGGCATGAGCAAGGAGAGAAGAGTAAAAAGTGAAGTTGGAGAAGGAACAGTGTGCCAGGTAGTTTTGCAGTACTATCCAATAGCACTTTCTGTGATGATGGAAATGCTGTGTCTGCACTGTTCACCATGATAGCCATTACTCACTTGAAATTGAGCACTCAAAACATGGCTAGTGCCATTGAGGAACTGCATATTTAATGTTAGTTAATTTTAATTTAATAGCCTCTAGCTGTAGTGTATAGTATGCTAATGAACACTTGAAGGGTAAATAGTGTAGCTGAGAAACTGAATTTTTAAAATTTTACTTCATTCTATTTAAATGTATGAATAGCCACATGTGGCCAGTGGCTGCCATATTGGATAGAACAGTTACAGCCTTGTGACCTTGGGCTTTTACTCTGAATTAAATTTGAATTACCTAAGGCCTGTAGCTAAATTGGTATTTTGTTTTACTTTTAAGCAAAATAATAAAGTTTCCTTTTTTGATAGGGTAAAGGAGAGGTGAAGATATGTAAGAACCTAAAGAAATACATAATTTCCTTGACTCATATTTTTAATTGATATCTTAAGATGCACTCCAAAAGGTGAAATGTAGGTGGTGACAGCATATCTAACTTTTTCTTTCCTGCCTCAACTTAATGTCTCCTGCTCATTAAAGGATGAGATAGGTCCTCCCAGTTAATATTCTCATAGAACATTTCACTTTTTTAATCTTTTGTCATTTGTTAACCTATGTATGTATTTGTATAACTATTCTATATCTTCTGTGCAATGCTCAACCATAAGATTATTATATTATTTAGGGCAGGGACTGTGCCTGTCTTATTCACATAGAATCCACAGTATGTGAAATCCTAGTAGTCCAATAATGAATATTTAATAACTGAATAAGTGAATAAAGTATTCAGCAGTCTCATCTCTATTGTACTCATCCATCTGCTTATTTATCCATATTGACTGTTACCCCCTCACCACTGGCCATACAGAGTTAAGGGACTCTCCCTAACCTATTCATCCCGGTTACTTAAAACTATTGATAAGCGTAAGTCTCTCTATTATCCATAATCCATGAAGCAGAGACCGTCTCCCACCCAATAAAAAGATTTAAATATCTTTTAAAAAAAATTTCAATACCCCCTTAAAGTGAGACCCAAAAGAACTAATAAAAAGATAGCCTGGTGACCTCTGTAGCTCAGAACTGAATTACTCTACAGTGACAACCCCCTCTTTGTCCCTCATAACCTCTCAGCTTTTATATAAGTCATAAGATTCTACCTTGTTTTAAATGAATAGCCCATTTTGACAGAGTAATGATAGTATGTGACAAATGGCACTTGTCTCATGACATTTCCCTTAGCTAGCTTTACTCAATTCAGTTATTGTTAGGTGACTGTAAGATACACCCTTATGCTGGTTTTGTCTTTGAGATTGATTCTCTTCAAGAACCCTCAGTTCTGGTTCCACGCACACGATAGAAAGGCCCTCAGTTATTTTGGCTCACAGTAGGACTGCTTTCTTCACTGTATTAGAGAGTTGGAGGATTATCGGAAAATCCTAGTACAATTTCGGAAGTAGAAACTTACCACAGAGATGTTTCCCCACATGAAATGTTTAGTGACAGTTGGGGTAGAAATAGGGGTCCATTGACCCTGGGTGTCAGTCCTATCATACCCAGTTCACTGTGTCATCTTTAATAATGTACAGTTTGTGCTTCAGCCTATAATCTGCAGAGACTCTCTCCTGTTCCTTACCCCTTTCATTGATACCAGAAGTAGCAAAAAGATTCACCTTTGTGAAGCTTACTAAAATTCTTCCATATCTTCAGGTAATTCACAGGGATGAGGAAAATAAAAAGAAAAAATTAATGAAATTAATACAATTCTTCTACAAAACTGAAATACTGTGCAGAGATTGTTGAGAAGGTGTGTGCGGGATTGCTGGTTTTTCAAGCTAGATAAAACAGTAGTACCTATTCAAGTCACCACCACAGGGGGCCTCCTAAAAATAGACTGACTCTGCTATGTAATAGCTTAGGACATTTTTATTGATATCATCTCTTGTCCTGCCCATAGAAAAGCCTTGAGCCTGGAAGGAGGAATTCGAGTGTATTTTCCTAAGAAACTGGTGCCACAGTAAACTATGTCTGTTTGTTCTTGAGGCCGACCTAGCAATTACCTTGGAATTCTAGGGCTCTGTATTTTTCTAAATGTTTTTTCCTTCTACTTCATCATTCCTGATGAAAGAAACAAAACAGCATAAAGAAAAGCTACAGGTTACTCTGAATACACACCAAGTTTGGTAGGGGAGTAGTTGTCTTAGGTGGCGCTCTCACCACAGCACTAAGAGCTACACTGATGTAGTAAGGAAAACGTGGCCCTTTTGAATCTTAATGTGCTGTTCATTTCTATTCCCATTGCTTCTCCTAGGATTTCTTGTCTCTTGCCCTAGCAAATCATAACACATAGACACACATACACACACACCCATCCCTGTCCAGTGCACCCAGTGGGGGGGAGGGGGCAGAGAAGACAAAGTCATTTATATAATGTGTCTCCCTGCTGAGCCCCTAATGGCCGAAGCTTTTGTTCTGCATTCAGTGGCTGCGTGTGATGGGCAGGAAGCTGCAGTCTCCCTTTGTTCCATGGCCTTATTCAGCAATTTAGATCCATCATAAAAATCAAATATGCATGTTGCATTCGCCTTGTGTACAACAGCTTCAATTTTCACCTTTTTAAAATTTGAACTCCACAGGGGAAGAGAGAGAATGAAGGGAGAAAGGGAAGATGGGGGTAAGAAAAAAAAAATCACTTTGTGTTTTTGCTTAGTGGACTGTGAAAATAGGCAGTCATGAAAAAAAAAATTATTTTTAATTTCATAGATGCATCCCATTCAAAATAAGACATGCTACCAAATTAGGCCTTGTGGAAATGCCCACAAACCATCGTAGTTAACTCAGGCTCCAAAACTTGGATGTGAAATGATGGGTAAAGAAAAAATAGAATGTTATGAAAGGGTAGAAAGAGGAAGACTATTTAGGGCTTGAAGAATCATCCTGTTCAGAGAGGTACCTCCATACCACTTATAATTATGCCAAAAAGGATGTTTTTTGTTCAGGTGATTGTCATGAGTTTCTTTTGTAAAAGAAATGATTTGGGGAAGAGGTTCATAGAGGGAGTGAGAGAGAGAGATTACACTTAAAGATATATTTCCTCTCTGAATAAAAATGAACACCTTGACAGAGATGTTTTTGTTCACTTATTGATTTGCACACTATATTTAAAATTTTCCCAGAACTTCAAAGGATATGTTTCCTGGAGTTCAAATAAATTTGCATCAGCAGCTTTGGTATTGATTATGCAGAAAAATACAGAAACCTTTTACCTACTCCATTATTAGACTCGAGCAATGACTTTACAGAAGGGTGCATGCCCTAATATAAACAATGTGGCCAATATTTATTCGATTTATTAAAAAAAGATCTGAAGAAGTGTGCCTCTTTATGCCTGGTTTCACTTACTAATACAGGTTTTGAAGCCTCATGCTAACATTGAAGCCAAGCAGTTTGAAGATACTTTGCCTGTTCTTAGAAATGGAGCTCTTACAGGGTAAACCCATGGAGATTGCTGTTGTCAACATTATACAGACACTGAGCATAATATAGGATGGGTGCACACTGAAAGAGTGATCTTGAGGCTCGCTCAAGGTTGAAAAAACCTTTGATTATCTGGAGTGGAGCTTCTTCTGGAAGATGGTACCAAATGAGTCTGGGATCAAAACCAATTTTGCAAGTTTGATCGAGTCATAATATGGAAACCCACCAGATTCTGCTGTGACTAATTAGAGATGTGTGAAGAAGGGTTCCCTTCCCCAATGTTATTGATTTTTCTTTCAAACTCCCCAGTTTCACGGTGAAAATCTGTGGCATTTAAAAGTGCTCAATTTAGTACAGTTCACTGATGCATGTAATCTTTGGTAACTGCATCTCATTTTCCCTGAACTGGATTTTTCAGGCCCTCTTATGTCTGGGTATATATTTTATTTACTCTGTATTTTAATTGAAATCAAAGATGTACCCAGAACATACAAATACTGAGAGGATACATTTAATATTTGGATTTTTTTTTTTTGAGTTGCAAATTTTCCCTTTTCTCTGCTGGAAATATGGGCAGTTACAAAAAAGTATAATTTTTAAAAGTGGATTCCACACAATTTAAGCCTACATGAGTGAAGAGATTTGTATATGTCTTGAGTGATTCTATCCTGGAAAAAGCAATAAAGATGGAGAAAAGCACCAGGAAATTTACAACATTGGATAAAATCTGTGATTGTATACCATCATAACTGAGGCAAAAGCTATGGCCCTATGCCACCTCAAGCCATCTCATCCCATCTTACCTTTTAACAGTACTCCATATTTTTAGGATATTACAGACAAATAACATACTGTAACTTCTCATTAAAGTTAGGGCCACATGCTGGTATTTTATGTTTTCAACTTCCTTCGTATGAGGAAAGATGCTATACAGGTGTATTAAATTATAAATATTTCATATTGGAGAGTGAAACCTTTATCTTTGAATTCAAGGTAATTTAATTTATAAAGGTATACTTTTAATTGAATATCTTCCTCTTCCCTATCATATGGCAACTTTATCCTCAGTTCTTTCTTCCCAAGAAATAAGTTGTAGAAGACCTAGAGGAAAAATTGTTTCAGGAGACCTTGTTTGCGTTACAGGTCATTCCAACTACTATTCTTACCTCTGCTTTAAACAAAAAATACATGCTAAACCAATGACAGGTCTCACTGAAGTATTTTCCTCTGCAATCACAGAGATGTTGAGAGTGAAGCCTCCGAATTAGACAGTCACAGTTTAAGTTCTGACTCCATCCTTGACTAGCTCTGTCACTTTGGGCAAGTTAAGCTTGAGTGTCTTAATTCGTAAGATGAATATATGAGGATAATAACACTTAATGTATAGGATCATGTGAGTTAAATGAGATTAAGTAGAGTATTGTCATAGGTTGCTTTCTTAGAGAAGCAGACCTGAGATTAACATTCAGTGTATTTATTAGGGGGTGCTGTCAATATCTGTGGAAGGTGAGCTGCAGTACGTTCCAAGAAAGACCTCAGCCAACGCTGGGGCAGGTTTTTTTCAGCCTCCTAGGAGCTGACAATGACTAAGGGGTATTGTCTTTTACCAACCTTTTTAGCTGTGGAAATAAATCCTTTATTTAGGAATAAGGGATTTTTTATTTTTCTAATCCTTTATTTAGAAATAAATTCCTTTATTCTTGAAGGGGGAGTTGGGTGGCACATTACAATGTCTATTAGAAGAGTTTAGTAAGCACTCAATAAATATTAGCTATATAATAGTGTCAATGTATATTTACCTGTGAGACCATTCTTAGTATCACAAACAATTGCTTTCATTATATATTTTAATAGTGCTTTGGTAAGAGCATGGTTCTGGGACTGGATTTGAGGCCCAATTTCCTAATTAGCAGCTGAATAACACTAAGTACATTAGTCTCTCTGTGTCTCGGTTTCCTCATTTGTGAAATGGAAATAATAATAGTACCTATTCTCATAGGATTGTTATCAGGATTAAATATGTTAATAGTTACACTTTCCACAGTGCCTGGCATATAACACAAGCTCTGTAACTGCTCGTGCTTATCATCATCATTATTTTTCTTCTCTCAATCAAGTTAAGCATGTACAGTGAGTCCTCACTTAACATTGAGAGGTTGTTGAAAACTAACTTTAAGTGATACAACAAATAAAAAATGATTTTTTAATTGTCAACATTATAATGACACATTGTTATTCAAAGACCCGATGTATCTTGTTTTACTTAAAGTCAGTTTCCAAGAACCTGTTGATATTGAAGATTTACTGTAGTCAAAATTTGGAATCAGACAATGATGGGTTTAAATCCCAGCTCTGTCACTTCCTAGCCATTTTGATCATGAGCATGTTACTTAATCTGTGATCCTGAGTATTCTTATCTGTCAAAAAGAATAAGTCTAACCTTATAGAAAGCACCAAATATATGAAGGTATTATGAACTTATGTTTCAGTTTACTTTCTCAAATGTAGTAATAACCCCATCCTTGGGATATCCTGAAGATTATGTGAGTTCACTCATGAAAAGCACTTAGAATGGTACCTGACAAAAAGTATGTGTTCAGTGAGCGTTAGCTAATAGGATGGTGATGACGACAACTGTATAAAGGACTCTGCACAGTGCCTTGCATATCATAAGCACTCACATATTATTTTTGAAGCTCTCCATGAATGTTTTCTTTATTTCTTCCTTTTAGCCTTTCTTTTACATTCCAGCTGGCCTGCTGGACCTTTATTCTTGTGTATTCCTTTCTTCTTCCCTCACTTGCTTGTAAGGATTTTGAATGTTATATATGGGTCAATAATAAACCATATCCTGTGACATCCTTAAAAAACAAAAGACAAAACCCTCTACTTTGTTTTTATTCTGGAGGCAGTAAGGCTGATGAGTGATTAAACATTATCTTCAAGTACACAAAGATTCTTACTACAGAAAGGTGGCTGCCAGTTCTCCATCCTCAGGACAAAAGAAGAGAAATAGACTTCAGTGGAGCATACAAACACAGAATGTAAGACAAAAGAGAATGATAGACTCTCTAACTCTGAGAGGCTAAAAACAAAGAATATTCTTAATGTATTTAGAATTGCTATGTGCATGTGTTTCCCACCAAAGGAAAGAGAAAATTGTAATGAAATCCCTTTTAGCCCCATACTTCTGATTGTGTTATCCCCAAATATTTTAACTATAAATATTACCTGGTAGTGTGTATCTTGCTTGTCCTATGTTATTTTGTCATATTATCATTCCTGGTTTCATAATAGCTGGTGCCCATTATAAACCAATCAGAAAAAGATCTTGGTTTGGGATAGACATTTACTGTTCATAAAGGCTAAAAACTGTTTCTCTTTGCAATAACATATAATAAAAAATAAGCATAGCCAAAATGTTCATTTGCATTCCAGAGGAAATAGTCTGAATAAATTCACCCTATTCATACACAGGGTTTTGTGGTTTTTTTTAATACTGTTTTAAGCACTGCTAAGTGTTAACGTTTTACATTAAGTCATTACTTTGATAGGGATTTGATAATATAATTATGGCCTTTATAATCATGTAGAAAATCATGTTAATTAAATAAACAAAAACTGAAAGAAAATGAACATTTTGATTGGGTTTATTTCATCAGAAGAATCAGACATCTCAAAATAGAAGCAGACATCTGTGGAAATGAAGAAAAATCTACAGTTCTTAAAAACCTAGGCTCTCTGCTGAGGATGTTATCATATAGAGATCTAGGAAATAGCTCAGCTTTAAACATACCCCTTAATAGATATATTAAACCTGAATTTCCATCTTCACCTCCTTTTGATTTTCTTTTAAAACTGTATTTTTAATGGCAGGTGAAGCTATCGTTTTTGTTTATACTTTGAACAAGTATGGCATCTTTTACCCCGGAATATCAAATTCCCATAAATTTCATAGATAGTAGTTATTATATGTGAAATATACAAAACATGAAGCTTCCTGCAAATTCCTGGCAGGGTGTGGAGCAGGGGTGGTGGGTATATGCATTATATCCCATTGTTTTTAGGAATTTTTCTTTGGGTTCCTAGTGATGATTATTCCCACTGAAGGGAGATCTGTGCCCAGCTGGCATGTTTTTATACCACAGCAGAGTTCCCAATGATACTTTATCATTTAGACCTCTTTCCTTAAAAATATGAGGGAGCTAGAGTGATTTTTTTTTTATTAAACACTTCAGGAGTTTTATTTTTGTCTTCATATTTTTATGTTTGGCATGTAATAGGTACTCAATAAATAAGAGTTGAAGCCATGAAAATCTTTGGTTATTTTCAAAGTGATTCTCTTGGAATGCTATGTATTTATTATATCAGTGTTAAAAACAGTTCTGGAATTGCCCTCAGAGCTTGTGTTAGAGTCTTTTGAATATACTTATCTTTGCAGGTCAATTAATATTTATTTAGTGTCTATAACGTATGTATTTCAATTTTTTTTGTAGAGATGGGGGTCTCACTATGTTGCCCAGACTGGTCTTGAACTTCTGGCCTCAAGCAATCCTCCTGCCTTAGCCTCCCAAAGTGTTGGATTACAGGGATGAGCCACTACACTTGGCCTGTATTGTTTAAATATCATGATTTCAACCATTAGCTTATTTACTGCAGTTGTAGCTATTGCGCAGCAGTCTCCCTTGTGTCGGGAACAGTTACTAAGTCTGAAGATGGACAGTGAGAAATAAGATAGAATAAAAATAAAATAATATAAAATAAAAATAAGAAATGGTTCTCTTCCAAGAATTATAACTCAGAAATGTACATTCAAATTAATATACTAGAAAATACAGGTCAGCAAAGCCTCAGTCCTGTCCTCTCGCTCTTCTCTGTGGACAGCATGAGCTTCACCACTCACTCCACCTTCTCCACCAACTACCAGTCCCTGGGCTCTGTCCAGGTGCCCAGCTATGGTGCCTGGCCAGTCAGCAGCACGGCCAGCGTCTATGCAGGCACCGGGGGCTCTGGTTCCCGGATCTCCGTGTCCCACTCCACCAGCTTCCAGGGCGGCATGTGGTCTGGGGGCCTGGCCATGGGGATGGCCGGGGATCTGGCAGGAATGGGAGGCATCCAGAACGAGAAGGAGACCATGCAAAGCCTGAACGACCACCTGGCCTCCTATCTGAACAGAGTGAGGAACCTGGAGATGGAGAACTGGAAACTAGAGAGCAAAATCTGGGAGCACCTGGAGAAGAAGGGACCCCATTTCAGAGACTGGAGCCATTACTTCCACACCATCAAGGATCTGAGGGCTCAGATCTTTGCAAATACTGTGGACAACGCCTGCATCGTTCTGCAGATCGACAGTGCCTGTCTTGCTGCTGATGACTTTAGAGTCAAGTATGAGACAGAGCTGGCCATGTACTAGTCTGTGGAGAACGACATCCATGGGCTTCGCAAGGTCACTGATGACACCAGTGTCATTCGGCTGCAGCTGGAGATAGAGATCGTGGCTCTCAAAGAAGAGCTGCTCTCCTTGAAGAAAAGCCACGAAGAGGAAGTAAAAGGCCTACAAGCCCAGATTGCCAGCTCTGGGTTGACTGTGGAGGTAGATCCCGAAATCTCAGGACCTCGTCAAGATCATGGCAGACATCTGGGCCTAATATGACAAGGTGGCTTGGAAGAACCAAGAACAACTGGACAAGTATTGGTCTCAGCAGATTGAGCAGAGCACCACAGTGGTCATCACGCAGCCCTTCGAGGTTGGAGCTGCTGAGATGACACTCACGGAGCTGAGATGTACAGTCCAGTCCTTGGAGATTGACCTGGACTCCATGAGAAATCTGAAGGCCAGCTTGGAGAATAGCCTGAGGGAGGTGGAGGCCCACTACGCCCTGCAGATGGAGCAGCTCAATGGGTTCCTGCTTTACCTGGAGTCAGAGCTGGCACAGACCCGGGCAGAGGGGTAGCGCCAGGCCCAGGAGTATGAGGCCCTCCGGAACATCAAGGTTAACCTGGAGGCTGAGATCGCCACCTACCACCGCCTGCTGGAAGAGGGCGAGGACTTCAATCTTGGTGATGCCCTGGACGGCAGCAACTCCATGCAAACCATCCAAAAGACCACCACCTGCCTGATAGTGGATGGCGAAGTGGCGTCTGAGATCGATGCCACCAAATTCTGAAACATTAAGCCAGCAGAAGCAGGGTGCCCTTAGGGGAACAGGAGTCCAGTAAAAAGTTCAGAGGTCCAAAAAATGGAGAAAATACAATGTTATAGTAGATAACTGTATACAGTGGAATCGATAATGTCTCTGGGTGAGCATCATGGAAGAGGCGGCATTTCAGATCTTGATGGGTATATATAGGAAAATATGGGAGAAGGGTGTAGCAGGAAATGAGAAAATTGTAAGCAAAGACCCCAAAGCAGAAAAGCATTTGGTTCAGTCAGAGAATGGTGAGACAGAAAAAGAAATGGAGATAGAACTTTGGAGCTAGAGTCCCAGGGTACTAACCTCAATGCTGAAACGTACCGTGTCCTTTGACAAGTGACTTGAACTGTGTCTTGGTTTTCTCCTCTGTAAAATGGGGATAAGATTTGTACCTACATCACAGGGTTGTTATGAGGAATAATACACAATAATACATCTAAAACAATGCCTGGCACATAACAAGCACCATGTAAGTGTTAGAAAATGAGAGAGTGGAGTATTTTCTCTACTGAAAGCCACTGAAGGTTTTTGAGCAAGGTGGTGAAAAGATAGGCGCTATACTTTGAGAGTATGATCCTGGCACTACTGTGTACAGTTGATCATGAGAGAGATGTTAGTTAAGAGAGATCCTGGGAAGGGGAAATGCCAGCTTGCACTGGAACAATAGCTATGGGAATGAAAAGGAGGGACTGGATGCAAGAAACATTGGAGGGTCCCCATGACTTGTACATACTTTAAGTTCTGGGATACATGTGCAGGATGTACAGGTTTGTTACATAGGTAAGCATGTGCCATGGTGGTTTGCTGTACCTATCAACTTATCACCTAGGTAATAAGCCTAACACACATTAGCTATTTATCCTGATGCACTCCCTCCCCTAAACTTCCCCCACCCCTGCCAGCAGGCCCCAGTGTGTGTTGTTCCCCTCCCTGTTTCCATGTGTTCTCATTATTCAGCTCACACTTACAAGTGAGAACATGCGGTATTTGGTTTCCTGTTCCTACGTTAGTTTGCTGAGGATAACTGCTTCCAGCCCCGTCCATATCCCTGCAAAGGACATGATCTCATTTCTTTTTATGGCTGCATAGTATTCCATGGTGTATATGTACCACATTTTCTTTATCTAGTCTATCATTTCTGGGCATTTGGGTTGACTCCATGTCTTTGCTATTATTAATAGTGCTGCAGTGAACATACGCATGCATATATCTTTATAATAGAATGATTTATATTCCTTTGGGTATATATCCAGTAGTGGGATTGCTGTGTCAAATGGTTTTCTAATTCTAGGTCTTTGAGGAAAGGAATTGCCACACTGTCTTCCACAATGGTTGAACTAATTTACATTCCCACCAACAGTGTAAAAGCATTCTCTCTCTCCACAGCCTTGCCAGCATTTGTTGTTTCTTGACTTTTTAATAATTGCCATTCTGATTGGCATTAGATGATATCTCAGTATGGTTTTGATTTGTATTTCTGTAATGATCGGTGATGTTGTGTTTTTTCCTATGTTTCTTGGCCGCATAAATGTCTTCTTTTGAGAAGTGTTTATTCATGTCCTTTGCCCACTTTTTGATGGGTTGTGTTTTTCTTGTAAATTTAAGTTCCTTGTAGATTTTGAATGCTAGACCTTTGTCAGACGGATAGATTGCAAAAAATTTTCTCCCACTCTGTAGGTTGCCTGTTCACTTTGATGATAATTTCTTTTGCTGTGGAGAAGTTCTTTAGTTTAATTAGATACCATTTATCAATTTTTACTTTTGTTGCAATTACTTTTGGGGACAGCATCATGAACTCTTTGCCCGTGCCTATGTCCTGAATGGTATTGCCTAGATTTTCTTCTGGGGTTTTTATAGCTTTGGGTTTTACTTTTAAGACTTTAATCCATCTTGATTTAATTTTTATAAGGTGTAAGGAAGGGGTCCAGTTTCAGTTTTCTGCATATGGCTAGCCAGTTCTCCCAGCACCATTTATTAAACAGGGAATCCTTTCCCCATTGCTTCTTTTTGTCAGGTTTGTCAGAGATTAGAGGGTTGTAGATGTGTGGTGTTATTTCTGAGGCCTCTGTTCTGTTCCATTGGTCTATATATCTGTTTTGGTACCAGTACCATGCTGTTTTGGTTACTGCAGCCTTGTAGTTTAGTTTGAAGTCAGGTAGCATGATGCCTCTGGGTTTGTTCTTTTTGCTTAGGATTGTCTTGGCTATATGGGCACTATTTTGGTTCCATATGAATTTTAAAGGAGATTTTTTTTTCTAATTCTGTGAAGAATGTATGTCAATGGTAGTTTGATGGGAATAGCATTGACTCTCTAAATTACTTTGGGCAGTATGGCCATTTTCATGATACTGATTCTTCCTATCCATGAGTATGGAATGTTTTTCCATTTGTTTGTGCACTCTCTGATTTCCATGAGCAGTGGTTTGTCATTCTCTTTGAAGACGTCCTTCACTTTTCTTGTTAGTTGTATTCCTAGGTATTGTCTTCTCTTTGTAGCACTTGTGAATGGGAGTTCATTCATGATTTGGCTCTCTGCTTGTCTGTTGTTGGTGTATGGGAATACTTGTGATTTTTGCACACTGATTTTGTATCCAGAGACTTTGCCTGAAGTTGCTTGTCAGCTTAAGAAGCTTTTGGGCTGAGACAATGCGGTTTTCTAGATACAGGATCATGTCATCTGCAAACAAACAGTTTAACTTCCTCTCTTCCTATTTGAATACCCTTTATTTCTTTCTCTTGCCTGATTGCCCTAGCTGGAACTTCCAGTACTATGTTGAACAGGAGTGGTGAGAAGCCATCCTTGTCTTGTGCCGGTTTTCAAGGGGAATGCTTCCAGCTTTTGCCCATTTAGTATAATATTGGCTGTGGGTTTGTCATTAAATAATAATACCTTATTATTTTGAGGTATATTCCATGAATACCTAGTTTATTGACAGTTTTTAACATGAAAGGATGTTGAATTTTATCAAAGGCCTTTCCATGTCTTTTGAGATAATAATGTGGTTTTTGTCTTTAGTTCTGTTTTTGTGATAAATTATATTTATTGATTTGCATATGTGGAACCAGCCTTGCATCCTGGCAACAAAAAGGAGGATTCCCTCTTTTTCAATTATCTGTAATAGTTTCAGAAGAAATGGTATCAGCTCCTCTTTGTACTTCTGGTAGAATTCAACTGTAAATCTGTCTGGTCCTGAGCCTTTTTCAGTTGGTAGGCTATTTATTACTGCCTCAATTTCAGAACTTGTTAGTGGTCTATTCAGTTATTCAGCCTCTTCCTGGTTCAGTCTTGGGAGGGTGTATGTGTCCAAGAATGTATCCATTTCTTCTAGATTTTCCAATTTATTTGCATAGAGGTATTTATAGTATTCTCTGATCATTATTTGTATTTCTGTGGGATCAGCAGTGATATTCCCTTTATCATTTTTTATTGTGTCTATTTGATTCTTCTCTTTTCTTCTTTATTTGTCTACCTAGTAGTCTATCTATTTTATTAGGTTTTTTTGTTTTTTTTTTTTCTTAAAAAAAAAAACAGCTCCTGGATTTGTTGGGGTTTTTGTGAAGGGTTTTTGTGTCTCTATCTCCTTCACTTCTGCTTTGATCTTGGTTATTTCTTGTCTTCTGCTAGCTTTGGGGCTTGATTTTGGCTCTCTAGTTCTTTTAGTTGTAATGGTAGAGTGTCAGTTTGAGATCTTTCTAGCTTTTTGATGTGGGCATGTAGTGCTGTAAATTTTTCTCTTAACACTGCTTTGGCTGCGTCCCAGAGATTCTGGTACATTGTCTCTGTGTTTTCATTGGTTTCAAAGAACCTCTTGATTTCTACCTTAATTTCATTATTTACCCAGGTGTCATTCAGGAACAGGGTGTTCAATTTCTATGTAGTTGTGTGGTTTTGAGTGAGTTACTAAATCTTGAGTTCTAACTTGATTGCCCTATGGTCTGAGAGAATGTTATGAGTTCAGTTCTTTTACATTTGCTGAGGAGTGTTTTACTTCCAATCATGTGATTGACTTTAGAGTAAGTGCCATGTGGCAGCAAGAATATATATTCTGTTGTTTTTAGGTGGTGAGTTCCTTAGATATCTATCAGGTCCACTTGATCCAGAGCTGAGTTCAAGTCCTGAATATCTTTGTTAATTTTCTGTCTTGATCATCTATCTAATATTGATAGCAGGATGTTAAAGTCTTCTACTATTATTGTGTGGGAGTCTAAGTTTCTTTGTAGCTCTCTAAGAACTTGTTTTTATGAATCTGGGTGCTCCTGTATTGGGTACATATATATTTAGGGTAGTTAGGTCTTCTTGTTGAATTGAACTCTTTACCATTATGTAATGCCCTTCCTTGTCTTTTTAAAAAATCTTTGTCTTTTGAAAAAGTCTTTGTTGGTTTAAAGTGTGTTTGGTCAGAAACTAGGATTGCAACCCCTGCTTTTGTCTGCTTTCAATTTGCTCAGTAAATTTTCCTTGAGCCTATGCATGCCTTTGCATATAAGATGGGTCTTTTGAATACAGCACACCAATGGGTCTTGACTCTTTATCCAGCTTGCCATTCTGTGTCTTTTAATTGGAGCATTTAACCCATTTACATTTAAGGTTAATATTGTTATGTGTGAATTTGATCCTGTCATTATGATGCTTACTGGTTATTTTGCAGACTTGTTAATGTAGTTGCTTCATAGTGTCATTGGTCTTTGTACTTCAGTGTGTTTTTGTAGTGTCTGGTAATGGTTTTTCCTTTCCATATTTAGTGCTTCCTTCAGGAGCTCTTGCAAGGCAGGCCTCCTGGTGACAAATTCCCTCAACATTTGCTTGTCTGAAAAGGATTTTATTTCTCCTTCACTTATGAAGCTTAGTTTGGCTGGACATGAAATTCTGGGTTGGAAATTCTTTTCTTTAAGAATGTTGAATATTGGCCCCCACTCTCTTCTAGCTTATAGCATTTCTGCTGAGAGGTCCACTGTTAGTCTCATGGGCTTCCCTGGACTTTCTCCCCTGGCTGCCCTTAACATTTTTTCCTTCATTTTGACCTTGGAAAATCTGATTATTAAGTGTCTTGGGGTTGATCTTCTCATGGAGTATCTTACCGGGGTTTTCTGGATTTCCTGAATTTGAATGTTGTTCTGTCTTGCCAGCTTGGGGAAGTTTTCCTGGGTGATATCCTGAAGTATGTTTTCCAACTTGATTCCATTCTCTCCATCTCTTTCAGGGATTGGGGAGAACCTGAATTAGTCATAGGTTCAGTCTTTATATATAATCCCATAGTTATTGGAGGTTTTGTTCATTCCTTTTTATTCTTTTCACTCTAATCTTATCTGCCTGTTTTATTTCAGCAAGGTAGTCTTCAAGCTCTGAAATTCTTTCCTCTGCTTGATCTGTTCAGCTATTGATACTTGTGGTTGCATTGTGAAGTTCTCTTGTGTTTTACAGCTCCATTGGGTCATTTATGTTCCTCTCCAAACTGGTTATTCTTGTTCACAACTCCTGCAATGTTTTATTATAATTCTTAGCTTCTTTGCATTGGGTTAGAATATGCTCCTTTGGCTCGGCAATGTACGTTATTACCCACCTTCTGAAGCCTACTTCTGTCAGTTCATCCATCTCAGCCTCAGCCTGGTTCTATGCCCTTACTGGAGAAGTATTGTGATTTTTTGGAGGAGAATAGGCACTCTGGCTTTTTGAGTTTTCATTGTTTTTCTGTGGATTCTTTCTCATCTTCATGAATTTATCTAACTTCAATCTTTGAGGTTACTGAACTTTGGGTGGGATTTTCATGGGGACTTTTTTGTTGATGCTGTTGTTGTTGTTGCTTTCTGTTTGTTTTTCTTTCAACAATTGGGTCCCTCTTCCATAGGGCTGCTGCTATTTGCTTAGGGTCTATTCCAGACCCTTTTCACCTGGGTCTCTCCTGCACCTGAAGGTGTCACCAGTGGAGGCTGCAGAACAGCAAAGATGGCTGCCTGCTCCTTCTTCTGGGAACCCCATCCCAGAGGGGCACCAACCTAATGCCAGCAGGAATGCTCCTGTATAAAGTGTCTGGTGACCAGTGTTTGGGGTTCTAACCCAGTCAGGAGGCACAGGATTGGGGACCTGCTTAATGAAGCACTCTGGCTGCCACTTGCTGGAGGGGCTGTACTGCACTGGGGAGAATACCACTTGTCTGGACTGCTTGGATTTCTGAGAGCCAGCAGGGGGAAAGACTAAGTCCACTGATCCCTGGAGATCACGGCCACCCTTCCCTCCAGGTGCTCCATCCCAGGGAGATCAGAGTTATGTCCCTAACCCCCTGGCCGGAGTTGCTGAAATTCCCACAGGGAGACCATGTGTGGTGAGGAGGGATGGGTCAGGGTCCAGCCTAAAGAGGCAGTCTGGCCATGGTCTTCCACAGCTGCTATGCTGTGCTGTGCTGTGGGGAATTCCCACTGGATCCAAACCACCCAGAATCCCTGGCACAGGCAGGGGAAAACAGCAGATCGGAGCTGCAGTCATGGCTGCTGCCCCTCCTACCAGGGAGTAGTAGTCTTAAGTAGTCTCCAGCTGAGTGACCACTGAGAATCTCCACAGCTCTGTGCTTGGGACCCAAGGCCCTGGTGGGATGGGCTCATGAAGGGATCTCCTGATCCACAGGTTGCACAGATCTGTGGGAAAAGCATGGTTTCTCGGGTGAAACAGCACAATCATTCACCATCTCATTTGGCTGGGGGTGGGAGCTCCCCTTGCCATGTGTGGCTCCCAGGTGGGCAGTCACTCCACCCTGCTTTTTTCCTTGCTCTCTGTGGGTCATGCCAACCGCCTAGTCAGTCCCATTGAGAGAACCAGGATACCTCAGTTGCCAGTGCGGGATTCACTTGTCATTTTCATTCTCAGTGGGGGCCTCTGACCGCACTTGTTTCTAGTCAGCCATCTTGGCCCCTCCCCGCCATACTTTTCAAGTGTTTAAACTGAAGGTATCTCTGTTTTTTAAATAATCAAAAGTCATTTGGAAATAAGTATAGTGACCAAGGTGGATTTTTTTTTTTAATTAGAGGCCAGACATGATGATTCATGCCTGTAATTCCAGCACTTGGGGAGGCTGAGGTGGGTGGATTACATGAGTCCAGGAGTTCAAGACCAGCCTGGGCAACATGGTGGAACTCTGTACAAAAAATACAAAAGTTAGCCACTTGTGATATCATGTACCTGTGTTCTCAGCTACTCTGGAGGCTGAGGTGGGATGATCACCTGAGCCCACAGAGGTTGAGGCTGCAGTGAGCTGTGATCGTGCCACTGCATTTCAGCCTGAGTGACAAAGTGAGAGCCTGTCTCAAAAAATAAAAAAGAGATGGATTCTTAAAGTAATGAGGCAAATTTTCTTCTATGGATTTTTAAAGTGATACTAAAGGCAATCCAAAGGAGATTTGCTTTAAAAAAATGTATAGTACATTTAGTAGTGGAATAAATGTATAATTTCCCAATTATTACTATAAAGGAAAATACGCACTTTGTTGTATAAAAGTTAGTGTGCTTGTCTAATCATCAGTAATATTATACATCCTCCCTTCTTAATGAAATTAAATTTGAAAAATAAGTTACTAATTTATTATGATAATCTCTTGACTACATACTTACAGAATGGAGATTGAAATATATTTAAAGACCAAAATTTGGTCTTTTATTCATTTTACTTAGCATTTACTGATATGTGTACCTCGTGGGTGCTCCCACATCTTGTTGATTTCCCTTCTTTCTGTTACTATTTGCTTTTATCTTCTATATTTCGACTGATTGATTGTAGAGATGAACGTCTCATCATGTTGCCCAGGCTGATCACAAACTCCTGGCCTCAAGCAGTCCTCCCACCTTGGCCTCCCAAATGCTCAGATTATAGGCATGAACCACCACACTCAACGTTTTTTTTTAAAACCAACTTTGTTAAAATGAAGAACAGGAGGGGAAGGACAAAAGCCAGGGTTTGTTAACTCTAGTTACTAGCAAAGTGAGGGAGGGGACTTCATCTGGGTGATCTCAAATGCTTTACATAGCTTTTCAAAGATGCATGCTTGCACTACCATTAATTGTATTCTGTTGCAATTTATTGATACCATTATTGAGTTTATTAATGGTTCCTTACCATATTGTTTACCCATGTGCAGTTCAATAAGTATGGCCCTATGTGCTCATCCAATAAGCTTTCTCCTCTCACGTTGTACCTGCTTTGACATGGTGATAAAAAACCAAAAGCCTTTCATAAAATAAGTGTATGTGATGCATTGAACGTTGCATTTTACTTAGAACACCCCCTTTTTTGGCAAATGAACCACATTGCAAAATTTTAAGCTGAAATTGCTAGCAGTGTTTCCAAGATAAACATGCTATTTATAGACAAAAATCTTTTAAATGATCAGTTAATGAATACCTAATGGGATATACATCTGCACAGTAATAAAATGACAAAAAGCGAATGATTAGTTATTTTCAGTCAGTTAAGAAGGACTCTTGTAACTGGAGTCTACACCAGGAGTGGGACTGTCTTTTCCACCGTATAAGTCGTAGGGATTAGACATCTATTTTCATTTCTTATAGTGAAAAGAGTTCTGAAACAATGTGTAATGTCCTAGAATTCAGACAGAACTGTTTGATGAGTTAAGAGCAGATATCTGGATGGATGGAGGTCAATGAGAACTGTAGTCTCTCTGCCTCTTGTTGAAAAGAAAATACTCTGTAGGAAAAACCTTCAGTCATCAGTTCAGCAAAAATAATTATAACTCCCACTGGAGAGAGTGAAAGGACCTGGGCTCTCTTTGTTAAGTCCAGCATAGGATTTTCTTTTTTTAATACTTATTTTAAAATTAAAACTAAGTGAAACATTTTTGTTTAGCTTTTTTTTTGAGATGGAGCCTCTCTCTGTGGTCCATGCTGGAGTTCAGTGGTGTGATCTTAGCTCACTGCAACCTCCGCCTTTTGGGTTTAAGCGATTTTCGTGCCCTAGCCTCCCAAGTAGCTGGGATGACAGTGTGCGCCACCATGCCTGGCTAATTTTTGTATTTTTAACAGGGATGGGGTTTCACCATGTTGATCAGGCTGATCTGGAACTCCTGACCTCAGGTGATCTCCCTTTGCCCTCCCATAGTGCTGGGATTACAGGCGTGAACCACCGCAGCTGGCCCCAACATAGGATTTTCTTAATGGTATTTTTTTTACCTAAGCCTCATTCTGCAAATGAAAACAAAAAATCATTTGGTAGAGGGGACACCAATAATTCAGTGTTTTTGAAATGTCATTACTTCTGCAAGTTAAGTGTATGCTACCTGTATCTTCTACCAATTCCAAATATGTTGATTCTTGTCAAGCCCCATGTGGGAGATGGAGGTGCTAATTCTTCAGAATAACACCAGGCCAGTGAAACTGGAATGAGATAAAATCCATAAAGAATTTATCCTAATCTTGGGTAAGTCAGCAAAGAAAATGTATGAACATGAGATTGAATTCTCAACCCTCGATGTCATTCTCTCTTCAAATACCCAGAAAATTTCAAAGTAACTCTGGGTTATGAACAAAAAAGTTACCTGCTTTGACCAGCTATTTTTCATGTGTTAACCATAATGTTGTCTTCTAGCTGTGCAGAGCAGTATAACTTGTATTAGTCTGAAAAGCAGAAATAAAACCTTAGTGTTTATAAGGACATTTCTGGCAAATGAAAGCAGGAACTTTGTGTGTTGCAAATGGCAATAAAAACTTCAGAACTCATTGATATAGCATATTTTGTTGCTCTTCTGTATTCTATCAAAAGTCCTTCTTACCAGTGCTTTGAAAGGAGTTTAGACAGTAACTAGGCACACAGTTATGCCAAGAATTTTAGTTGAGTTGAGGGCCTTCATGCAAATAAGGCTAGGACTTGTAATAGCAAATAGAATTCTTTGATTTGTAGGTGTTTTGATATAACCAGTTGACATGCAGATTAGTCCCCAGTGGGATATTGACTATTGAAGTATATGTAAGCACTTTGTAAATTATGAAGCATTACCAAATGTATCTGTTTTAGGTTTGCCCTATTCCTATTGGCAGGTACTGTGGTCATTCATTCATTCAACAAATATTTACTACGTGCTTACTATGTGCCAGCTACTTTTGTAAGTACTAGAGATACAGTAATGAATAAAACTTTATGTTCATATAAATAAATTTTTATACATAAAATAAAACATAAAAAATAGCCCAGGCATGGTTGCTCACACCTATAGTTCTAGCACTTTGTGAGGCCAAGATGGGAAGATGGCTTGAGGCCAGGAGTTTGAGACCAGCCTGGTAAATAGAGTGAGACCCTGTTTCTATTAAAAACTAATAAAAATAAAAAATAACTTCAGATAGTGATACAGGCTGTGAAGAGGAAAAAGCAAGATATTTAGATAGTGTGTGAGGAATAGGGTAGGTTTTGAGTAGGGAAGAGGAGAAACATTTTACCGAGGTTGTTCAGGAAAAGTCAGTCTGAAGAACTAACATCTGAACTGAGGCATGGTTCTTGAGAAGTCAGCCATAAATTCTAAGTGGAGGGAACAAGCAGTGTGAAGATGCTGTGATAGGAAGAAGCTTGGTATGTTCCAGAATGACAAGAAGACCAGGTTATGAAGTGAGCAAAGCTCATTGGAATTTATAATCTCATGCCTGCAGAATGGCAAGTGAATGAGGGAAGATGAAATACACTAACTTTTCTTTATTTGTACATTTTTTTTTGTTTTTGCATGAGTTTCTACATAGCTAGATGAAGCATGTTAAAGAAGAGAATTATCTTGACTGTTTTACTACTTTCCCCTAGTGTCCTAAGAAGTATTTCTCTATGAGCACCATGTCTGCATTCCCCCTCTTTATTCAGAAATATCCTTTTCAATTTTTGTTTGCCTTCTTAACAAAATTTACAAAGGAAATTCAGATTATTCTTCTTTTATGCCTTTGCATATAACCTTATCAAAGGAAATAGAGGAAAACACTGAAGAAATAGATACTATAGTAATTATATATTTTGAAGCAGATACTGCCTTTGTTATAATAGAGTCAGGTCATCATGGGCAGCTTAATTTCTTTTGAGCCTCAGTTTCCTCTTCTATAATATAAGGAAGTGACTACTATTTATCTTATAGAATTACATGAGATCAAGCACACGAAGCATTTAGCACAGTGCGTGGCGCATAGATAATGTGTATGGAGCACTTACTGTTTGTCTTTTAGAGACAGGGTCTTGCTCTGTCACACAGACTGGAATGCAGTGGTACAACCTTGCTCACTGCAGCCTCAACCTCCTGGGCTCAAACAGTCCTTCTACCTCAGCATCCTGGCTAGCTGGAACTACAGGTGCACACCATCATTACTGGCTAACTCTTATTTTTTTTTTTTGCAGAGACGAGGTCTCACTGTGTTGCCCAGGCTGGTTTCAAACTCCTGGGCTCAAGTAACCCTTCCACCTTCACCTCCTAAAGTGCTGGGATTACAGGTGTGAGCTACCATGCCTGTCCTCGCTGTTATATTACCATGAATATCTTTATTCTTTCAAATCACTTCCCAGTAAACCTTTTCTGCAAACTTTTTCAAATAGTTCCAATAAACTTTTAGGCTGGCATCCCACCTCCCCCAGCTTATGCCATTGTCCAAATACCTTTTTCTCTATTGTCCAGCTCAAAGACTCTGTATGTTTATGAGACCATCTTTTGGTAACAAAAATACCAGGAATCAATGATTTATTAAAATCCTAGTATTAATTCAGGCTCCTGTCAATCTCCTAACAAAGCCTATGCATACTGTGTAGCTATACCAAAGATTCCATAGCATAGGTGAAAATGCTTGAGTATATAGCCCTTGATCTCCTGAGCTGCATTCGGCCAGTCTCGTCTTTCCTTTCTATCTAATTAATGACATTCTTGGCATATGGGGATCATATAGCACAGAATGTGTCCATATTCTGCCTGTGAAAACCCATGTTGTTCTCCACCTGAAAAAAGGCAGCCTCTGCTTTTCATTTCTTTTTTGTGTCATTTTTTAATGTCATTGTTCTCCCTCTCTCCCTCTCCTCCTTTTCTTCTTTCCTTCCCTTCCTCTCTCTCTCTTTCCCTCTTTTCCCTTCCCCCACTGCTTCCACCCTTCCTAGTAAAGGGAAGAGGGATGGACCTTGGGCATTGGTCTTAGAGGAGGAAACTTACATCATCACTTAAACTGATTCTAGAAGTTTTCTTGAAACTCAAAAATGATTTACTTCAGTAATACTTACATCACAATCCCCTGAGAAGACCATCACCAGTTTTCTACTACATTTTAGCTTCTACGATTTTCATTGTCTAATTTGCTTTTTTTTCTTCTTTTCTTCAAGAATAATCTCAAATCTTACTTCTTCTACTACATCTTACTAACTCTGAACTTGATTGATCCCCTGCCACTCAACACTTACACTGTTGTATACTTTTTGCTACTTAATTCATATTACAGAACCTGGTACGTAAGTTAAAGGCTTGTTTCTCCAATTAGATTATAAGTTTACTCAGAGCAGGGATTGTGTCATACATATTTATAGTATCTCACTGTTTTTATCTTTCCCTACCCCAACTATAATCATACTTCTTTTTAAACACCTGAACATTCCTTCTTCCTTGACGATAAGGGTATGTTAGCAAAGCTCTATGACATTTTTTGTTTTTTCCTTTGACACTCGAATTCTCAGGTGAGAGTTCTATAACTTGAGCAAAATCAAAGACAGTGGTATATTTTGTAATGTGAGAGATACTACACCGGGCAAAGCTTAGCTTTTACTGCAAGAAGCCTATCTGCAATAATAGATTCAGGCTAATTTGAATGCCTCAGTCTATACCTTATTTCATCCTCAATTTCTTTTTTTCTTAATTTCAACTTTTATTTTAGATCTGGGGGTACATTTGCAGGCTTGTTAAATGGGTATATTGTATGATGCTGAGGTTTGGGTACAATTGATCTTGTCACCCAGGCAGTGAGTACACTACCCAATAGGTAGTTTTTCAGCATTCCACCCCCACCTCCCATCTTCTGGAGTCTCCAGTGTCTGTTGTTGCCATCTTTGTGTCCATATGTACCCATTGTTTAGCCCCCACTTATAAGTGAAAACATGCGGTATTTGGTTTTTGTTCCTGCATTAATTTGCTTAGGATAATGACCTCCAGCTGTACCTATGTTACTGTGTAGGACATGATTTTATTCTTTTCTATGGCTGCATAGTATTTTGTGGTGCATATGTACCACATTTTCTTTATCCAGTCCACTGTTGATGAGCACCTAGGTTGATTCTATGTCTTTGCTATTGTGAATAGTGCTGGGATGAACATACAAGTGCATGTATCTTTTTTGTTGAACAATTGATTATTCTTTGGGTATACACTCAGTAATGGGATTGCTAGGTCAAACAGTAGGTCTGTTTTACGTTCTTTGAGAAATCTTCAAACTGCTTTCCACAGTGGCTGAACTAATTTATATTCTCACCAACTATGTAGAAGCATTCTGTCTTCTCTGCAACCTCACCAGCATCTGTTGTTTTTTACTTTTTAGTAGTAGCCATTCTGACGGGTGTGAGATGCTATCTCATTGTGGTTTTGATTTACATTTCTCTGATTAGTGGTGTTGAGTATTTTTTCATGTTTGTTTCACCTTAGATTTCTGAGTGAGTTGAGAATGTCTGAGCATCAAAAGCAAACCTTGGAATAGGAGCCAACCCCCAAATAAAATAAAAATACTTAAAGAAAAATTAGACTTCTTTGTTTCTCCTCTTAAATGCATTCAATTCATTTAGCTTCTCATTTATATCACCACCAAAAGACAAAGAATGAATGCTGGTCGTTCAAGTTAAAAATTTTTTTGTTGTTGTTGATAGCTCTAGCAATTTGGTTAGAGAAAGTAGGAAAATTCAGGACTAAGAAAATTTAGAGACCATGATTTTCATTTATCAACTCCTTCACTTCATTAATTATGACAAACCATAAAAATGGATTAATGCATAAAAGGATTATCACTGTGTATCATTACAAGAAAATAATTGCTTAAAAATTAGAGATTTAAAAACAAAGAGGACGATAGTGAGCTCTGTTATTTAAACCAAAGAATATCATTGAAATCCTAAATAAACAAGCCATCCAACAGAGGAAGATATCTGCACTTGGTAAGTGCATCCTGCTATGTATAAGTTTAAAAAGGAAAAAGGGAAGACAGTGCTGGGAGAGGAGCCGTGTATACCTGGATGTGCTCTATTAAAAGAGGCGCTTGATTGCTCAGTAATTGCAGAGCTAGGTTCTTGGGGAGGCTTTTGTCATCCCTCCTTGGCTGACACCAGATGATAGTGTGGCTCTGTGATAAGAAACAGAGGACCACTGTCTCCATGGTAACTAACTGAGCTCTATATATTATACCTCATTACAAATGAGGATAGATAGTAAAATATATATACACACACACACACACACACCCCAAGAGTGAATATATATGTGTGTGTATGTATACATCCTGTCTTCTATCTAGAAAGTGAGTAGAATAAAATTTTTGAGAATGTGATTGCATTGAAAGGATAAAGTTGATAGGCCTTTTTTCCCCATTGGTGCAGGTAAATATTTCATTTTTCAGTTCCTCTGATGGTTTTGTTCTGAACCCACCCAGCTGTAGCTTGAAAGATTAATGATGGGCAGCGAAAGAACGTGAGAAGAGGTGGTGAATGAATAGAAACCAGCACCAGAGAAGAAAGAGTATTGCCTGGCCTTTGGGACAAATAAATAAGGATTTACTAAGTCTGCTAGTTTCATCCCCATAACAGGAAAACCTGGAACCCATTAGAATGGAAATCTGGAAACTTTTGTAATGTAGTGATTCCTAGAGTTCCAAACATACACAGACTGTTGACAAGAAAAAAGAAAGAGGGATGGAAAATCAGCAGTTTCCTTTCTAATTTTCTCTTATATAGGTATTGATTTTACTTTAACACAACTAACTTTACAATACCTCTCCTCACATAAGACCATTACACCTACGTGTTGATCTTTATAAGGTTAAACACATTTCCTGAAATCTTAGCCTGCCTGTGTCATGCATTTTAAAGAAAAAGACCAAAAGAAATTAAAACTTTTTATTCAAGACACAGGATGCAAATATTTGGTCAGAGAACAAAGACCCCAGGAGCTTTTTGGAACCGTTATATTAGCTTCAATGTATTAGTCCATCTGCTCACAGATAAATGACTTTAAGCTCTGAAACAAGGACCCTTAGTAGCCTAGCAGGGACTTCTGTTGATACTGCAGGCTGATTCCTTCCGTCACTGGGTCTGTTTCTCAGTCACTAATTTCTGAACCAATATTTGGGTAATTGCTAAAAAGGGCATACATGTAGTTTTAAGACAAAAATAGCTCTTTGATCTAAGTAACATACTTTTCTACCTTTTAGGTCCTTCTTACTGATGTCTTGCTCTCCTGTATGGCTTGTGAAAACTATTAGAGTCGTCCAAGGTAAGTGCATTGCACAGGGGTGACAAAAAAGTGGGTGGGGTGGTGGGGGAGAACATAGGTATACACCCAAGAGGAATGGAAACATACATTCACACGTAACTTGTGCACAAACATTCATAGCAGCATTATTCATAATATCTAAAAAGTAGAAACCATCCAAATATTCATCAACTGATGAATAGCTAAATATAATGTGATATATCCTTATAATGGAATATTATTTGGCAATAGAAAGGAATGAAGTACTGATACCCGATACCACAGGGATAAACCTTGAAAACATTATGTAAGTAGAAGAAGCCAGTCATGAAAGACCACTTATTATATGATTCCACATATAAGAGGGGAGGTGGAGGTGACTGCTAAAGGATATGGGGTTTCTTTTGGCAATGATGAAAATGTTCTCAGTTAACTCTGGTGATGGTTGCAAAACTCTGAATATACTAAAAAACATTGAATTGGACACATTAAATGGATGAATTGCATGGTATGAGAAATTTGAGGATTTTATCTCAAGGTTATTATAAAAAAGGGGTGTAGGTGAGGAGGAAGGTGGTGATCTACAATTAGGATGACCATATGTTCTGATTGCCCCAAACTACCAGTATTTTGCCAGGTATGCCAATGAATTGTTAATTGCTCTGCCTTAACTTTCAAAAGTGTCCTGTTTGGATGATAAACTATATGATCACCATATGTGTGACCAGAAGTACTATGATCTTCTGCAATGTATCTTAAAGTTATCTAACCAAGATAACATTTGGGGTTCTTTTAAAGGTAGATATCCCTGTGTTCCTCCCATGGATCTTAATTCAGTAAGTCAGAGGTGGAAACTGGTGTTTTTGTATTTTTAACAGTTATCTATGATGATTCTTACGAGTTTTTGGCATTCACTGTTCTACTTGTTAAAAAAAAAAAAAAAGAGGTGAACAAATTACCTTTGGGGGCAAATATAATTCCGGGGAGGTACAAGAAGGCTATTGTAGGAAATTTGCTGTGGAAGGCTAAAAATGAATTATGACATGGATCGAGAGAATAATGGTAATAACATAAGGACAGTGATGGTTCTAAGAAATATCCTTCTCTCTTCTAAGATTAAAAAAAAACCACATCTATTATTTGGTAAGAATGAGTGAGGATTAATACTCGTAATGGTTTACCTGTAAGTTTCTTCTCCAGGGTGGCCAAAGGTAGAGGCAAAGTGGGTTCTGGGGTATCCCTGATTATTGTCATTCTGCCTTAGGTCCTGACATCCACTGCCTTCACTCAAACCCTTCTGGCCAGTTCCATCCTACAGATTCTAAGTTCCTGACTCAGAATTTTATTGTTGTGAACCTTTACACCCAGGTTTGGAGACAGAAAGGAGCACCCTCAAGTGAGGCAGAGCAGTCTCAAAAACATAGGAAAATGTAAGAAACCTAAAAACCTAAACCTTGGGACAACTTTTTTTTTATTTTTATTTTTATTTTTATTTTTATTTTTTTTTTAATTAGAAGAGGAACAAAGGACGTTGGGTCACAGTGTCTAAAATAAACATGAGCAATAGGGCATATATAATAGCATAATATGAACCAAACTGATAAAAAGCAGTGTGACAATATCCATAATATACATTTATTGCTTATCTGAATTCAACATTAACTTCAGTTTAAGGATGCTTAGTCTTTATTGTTCATGGGAAAGAAGGCTTCACAGTTTCAAAGCTTAAAATGAAAATTTTGCTGAAGAAGCCTAGACATTCCCACATGTGTAGAATCGTCATAAAATTTCTTAAGGAGGAAAAAGTCATTACTAACCTATTCTCTCATTTAGCCAGATTGCTTTAATTCATATCCTTTTTTGCTGCTTTAATCAATCAAGAAAACGCTCTCCTGCAGATTCAGAGCTCAGAAGTATACTCTTCCTTGTTCCTGTCCATGCCGAAGCCTCTTGATCTCTGGGGAAAGGGTTGACATCTGAGGAGATTTCTTTGTTTCACTTTGTTCCAGCAAACTGTTTGAAATAGTCAGGCTTTTGACCAAAATTTGAGTCTTCTTTCTGTCCCTTAGGTACTGTCTAAAATTTTTCAGTGTTTTAAAAAAGATTTCTAATTAGTTGAGGGACCTCCAGGGTGAATATTACTATTATTAAATAACTGAATACAAATTAAACTTTTATGGTTTCTAAGCTACTGCTTTTTTTTTTTTTTTTTTAAGATATAGTCTTACAATGTTGGCCAGCAGGCTGGTCTTGAACTTCTGTGTTCAAGCACTCCTATGTCAGCCTCCCAAATAGCTGGGTCTGTAGGCATGTGCCACTACACCCTGAGTTGCTGCTTTTTAATGGAATGTTTAATGTATAACTTTTAGATTCCAATACAATATTAGCAAGACTTATTAAGTTAGCAGATCTATGTGGCAATATTATTTATCCCAGGAATGTTTAGGTGTCCAGGTTTGGTGCGTCTATATGATTGGACACCCATGGACTGGCTGGGAAAGCAGCAGTTTAGGATTGCCCAAAGGACAAAGATTTGGAAAAACTTTGGAAAGTTTTGACCACAAAGGTCATAAATTTTAGTCTAGTGATGCAGATTTACTGGATCCTGATGAACAACAGGAGTGAAAAGCATTTTCTAGAAGAAAAACCCGTAGTGATTTCTAAGTAAAGAACTTCACATGAGATCCTGAAGTAATAAAATATTGGCAGGTTTAGTAGACTCACAAACATGAGGTTAGTCAGGAATCTAAGGTGATAGACATATGACATCAGAAACAAAATAAGTTCTAGGCAAGGCCATGGCCCTGAACTTTTATTAGAGTTGGGAATTGAGGATATTCTGAACCCCAAGGATTTCAACCAAGAGAAACAGTAGCAAGGCAAATCAGTTTAAAAAATAATTCTAATGTATATTGGGAAGGATTTTATTCAACTTAAAATCAGAAAAATAACCACTAGTAGTTTATGTGATGCTTCTTCTAATTCTTATCTGGTATTTTAGTTCTAGGTTCCTGTTAAGGTTCAATAAACTGTGACAATTGACCAAGGACTGGGCTGTGATAAAGTCTTGCATTTTAAACAAACACAAATAACATTGAACCAGAAAGAGACATAAAGTCTGTTTAAGGCATTGGTGTGTTTGTACAAGATCTGGGTTATGTAGGAGTAGCAGTAAAGAAAAAAGGCTCAGACATCTAATAGACATTTCTTTTACTTCCTTTTTATGTGACTTTAGGTGGGCCTATGACTTAATCTGTATGACCTTTGCTAGCTCTGCAGTTATTTTTACTACATATTGCCAGTTTTCTAAATGGTTTTACCATTTTACATTCCCATCAGCAATTTTTTAGAGTTTTAGTGTCTCCACATCCTCACCAACATTCAGATGAGTGGATGGTGGTTTCTTATTGTGATTTTAGTTTGTATTTCTCTGATGACAAATGGTATGTAGCACCTTTTCATATGTTTATTGGATGCTTAGATATCATATATTGTAAAGTGCCTGTTCCAATTTCTTGCCTTTTTTTAAAAATGAGGTGAGGTTTTTGAGGGTTGGTTGGTTGTTTTTTTGTTTTCTGTTTTGTTTTGGTTTTTGGTTTTTTGTCTCTCTTACTGATTAGTAGTTTAAAAGCAAATATATTCTAGAATATGAGTTCTTTACTGGATATGCATCTTGCAAATATCTTCTTCCAGTCTGTGGCTTGCTGTTTTACTCTCTTAATGGTGTCTTTTGATGAATATAAGTTCCTAATTTTAATATAGTGACATTTATCAGTTTTTCCCTTTATACTTAGCACTTGTATGTCCTATTTTAAAAACTTTTGTCTACCCTAAGGTATTTTATAATATTTCAGCTGCTTTATTTCAAAGTTTAAATCTTTAATCCATTTACAATTTGTTTTAGTAAGAGATATGAGGTAGGGATCCAATTTTTTTTTTTTCCAAATGCTTTTAAACTTCTCTGAAAACATTTCTCAATTAATATTTTAAATGCCACCTTTAGGGTGTTTCCAATCACAATAATCATAAGTTTTTGATATAAAACACTCCAATATTTAGCAATGTTCAATGAAATATTAAAACACTAAAAGACACAATCTCAGAAGCAGATAAATCTCTCTGTGAACCAAATATAGAACAGAAAAGCAAAACAGTGAGTGGAGCTGAAGTCAGAGGGCTTCTGTGTTGTGGGTTTCTTGTTTTTTTTAAGGGGCAGTATTTGCTGGGAGTTTAGCTGCTGTGAGATAAGGAGTATTTAAAGTATATGAACAAGGAGCATGAATCCTGATTGCCATGTGAAACCGGGGGCTGGGGAAAAGGATCTTCTTCTCATGAAAAAAGGCAAAAAGACTAGGGGAAAACAAAGTTTCTGGTCACTACGTTGGGCTGTGACTTTTAGAAAACTTCAGGGTACATTTGAAGGGAAGGTACAGCCTCGTAATCAGAACAGAAGTGACTATCTGTGAGCTTGTGACAGCATCAGGTTTATCTCCATTGTCACCTTGGGACAAGAATCTTAATATGCCTTTATCAGACCTCATCTGGACTGGAGTGATCATGACTTGGGTAGACGTAAACACAAGACTACCTGGCCAAGGTCTGGGTTGAATACCGAGGAAGAGAGAGGAGAAAAACAATGACCCTTATACAACAGGCCAGAATTCCATGCCTATGTATCAGGTATTCCTTAAACCCCTGGTTAGTAGCGCTGGCTGAGACCCTGAGGAAAGGAAAGGCAAACCTACATCTGGAATGGATACCAATTGCTGTGAGGAAGAAAACAAAACAAAACACTGTGGACCCTTCGAGGATAAAAGGAGCCCAACATAATCAACTTTCTGTCTAATGTGTTGCTGGCAAGTGGGATACTCAGAGACAACTGTAGCTATATCAGCCTTGGTGAGAGTCCATGCCACTGAGCCCATGGATAGCCTCCATTTCTGCCTCTCTGGTCACTTCATTCATGGGCCATTGTGCTGGGGTGGCCAGTAACAAAAACTGGCTAATATTAACTTACCAAGTCATTTTGTTTACTTGATTGTTTAATGCTCCTTCTGTGATAATAATTTCATTTTAATAATGTTTTCAGGGGCCAGGTGTTGTGGCTCAGGCCTGTAATGTCAGTGCTTTGAGAGGCCAAGGTAGGAGAATTGCTTCAGGCCACGAGTTTAAGACCAGCCTGGGCATCATGCCAAGACCCTTGTACCTTCCTACTGAGCATTAATGTGTGATACAACAATCTTTATACTTCATTCATGCCAATTCTCACAGGCCTGTTTACATGCTGGTACCCCAGAACTCCTTGTCTCTGTATCTTTCAGTCTTCCATGTGTCTGACCAGTAGGCCAAGCCATTTGTCACTGCCCAAGAATACATACATACTCTCATCACAGGCCCACTCCTCCTTCTACACAAGGTGGATGACTATTGCCTGAACTGGGACCATCAGAAAGATTTTCCCTCTCCACTGTCTTTCAAGGCCACCTGCCAATGAAGTTGTAATGCAGCTGCCTTTCATTTTTGGCTTGAGTAACCTATTCATTACCTCAAAACCCAGGCTTTGTCTACCTCCTTCACATGGTTGTACATATGTGTATTGGATATAAATGTGTGTACATAGGTTATGGTACATAGGCCATAGGTGTGACTTAGGGAAGAATTCTGGGTGAACTGTGGTGGATGATGGGGGTTCCGCTCATGTAGCTTACGTGTGCCCTGTGGTCCTGCTCGTGATTATCCTGTATGTAGTATTTCTATTTTGTAATGGGTTGTTGGCAAGCCATCTTAACTTTATGACTTACTGAGTTCAGCAGTTCTGGACACAAGGTCGCTAAGTGTCACATGGCCAAATATTCCATCTCTGTTGGGTCCCAGTACCATATCAGAAGCTGTTTTTGTTTTGTTTTTGAGACAAAGTTTTGCTCTTGTTGTCCAGGCTGGAGTACAATGGCACAATTTTGTCTCACTGCAACCTCCGCCTCTGGGGATCAAGTGATTCTCCTGCCTCAGCCTCCCCAGTAGCTGGGATTACAGGTGTACACCACCATGCCCAACTAATTTTGTATTTTTAGTAGAAACGGGGTTTCACCATGTTGACCAAGCTGGTCTCGAACTCCTGACCTCAGGTGATCCACCCACATACGCCTCCCAAAGTGCTTGGAATACAGGCCTGAGCTACCACGCCTGGCCCATAAGCTGTTTTTAAAAAGTCATATAATTTTATGCTATAGATGTCATGGATCCCAGGTTCTACACTGTGATTCTTCCTCTAGATTTTACTGTAAACACACTGCACTTTTTGTGACAACTGATACACATAACACCATAGGGTCTGCTGGATTGTGTAACTCAAGTGGCTGGGCCACTTGCACTACAGGATGTACCTTCTAAAGAGCTCTTATTCCCAGCCCCACTCAAAGCTAGCAGCCTCTTATACTGCCTGATATGTAAGCCAGATCAGTACACCTAGTTGTGGAATGTGTGGCCTCCAGAACCTAAGAAGGCTTGATAGGCATGTGTCTCCTACAAATAATGAAAGTATTGCCTCTTCCTTTCCAATATAAGACCCCATGTTTCTTTCTCTTTCCTAATTGCGTTTGCTATTCCTTCTATGACAGTGCTAAGTAATAGTAGTGAAAGTGAACTTACTAAAAATTTATTGGCCTGGTGCATTTTGAGGTGTAGCTTTCTCACGATCAAATTTTTTTTTTTTTTTTGTATCATAATTTGTCCATTTAGATTTGCTGCCTTCTCTGAAGGTAGATTTTTATTATTTATATTTTCCTAAAAATACATCCATTTTAATAATGTTTTCAGGGGCCAGGAGCTATGGCTTATGCCTGAAATCTCAGTGCTCTGAAAGGCCAAGATGGGATAATCTCTTGAGGCCAGGAGCTGAAGACCAGCCTGGGCAACATAGCAAGACTCTGTCTCTACAAAAAAATTTTAAAATTAGCTGGGTGTCATGGTACACACTTGTAGTCTCAGCTACTTGGAATGCTGAGGCAAGAGGATCACTTGAGCCCAGGAGTTCGAGGTTGCAGTGAGCTATGATCATGCTACTGTACCCCAGTCTACGTGACAGAGACTCTGTCTCAAATAAATATGTAGAGATGAGAAAAGCAATCTGTTATAATTTGTTTTATATTTTCTCTGAATCTGTTATCTCCACATTCTAATTTTTTTTATTATTTTTTTTTTTTTGTTTAGACTACTAATTAGCTAAATGGTTTGTTGGTGCCCTCCAATTTCTTGAATTGGAAACTTAAACTTTTGTTCCTATGTGAATAACATAAATGAACATAAATATTTAATTAATGTTATATATTTTCCTCTGAGCACTAGGGTTATCTATAAGGTCTGATAAATCTTTTTCTGCTATCATTTTTTAAAAAGAAATTGTGTAATTTTGATCTTGATTTCCTTTTGTCCCAAGAGTTTTTAAGAAAGTTGTAAAAATATTTCTAGGATATTTTTCCCCATTTGATCAGATAATTTTATCTGTACTAGTTTCATGATACTTTGTGGACTGTATTGTTTTTTTAAGGACCAATATAGAGTTAACTTTTGTAAATGTCCCAATGTTCTTAAAATATATGTATGTATAATATGAATATAATATGTATATTAGATATATATTGAACATAAACATTACAAATCGTTAAATTTTAACTTTCTTAAAACTTAAAAATTATTTAAAAAATTGAAAGACATTTTTATCAAGAACGCTTTTTGCCATCAATGGATTGCTAAACCTTCACTGTGGTTGTATTAGTTCTATTTCTGTATAACAAATTACCCCCAAACTTAGCAACACCAAACAACAAACATTTATTATTTCAGTTTCTTTGGATCAGGAATCCAGGCTCAGCTTAGTTGTGTCCTCTGGGTCAGTCTCTCTCACAAGGCTGCAATTAAGGTATCAGCCAGGATTGCAGTCATCCTAAGGCTCAACTAGGGGAGGATCTGCTTACAAGTTTACTCTCCTGGCTGTTGGTAGGCCTCAGATCCTTACCGACTGTTCAACAGAGACATGGGTTCCTGTTCAGGGACATGTAGGCCTCTCCACAGGGCAGCCTACAGTGTGACAGTTGGTATTCCTTAGATTGAGTGAGGGAAACAGCAAGAGAGAATGTAGCCAGATGGAAACCAGAGTCCTTTTATAACTTAACCTGGGAACTGACATCTCATCATTTTTACCGTATTATTTTGGTTAGAAGAGTCACTAGGTACAGTGCATAATCAAGGGGAGAGGATTGCCTAGGGCATAAATATGAGAAACTGTGGCATACCGGGGACTATTTTAGAGGCTGTCTACTCTAAAATAGTCTTCCTTCTGCCCTCAGTGATCATGTCCCTCATCCATGCAATACTCTCATCCCCCTTTCCAGTCCCCCAAAGTCTAATCCAATTATGGCATCAGCTTAAGGTTCAGAATTTCATCACCTAAATCATCTCCAGGTGTAGATGAGGTGCCTCAGGTGTAGTTCCTCTGCAGTTCCGCTCAATCTGTAAAAATCCTCCCCAACCAAGCCAAGCCCAACATATATTAGTGAGACAGACACAGGATAACCATTTTAGACATTTTTGCTTTAAAATAGAGGAAATGGGAGGCGTAAAGGTCCAGTGCAATTCTGAAATCCAGTTCCTGCAATGTGAGAAGTTGTTTGTTTTTCCATATAGTTTCTTACTCCGTTGCCCAGGTGAAGTTCTGTGGTATAATTCTGGCTCACTGTAGCCTTGATCTCCTGGGCTCAAGCGATTATCCTACTTTAGCCTCCCCAGTAGCCTAAACTACAGGCACATGCCACCATGCCTGGCTAATTTTTAAATTTTTTGTAAAGACAGGGTTTTGCTATGTTGCCCAGGCTGGTCTTGAACTCCTGAGCTCAAGCAATCCACCCGCCTAAGCCTCCCAAAGTGCTGAGATTATAGGCATGAACCACCACTCCTGGCCTTCCAGTGTTAGCTTTTTGATTAGGTCTCAAGACCTAGGAATGATCCTCCGTGGCCTTCAGCTCTGCTCTTTGGGCTCAGGTTTCACTCTCAGAGTCACCTTTCCTTTTGCAAGAAAGGTAGCACATGCTACAGTTGGGAAATTGCCTCAGCCTTCTTTTCTTGTCATTCATATTGGCAGTCTAATAGCCTTTCTTCATTTCATACTATACTTTTCATTCTGTCCTTTTCAGTTCAAGGTGGCTGAGTTCTTCCTGATAAAATTCTTGCAAAAACCTTGTGGGCTTCCTGTGACTCTTATTAGCATTTACTCCATTACACAAAAGTCAAACCAGAAATCTTTTCTCGATAAGTCTTACTTTACCTTTGGTTCTTGCTTAAAAATTTGAGGGTCAAGGCACGTAAGTTTTCTGAAGTCCTTACTGTTTGAGACGATCTATGAAGCATACCCTTATATTTTTCAAAGGCCCTTTGTGTGACTGAATAGAATTCTGATGGTATCACTTTTTATCTTTTTTAATATAACAGAAGTTTTTACAGTCACATTCTTAGTGTCACCTTTAGACCAGGGTTCTCCTGGCAGTGCCCACAGTATGAACTTTTCTTGGGAGCTATTTTTTTTTTTTTTTTTTTGAGATGGAATGTCACTGTCACCCAGGCTGGAGTGTGGTGGTGCAATGTCGACTTACTGCAGCCTCTGCCTCCCCGGTTCAAGCAATTCTCCTGCCTCAGTCTCCCAGGTAGCTGGGATTACAGGCACACGCCGCCACACTCGACTAATTTTTCTATTTCTAGTGGAGATGGGATTTCACCATGTTGGCCAGGCTGGTCCTGAACTCCTGACCTCAGGTGATCCACCCACCTTGGCCTCCCAAAGTGTTGGGATTACAGGCATGAGCCACCATGCTTGGTCAGGAGCTATTTCTTAATGTTAGCATTTTCTAAATCTGGAGAGTCTGAGAATTTTCAAAAATATCAAGTCCTGATTTCTTAAAAAAATTTGTAAAATTGTGGTAAAATACACATAATATTTACCTTCTTAACCGTTGTTAAGTGTCCAGTTTACTGGTATTAAGTACACTCATATTGTTATGCAAACATCGTCACCATCTATCTTCACAATACTTTTCATCCTAAAAACTGAAACTCTATACTCATTAAATAACAATTCCCAATTTCTCCCTCCGGCTCTTGACTACCACCATTCTACTTTTGGTCTCTACGCATTTGACTACTCTAGGTACCTGATATCAGTTGGATCATACAGTATTTGTCTTTCAGATACTGGTCTACTTCACTTAGCTTAATGTCCTCAAAGTTCATCCAAGTAGTAACATGTCAGAATTTCCTTCTTTTTTAAGGCTGAACAATATTCCATTGTGTATGTATGTATGTGTGTGTATATATGTATACATATATGTATATGTGTATATGCACACCCCACATTATTCACCCATCAATGAATACTGGAGTTGCTTCTACCATTTGGCTATTGTGAATAATGCTGCTATGAACATGGGTGTACAAATGTCTCTTCAAGATTCTGCTTTCAATTCTTTGGGGTATATACCCTCAAGTAGAAGCACTGGTTCATATGGTAATTCTGGTTTTAATTTCTGAGGAACCACCATACTGTTTTCCACAGCAGCTGCAACATGTTACATTTCCACCAACAGTACACTGTTTCCAGTTTGTCCGCATCCTTGCCAACATTTGTGTATTTCCATTTTGTTGTTTGTTTTTTATAGTAGCCATCCTAATGTGTGTGAAGGTGGTACCTTACTTGGTTTTTATTTGTATTTCTCTGATGACTAATGGGGTTGAACATCTTTTCACATGCTTATTGGCCGTTTGTATATCTTCTTTGGAGAACTGTCTATCCAAGTCCTTTACCTATTTTTGAATCGGTTTGTTTATTTTTGTGTGTGTTGTTGGGTTTTAGAAGTTCTCACTATATTCTGTATATTAATCCCTTGCCAGATATGTGATTTACAAATTTTTTCTCCGATACTGGAGGTGGCTTTTTTACTCTGTTGGTAGTGTCCTTTGAGGCACAAAAATTTTAAATTTTCATGATGCCCAATTTGTCTATTTTTTCTTTTCTTTTTTTTATTTATATTTTATTTTTTATTATTATACTTTAAGTTCTATGGTACATGTGCACAACGTACAGGTTTGTTACATATGTATACATGTGCCATGTTGGTGTGCTGTACCCATTAACTCGTCATTTACATTAGGTATATCTCCTAATGCTCTCCCTCCAGTCTGTCCCCTCCCCACAATAGGCCCCAATGTGTGATGTTCCCCTTCCTGTGTCCAAGTGATCCCATTGATCAATTCCCACCTATGAGTGAGAACATGTGGTGTTTGGTTTTCTGTCCTTGTGATAGTTTGCTGAGAATGATGGTTTCCAGCTGCATCCATGTCCCTACAAAGGACAAAAACTCATCCTTTTTTATGGCTGCATAGTATTCCTTGGTGTATATGTGCCACATTTTCTTAATCCAGTCTGTCGCTGATGCACATTTGGGTTGATTCCAAGTCTTTGCTATTGTGAATAGTGCCACAATAAACATACGTGTGCATGTGTCTTTATAGCAGCATGATTTATAATCCTTTGGGTATATACTCAGTAATGGGATGGCTGGGTCAAATGGTATTTCTAGTTCTAGATCCTTGAGGAATCGCCACACTGTTTTCCACAATGGTTAAACTAGTTTACAGTCCCACCAACAGTGTAAAAGTGTTCCTATTTCTCCACATCCTCTCCAGCACCTGTTGTTTCCTGATTTTTTTAATGATTGCCATTCTAACTGGTGTGAGATGGTATCTCATTGTAGTTTTGGTTTGCATTTCTCTGATGGCGAGTGATGATGAACATTTTTTCATGTGTCTGTTGGCTGTATGAATGTCTTCTTTTGAGAAGTGTCTGTTCATATCCTTTGCCCACTGTTTGATGGGGTTGTTTGCTTTTTTCTTGTAAATTTGTTTGAGTTCTTTGTAGGTTCTGGATATTAGCCCTTTGTCAGATGAGTATATTGCAAAAATTTTCTCCCATTCTGTAGGTTGCCTGTTTACTCTGATGGTAGTTTCTTTTGCTGTTCAGAAGCTCTTTAGTTTAATTAGATCCCATTTGTCAATTTTGGCTTTTGTTGCTGTTGCTTTTGGTGTTTTAGACATGAAGTCGTTGCCCATGCCTATGTCCTGAATGGTATTACCTAGGTTTTCTTCTAAGGTTTTTATGGTTTTTGGTCTAACAGTTAATTCTCTAATCCATCTTGAATTAATTTTCATATAAGGAGTAAGGAAAGGATCCAGTTTCAGCTTTCTACTTATGGCTGGTCAGTTTTCCCAGTACCATTTATTAAACAGGGAATCCTTTCCCCATTTCTTGTTTTTGTCAGGTTTGTCAAAGATCAGATGGCTGTAGATGTGTGGTATTATTTCTGAGGGCTCTGTTCTGTTCCATTGGTCTATATCTCTGTTTTGGTACCAGTACCATGCTGTTTTGGTTACTGTAGCCTTGAAGTATAGTTTGAGGTCAGGTAGCATGATGCCTCCAGCTTTGTTCTTTTGGCTTAGGATTGTCTTGGCAATACGGGGTCTTTTTTGGTTCCATATGAACTTTAAAGCATTTTTTTTCCAATTCTGTGAAGAAAGTCATTGGTAGCTTAATGGGGATGGCATTGAATTTATAAATTACCTTGGGCAGTATGGCCATTTTCACAATATTGATTCTTCCTATCTATGAGCATGTATGTTCTTCCATTTGTTTGTGTCCTCTTTTATTTCACTGAGCAGTGGTTTGTAGTTCTCCTTGAAGAGGTCCTTTGCATCCCTTGTAAATTGGATTCCTAGGTATTTTATTCTCTTTGAAGCAATTGTGAATGGGAGTTGATTCATGATTTGGCTCTCTGTTTGTCTGTTACTGGTGTATAAGAATGCTTGTGATTTTTGCACATTGATTTTGTATCCTGAGACTTTGCTGAAGTTGCTTATCAGCTTAAGGAGATTTTGGGCTGAGACAGTGGGGTTTTCTAAATATACAATCATGTCATCTGCAAACAGGGACAATTTGACTTCTTCTTTTCCTAACTGAATACCCTTTATTTCTTTCTCTTGCCTGATTGTCCTAGCCAGAACTTCCAACACTATGTTGAATAGGAGTAGTGAGAGAGAGCATCCCTGTCTTGTGCCAGTTTTCAAAGGGAATGCTTCGAGGTTTTGCCCATTCAATATGATATCAGCTGTGGGTTTGTCCTAAATAGCTCTTATTATTTTGAGATATGTTCCATCAATACCGAATTTATTGAGAGTTTTTAGCATGAAGCGCTGTTGAATTTTCTCAAAGGCCTTTTCTGCATCTATTGAGATAATCGTGGCTTTTGTCTTTGGTTCTGTTTATATGCTGGATTACGTTTATTGATTTGCATGTGTTGAACCAGCCTTGCATCCCAGGGATGAAGCCCACTTGATCATGGTGGATAAGCTTTTTGATGTGCTGCTGGATTCGGTTTGCCAGTATTTTATTGAGGATTTTTGCATCGATGTTCATCAGGGATATTGGTCTAAAATTCTCTGTTTTTGTTGTGTCTCTGCCAGACTTTGGTATCAGGATGATATTGGCCTCATAAAATGAGTTAAGGAGGATTCTCTCTTTTTCTATTGATTGGAATAGTTTCAGAAGGAATGGTACCAGCTCCTCCTTGTACCTCTGGTAGAATTCGGCTGTGAATCCGTCTGGTCCTGTACTTTTCTTGGTTGGTAGGCTATTAATTATTGCCTCAATTTCAGAGCCTGCTATTGGTCTATTCAGGGATTCAATTTCTTCCTGGTTTAGTCTTGGGAGAGTGTAAGTGTCCAGGAAATTATCCATTTCTTCTAGGTTTTCTAGTTTATTTGCATAGAGATGTTTATAGTATTCTCTGATGGTAGTTTGTATTTCTGTGGGGTCAGTGGTGATATCCCCTTTATCATTTTTTATTGCATCTATTTGATTCTTCTCTCTTTTCTTCTTTATTAGTCTTGCTAGCGGTCTTTCAATTTTGTTGATCTTTTCAAAAAACCAACTCCTGGATTCATTGATTTTTTTGGAGGGTTTTTTGTGTCTCTATCTCCTTCAATTCTGCTCTGATCTTAGTTATTTCTTGCCTTCTGCTAGCTTTTGAATGTGTTTGCTCTTGCTTCTCTAGTTCTTTTAATTGTGATGTTAGAGTGTCAATTTTAGATCTTTCCTGCTTTCTCTTGTGGGCATTTAGTGCTATAAATTTCCCTCTACACACTGCTTTAAATGTGTCCCAGAGATTCTGGTATGTTGTATCTTTGTTCTCATTGGTTTCAAAGAACATCTTTATTTCTGCCTTTATTTCGTTATGTACCCAGTAGCCATTCAGGAGCAGGTTGTTCAGTTTCCATGTAGTTGAGCGGTTTTGATTGAGTTTCTTAGTCCTGAGTTCTAGTTTGATTGCACTGTGGTCTGAGAGACAGTTTGTTATAATTTCTGATCTTGTACGTTTGCTGAGGAGTGCTTTACTTCGAGAAGAATGTATATTCTGCTGATTTGGAGTCGAGAGTTCTATAGATGTCTATTAGGTCCGCTTGGTGCAGAGATGAGTTCAATTCCTGGATATCCTTGTTAACTTTCTGTCTCATTGATCTGTCTAATGTTGACAGTGGGGTGTGAAAGTCTCCCATTATTATTGTATGGGAGTCTAAGTCTCTTTGTAAGTCTCTAAGGACTTGCTTTATGAATCTGGGTGCTCCTGTATTGGGCGCATATATATTTAGGATAGTTAACTCTTCCTCATTAATTGATCCCTTTACCATTATGTAATGGCCTTCTTTCTCTCTTTTGATCTTTGATAGTTTAAAGTCTGTTTTATCAGACACTAGGATTGCAACCCCTGCTTTTTTTTGTTTTGCATTTACTTGGTAGATCTTCCTCCATCCCTTTATTTTGAGCCTATGTGTGTGTCTGCATGTGAGATGGGTCTCTGAAATACAGCACACTGATGGGTCTTGACTCTTTATCCGGTTTGCCAGTCTGTGTCTTTTAATTGGAGCATTTAGTCCATTTACATTTAAGGTTAATATTGTTATGTGTGAACTTGATTGTGTTATTATGATATTAGCTGGTTATTTTGCTCATTAGTTGATGCAGTTGCTTCCTAGCATCGATGGTCTTTACAGTTTGGCATGTTTTTGCAATGGCTGGTACCTGTTGTTCCTTTCCATGTTTAGTGCTTCCTTCAGGATCTCTTGTAAGGCAGGCCTGGTGGTGACAAAATCTCTAAGCATTTGCTTGTCTGTAAAGGATTTTATTTCTCCTTCACTTATGAAACTTAATTTGGCTGGATATGAAATTCTGGGTTGAAAAATCTTTTCTTTAAGAATGTTGAATATTGGCCCCGCTGTCTTCTGGCTTGCAGAGTTTCTGCCGAGAGATCTGCTGTTAGTCTGATGGGCTTCCCTCTGTGGGTAACCTGACCTTTCTCTCTGGCTGCCCTTAAGATTTTTTCCTTCATTTCAACTTTGGTGAATCTGACAATTATGTGTCTTGGAGTTGCTCTCCTCGAGGAGTATCTTTGTGGCATTCTCTGTATTTCCTGAATTTGAATGTTGGCCTGCCCTACTAGGTTGGGGAAGTTCTCCTGGATGATATCCTGTATACAGAGTGTTTTCCAGCTTGGTTCCATTTTCCCTGTCACTTTCAGGCACACCAATCAGACGTAGATTTGGTCTTTTCACATAATCCCATGTTTTTTGGAGGCTTTGTTCATTTCTTTTTACTCTTTTTTCTCTACATTTCTCTTCTTGCTTCATTTCATTCATTTGATCTTCAATCACTGATATTCTTTCTTCCAGCTGATTGAGTCTGTTACTGAAGCTTGTGCATTTGTCATGTGGTTCTTGTGTCATGGTTTTCATCTCTATCAGTTCTTTTAAGGTCTTCTCTGCATTGATTATTCTAGTTATCCATTCATCCGTTCTTTTTTCAAGGTTTTTAGTTTCTTTGCGCTGATTACGTAGTTCCTCCTTTAGCTCTGAGAAGTTTGATCAACTGAAGCCTTCTTCTCTAAATTCGTCAAAGTCATTCTCTATCCAGCTTTGTTCCATTGCTGGAGATGAGCTGCGTTCCTTTGGAGGGGGAGATGTCCTCTGATTTTTTGAATTTCCAGCTTTTCTGCACTGCTTTTTCCCCATCTTTGTGGTTTTATCTGCCTTTGGTCTTTGATGATGGTGACGTACTGATGGGGTTTTGGTGTCGGTGTCCTCTCTGTTTGTTAGTTTTCCTTCTAACAGTCAGGACCCTCAGCTGCATGTCTGTTGGAGTTTGCTTGAGGTCCACTTCAGACCCTGTTTGCCTGAGTATCAGCAGCAGAGGCTGCAGAAGATAGAATATTGCTGAACAGTGAGTGTTGCTGTCTGATTCTTGCTCTGGAAGCTTCGTCTCACGGTGTACCCAGCCCAGCCGTGTGAGGTGTGATGTGTCGATCTGCACCTAGTGGGGGATGTCTCCCAGTTAGGCTACTCAGGGGTCAGGGACCCACTTGAGCAGGCTGTCTGTCCATTCTCAGATCTCAGCGTCTGTGCTGGGAGAACCACTGCTCTCTTCAAAGCTGTCAGACAGGGACTTTTACATCTGCAGAGGTTTCTGCTGCTTTTTGTTTAGCTATGCCCTCTCCCCAGAGGTGGAGTCTACAGAGGCAGGCATGCCTCTTTGAGCTGCAGTGGGTTCCACCCAATTCGAGCTTCCCAGCTGCTTTATTTACCGAATCCTCAGCAATGGAGGGCACCCTTACCCCAGCCTCACTGCCACCTTGCAGTTAGATCTCCAACTGCTGTGCTAGTGGGAGTGGGACCCTCCCAGCCAGGTGTGGGATATAATCTCCTGGTGTGCCATTTGCTAAGGCCCTTGGTAAAGCTTAGTATAAGGGTGGGAGTTACCCAATTTTCCAGGTGTTGTGTGTCTCAATTTCCCTTGGCTAGGAAAAGGAATTCCCTTCCCCCTTGCGCTTCCCAGGTGAGGTGATGCCTTACCCTGCTTCAGCTCTTGCTGGTTGGGCTGCACCTGCATCAGCATCAACTGTCTGACACGCCCCAGTGAGATGAACCCAGTACCTCAGTTGAAAATGCAGAAATCAGCCATCTTTTGTGTTGCTCAGGCTGGGAGCTGGAGGTTGGAGCTGTTCCTAGTCGGCCATCTTGGGCACCATCTCTTTTTTTTTTTGTTCATTCTGTCACCCAGTCTGGAGTGCAGTGGCATGATCTCGGTTCACTGTAACCTCTACCTCCTGGGTTCAAGCAATTGTCGAGCCTCAGCCTCCTGGGTAGCTGAGATTACAGGTGCGTGCCACCACACCGAGTTAATTTTTGTATTTTTATTAGAGATGGGCTTTCATCATGTTGGCCAGGCTGGTCTCGAACTCCTGACCTCAAGTGATTTACCCACCTCGACCTCCCAAAGTGCTGGGATTACAGGCATGAGTAACCACACCTGGCCCAATTTTTTGTTGTTGCCTGTGCATTTGGTGTCATAGCTAAGAAATCATTTGGAATAGAATAGCCCGCACCACACTGTTTTGTTTACTGTGGCTTTGTAGTAAGTTTTGAAATGAAGAAATTGAGTACTCCAACTTTGCTCTTCTTTTTCTAGGCTGTTTTGCTCAAGATTCCATGTGAATTTGAGGATGATTTTTATATTTCTGCAAAAAATGCTACTGAGGTTTTAATAGGGATTACATTGAATCTTTCTATCATTTTGGGTACTGTTGACATTTTTAACAATATTAAGCCCTCCAACTCACACACATGGAATCTTTTCCCATATATTTATGTCTTTATAAATTTCCCTCAGCAGTGTTTTGTAGTTTTCATTGTATAAGTCTTTCATCTAGGTTATCCGATTTCTTGGCATACAGTTGTTCATAGTCCTTGCTTATAATCGTTTTTTATTTTCTTTCCTCTTTTTTTTTCTTTTGAGAAGTGGGATCTCACTATATTGCCCAGGCTGGACCTGAACTCCTTGAAATCCTCTCACCTCAGACTCCTGAGTAGCTGGAACTGCTGGAATGTGTCACTCTGCTAGCTCTTGTAATCCCTTTTATTGCTAGTAATGTCCCCTCTTTCATTTCTGATTTGTTTGAGACATCTGTTTTCTTTAGTCAGTCTACCTAAAAGTTGTCAGTTTTGTTTATCTTTTTGCAATTTTTGCTTCCTATGTTTGATGGTCTGTTGCTGGTGTGTAAATATTTATAATTATTATATCTTCTTGCTGCATTAAATTTTTTATTAATATATAATGTCATTCTGTGTCCTCTGTAATGTTTTAAAATGTCAAATCTATCTTGCCTTGTATTAGTATAGCTCCTCTGCTCCCTTTTGGTTACTGTTTACATATAATATCTTTCTTCATCCCTCTACTTTGAACCTCTTTGTGTCTTTGGATCTAAAGTGAATCTCTTGTGGACAGCCTATAGTTGGATTCCTTTTTAAAAAATCCATTATGCCAGCCTCTGTCTTTTGATTGGAGAATTTAATCCTTTTACATTTAAAATAATTACCTATACAGCAGGGCTCCCTTCTGTTATTTTGCTGTTTGTTTTCTACATGTCTGATAGCTGTTTTGTTCCTCATTTCCTGCATTAGTCTTTTTTTTTTTTATTTTTGGTCATGAGATGTTTTAATTCCCTTTTTCTTACCCTTCATATATCTTCTATAACTATTTTCTTTGTTGTTATCATGGGTATAACATTTAACCTTCTAATGTTATAACACTCTAATTTGAATTTATACTAGTTTAATAACTACAAAAATTCTACTCATGTGCAGCTTTGTTCCCCTCAATAACTACTTTCAGTTATTGATGTCACAATGTTACATCTGTATGTATAATGTGTCCAGAAACATAGACTAATAACTGAGATTTTTTGCATTACTCTCTTAAATCATGTAGAAAACAAAAAGTGGAGTTACCAAATTACAGTGATACTAACTTTTAGACTAATAACCTTAAAAATTTGTCTCATATCATGTAGAAAACAAATAGTGAAGTTTCAAACCAAAGTTACAATAATACTAGTTTTTATAATTGTCTATATTTGCCTTAACTAAGACCTTTATTTCCTCATATGGTTTCATGTTAACTTCTAGTGTCTTTTCATTTTAACCTGAAGAAATACCTTTACCATTTCTTGAATGGCAGGTCTAGTGGTAATGACCTTCCTTAGCTTTTGTTTATCTCGGGATGTGTTACTTTGTACCTCACATTTGAAGAATAGTTTGCTGTATGTAGAATTCTAGTTGATAGTTTCTCTTTTTCAGTATTTGAAATGTATCATCCTATACTGCTTTCTAGCCTCCAAAGTTTCTGATGAGAAATCTACTGATACCCTTATTGAGGAACACTTGTATGTAACACTTGCATCAGTCTTGCTGCTTTGAAGATTCTTTTTCTTTGTTGAGATGGAGTCTTGCTCTGTCACCCAAGCTGGAGTGCAGTGGCTCAATCTTGGCTCACTGCAACCTCCGCCTCCCGTGTAGCTGGGATTACAGGAGTGAGCCACCACACCCGGCTAATTTTTGTATTTTTAGTAGAGACGGGGTTTCGCCATGTTGACCAGGCTGGTCTCAAACTCCTGACCTCCAGTGATCCACCTGCCTTGACCTCCCAAAGTGCTGAGATTACAGGCATGAACCACCACGCCTGGCCTGAAGATTCTTTGTCTTTTTACAGTTTAATTATGGTATGTCTTGATACTGGCTTCTGATTTCATCCTATTAGCATCAGTTTAGCTTCTTGGATTTCTATATTCATGTCTTTCATCAAATTTCAGAAATGTTTGGCTGCCTTTTCTTTCTCTCTTCTCTTTCTGAGATTTTCATTACATACATGTTGGTCAGCTTAATGGTGTCTCACACATCCCTTAGGCTGTATTCACTTTTTTTTCTGTCTTTTCTATTTCTCAGACTTAATAACTTCAGTTGTCCTATTTTCAAGTTTTCTTATTCCTTCTCTGCCTTCTCAAATCTGTCTTTCAATCCCTATAGTGAATTTTTCAATTCAGATATTCCACTTTTTAGCTCTGAACCACTTTTGAGATTTTTTAAAAATGCTTTCTCTCTATTGATATTTCTTTGTTCATATACATTTAAAACATTTTTCTCCATATTTTCCTTTAGTTTTTTGAGGATCTTTAAGACAGTTGTTTTAAAGCCTTTGATAAATCCACCATCTCATCTTCCTTAGGGACATTTTCTATAGATTTATTTTTTCCCTTTGTATGGGCCATACTGTTTTGTTTCTTTTTATGCCTTATGATTTTTTGTTGCTGTTGTTGAAAACTGGAGATTTGAATCTTATAATGTGGAAAGTCTGGAAATCAGATTCTCCTTTCTCAGAGTTTGCTTTTCTTTCTGTTTTAAATTGGTATAGGCTCTCTGTGTGCCTGGGATCAGTAAGTTTAAGGTTTCTTATGTCTTTTCTCAGCTGGCACCTTTCTCTAAATATGTGTAATTACTTCCTAAATTGTCTTTTATATGTCGTTGCTTTTGAATGTCCTAGTCCTTAAATGTCTTGACTCCCAAAAGGGGAAAGAGAGAAAACTGAAGAGGGGAAATGTGTTGCCTTTTTAAATCTTCTAGAAGTTGCTTCAGCCACAGGGGAAGGGGCTTACAGCAATGGTGGTGAGGGAGGCAACAATGGCTTCTCTTCTGTGTCTCCATCTTTGCTTTCGGAAGTAGCTATCAGTCATCAGAGCACAGATCTTCTATATCTGGAGGACAGAACCCTTATTGCCCATGCCTCTACAAGTCGTGTATAAGCTGCTGCTGGAACACATGTGTAACTGCCTGCCCTGGAGCTAGTGGGTGGGCAAGCTAGTAGGTTAAGAACTGAAATTGAACAAAATTAATTAACTGTCCAAGCCTTTGTCTGGAAGTTGCAAGTCTTTGAATAGACTCCAGAGTTCCAGAATAGTTACATCAGCTAGTTTCTGCAGAAGATAATTTCTGCTACTTTCTACTCCACCATCTTCCTGGAATTCTCCTCTCCAGTCCTGATTTCTTTTCATTTTACCATTATTCCTTCAATTTATCTCACATTTTACAATAAACAGCATAACAACTTAGGCAGTAACTTCAACACTTTGTTCGGGAATCTAAGCTAGATCACCCAGTTCATTCAATGCATATCCTGCTTTCCATGTTACTGAAGGCAATAGTGTTGTTTAGCTTTCTACCATGACATAAAAAGGATCCCTCTTTTACCACCTTCTAATGACATATTCCTGACTTCATTTTTTGCCCTTACTGGTGGCATCCTCAAAGTCCAGATTTCTATTAATAGTCTTTCAAGGCAACTTGAGCTTTCTTTAACAGAATCCTCAAAATGCTTCCAGCCTCTGCCCATGTTTGGTTCCAAAACCAAAGTAGCACCCCACTTCCAGGTACCAAAGTCTGTATTACTTATCTCTTGCTGTGCAACAAATTGTCCCAAAGCTTAGTGGCTTCAAACAGAAAGCCCTTGTTATCTCAGTTTCTGTGGACCAGGGATTGGGCATGGCTGAGCTGTACTGTCAGGCTCAGAGCCTCTTATAAGGCTGTAATCAAAATGTCATTTGGGGCTGCAGTCACCTAAAGGCTCAACTGGGAGAGAATCCACTTCACAGAGCACCTCACAGTGGGGCAGTTGGTCCTTCTCAGAGTAAGTAAGGAAGAAAGAAGGAGAGTGAGTAAGATGGAAGCCAGAATTCTTTTGTAACTTAATCTCAGAAATGACATCTCAGTCCTTTTGCTATGTTCTTTTGGTTACAAGAGAGTCAGTAAGTCCAGTCCACACTCAAGGAGAGGGGATTATACAAAGACATGAATACCAGGAAGCAGGGATTGGGGGCTATTTTAGAGGCTATTTACCATAGTGGGCTATACCTTTAAAACGATTATTATTAAAAAGCATTCCTTTCATTTTGAGTAACCCTTTTTGCCTTGAGTGCCTATTCCTTACAGTACTTACCAATATGGTGTATGAGCAGAATTTGGATGTAGTGTATCAAGTGTTTGTTTTAATTTTTTAATGTAAGATTGAGCTTATTTCCTTTACTTGAAAGTCAATAGTAAATCATTTTTTTTCTGTGAAGGATCTGTTCATATCTTTTGGGTACTTTTCTCATGGGTTACTGGTCTTCAGATTATTTGCTTTTGTATTATATGAGGATAATATGCTCCTTGTCTTTCATATGTGTAGATAATATTTTTCACATTTGTCATTCATCTTTTGATTTTCTTCATGATGTTTGTGCCAACAAATTTTTTTTTCTATTATGATATTTTAAGTTCTAGGGTACATGTGCACAACGTGCAGGTTTGTTACATACGCATACATGTGCCATGTTGGTGTGCTGCACCCATTAACTTGTCATTTACATTAGGTATATCTCCTAGTGCTATCCCTCCCCCGCCCAACCCCACAACAGGCCCTGGTGTGTGATGTTCCCCTTCCTGTGTCCAAGTGTTCACCCTGTGTCCATTGTTCAATTCCCACCTATGAGTAAGAACATGTGGTATTTGGTTTTCTGTCCTTGTGATAACTTGCTCAGAATGATGGTTTCCAGCTTCATCGATGTCCCTAAAAAGGACATGAACTCATCCTTTTTTATGACTGCATAGTATTCCATGGTGCTTATGTGCCACATTTTCTTAATCCAGTCTGTCACTGATGGACATTTGGGTTGGTTCCAAGTCTTTGCTATTGTGAATAGTGCTGCAATAAACATACATGTGCATGTGTCTTTATAGCAGCATGATTTATAATCCTTTGGGTATGTACCCAGTAATGGGATGGCTGGGTCAAATGGTATTTCTAGTTCTAGATCCTTGAGGAATCGCCACACTGTCTTCCACAATGGGTGCCAAAAAATTTTTAAAAACTTTTCATTTAGTCACATTGATCAAGTATCTCTTTTATAAAGGAATTCTGTCCTTAAAAAAGAAATGTATCCATGTATTTCCTGCTAATTTATCTTTTATATCTTGCTACTGCCTTGTATAGGATAAATTTGAATCTCCTTATCCTGATCTTAATCTCATTCTTGCCTAGCTCCTTTCCTTTCACTCTTTGTAGAAACTCTTTACTAGAGTCCCTCTGAACTCACGATCCCCAGCATGCACACCTGTGTTTTTGTCTGACTCCTTCCCATGCCTGTGTGAAGATACATAAAGGTAGAGTCTATGTTGGGGGAGCTTTTATAGGTCTAGAGCTTAGTTTGTTGAAGGAATAAATGAACTGAGATGATCAAAGAAGAGTAGTTCAAAAACAAAAGGAAACATTGCCGTTACACTGTTACTTGTTCTTCTAATTCTTACCCTTTCCAAGAAGATAACATAACTGTGATAGTTCAGTTTTATAACTATTTCAAAATTTCACAACTGCCCTATATAGTTGTCTGAGACAAAATGCTAAGTAGGTTTCTGTGCCAAAGAAAGCCAGGAGGTAAAGAATTTATGTCCCATTCTGCCTGGTAGCTAAGTATACCCAAGTGATTTGGTTCTGGGTAATGGAATCTGAGAAGTAATAAGTAAAACTTAATACCTTCAAAATGGAAGGAGTGTACCCTCCCCTCACTTTTCTCCCTACATGGGAATGTGGGCATGGGAACTGGAGAAGCAATCCTAGACTACAAAATGTAAGCTGTGTGTTGAAAATCAGAAAGCAAAAGGATAGGAGTTCCGTTACCAGAAATGATGGTGTCATCTTTTCAGTCCCATGCTGCTAATGCTCAGACTGTTACATGAGACAAAAATCAACGACTCTCTTGTTTAAGCCATTAATATTTTGGCCTTTGTTACAGAAGTCAAATCTATATGCTAACTTATATAGTGCCTTTAGGTATTGCATCCCACCTCTGGGATCATTCCCTGCTAATCCCTTGTGACAAGTTGGTATCAGGCAGCTAGGGAATTGGAAGCATGGGAGGTTTGGATCAAGAAAATGATAAGAATATTATAAAATTGAAGAAAGAAGAGGAGGAGGGTGAGGGAATGTGAGATGAATGTCAGCTGAGGTCATCATTGCATAGCCACTTGTGATGGGAACTGAAGCCTGCTCCATGACCATGATGAAGAGTCACTCAGGAACCTTTTCAGGATCAGACAGGGATACATGGAAAATGAACCTCTCAGAAGTAGAAAATGAAAGGAGAATGATAAAAAGTAATAAAAGGAAACACACATTAAAAGAGCAGGCTAGCCTCTACTTTGCAGCAGTAATGTAATGAGGCCTAAACTCTGCGATTGTTAAAATTAAACAATAAAAAAAAAAAAAAAATACCAGGGCAGAGGGGAAAGGGCAAAAGATATAATCCTGGCAAAATGGACCCTGGGCTCTTATTTCAGACACATGGTTTCCATTAATCTCTCATCCTTGTAGATTCTTATGGTGCCTCATGCCTCTCCCTAACCTTGTCCTGAGCTGGTATGTAAATTAAACCCCCAGTTTTAATCTTTATAATATTAAGGAGGGGGAACAAAGATACTAACAGTTGAAGATGGAGCCAGATTCCACAGGATCCACATATGTAGTAGTAGAATGCCCCAAATAGGTAATAGGGACAAGAGAAAGAACCACGATAAAACCAGATTTTGTTTCCTTCTTTGAATCCCTACTTTCTCTTTCCCCTTTCCAAAATACGCATATACAGGTCATGTTAAGAAAACCCTTTCCAGTTGGCCTTTTTCCAAGACAGGGTGCAGCTGGGCCGAAGGGCCACATGTTGAAGTTATTAATATGCCTATGTCCTTCTCCCCTACTGAGTTCACTGATCAAAGGCTCTGCCAGAGCAGCAGTGGATAGCCTCGCATAATGGGAACTGAAATTTTACTTAAGAAACCAGCTTTGCCAAAACACACTACCTTTTTAAGTGAAACATTCCATGCACATATTAACCTGATTACAGAAAGGAAGGGGGATCTTTTTTCCTTCTGTACCCTGCTAATAATTTTCTGTCAAGTCTGATTTGGCTTTAGCTGCACTCCAAGTTCTTGTGATGTGCCCCGTTCACCAGTAAACTAAAAACAGAAGGTGCTGCATAAACTCTGAGACAGGATACTCTGTCCATGAATACAGACGCTGCAGAATTCAGTTCCCTGCCAACATGGAAGGCCAGTGACTTTTCCAGTCTCTGACAACCAGCAGCCTGCCTCTGATTCACACAGTGATGGAAACATATGGAGAAAATGGTGGAAATAATTAAGGGTTCTTGGAGTTAGCAGAAGCATTGACTCATTACACGGGGCCCCTGCCTCAAAAGGGAGTAAACCATTGTGCTTATTAGAGAAAAGAATGAATGGTAACAAAGCATTTTAAAGTCCCAATCAGTTGCAGCCCCAGGTTGAAGGGCTGGTTAGGTAAGAAAAAGGGAACCAACCCAGATTTAAAGGAAGCGATATCATTTTGCTCTGCTCGATAAATAGAAAAAAATTAGTTTGTGGTTTATTTTACTATATCTGGTTGCGGCACAGTTGACAAAATTTTGTTCTCAGATATGATATCAAAGATCTAGATATTATGCAGTTGCCTAAATAGAGGGCCAGTCCATGAAGAAGAGTCCGAATAAAATTGTCGCTTCTCTTTCAGATGTGTCACAGGGCAGTCCTTGTTAGAGGATAGTGAGATGTGTTGAATGGTGTCTTTGGGAGCCTCAAGCACAGATTGTAAACTCTGTTTCAAGTTTTACAATGTCTCAGATTCCAATCTTCTTTGCCTGCAATGATAAACAGAGACACAGCCTTCTCTGAAAACAAATATAGGTCATAAGGATGTCCTCCGCTTCCCCAGTCCTCATCCTGCACAACCTATAAGGTGCTGAGCAATTTATAGATCCTAGAAAAGTCCTGAAATGCTTCAAGCAAACAAAAGGTAAATAAAAGGCAGCAACAGTCCAAGTCAGTCATTTCTAGGCATTTGCTTGAGGCCAGGAGTCTGAGACTGGCCTGGGCAACGCAGCAAGACTCTGTCTCCTAAGTAAATAAATAAAGAAATAAATAAGCAAGCAAGCAAGCAAGCAAGCCAGGGTATGGTGGTGGTACCTATAGTTGTAGCTACTCAGAAGGCTGAAGCAGGAGGATTGCTTAAGCCTAGGAGATCGAGGTTGCAGTGAGCTGTGATTGCTCCATCGCACTCCAGCCTGGGTGACAGAGCAAGACCTTGTCTCTAAACACACACACACATACACACACACACACACGTGTGTGTGCAGAATTTGAGGTTTTTATCTGAAGAAAGGGGACTGTTAGGTAGATATTGGTAGCAAAACTCACATAATTAGATATGATATTTCATATCTAGAACGTATCTTAGAACATCTGATGGCCTGGGGTTTTTTTTTTTTTTCTTTTTAAAAACATATTTTCTCTCATTACAAGAACTATCACATTAATACAGAGTAGATGTCATAATTTCTCAAAGTTATGGTAGAGAAGACAAGAACAAGGTGGTTACTTACAAAAACACTTGGCTTTTGAATCTCGCTTGTCTATAGAGGGAGAAGGACCACTGATAGAATTCACGACTACATCAGCCAAGAATCCATGATGATTCACTCTTTCATGGTGTTTAATAAAGAGCATGGCTTTAAAGTGCTGAGTCCAAACCTAAAATTTGAATAAATTAGTCTGATCTTGAGTGCTTACGTTTATAGAGTTTAGTTGTGCTGGTTATATTTAGATATCAAAATGTAGGAAATAGTATGTAAATTCCTGCTAGGAAATCACCGTTTCTTGTATGTTAATATAGCCAGTCTTTATATTGAATGGAACTTTAAACTAAATAAAAACAAAACACCAAACTATGACATAGATCATTCTTGAAAAAGAAATTTCAGAAGTGAGGTTTCCGAAAATATTTCATTTCCTTCAGTAAATGCCCTTCATTTATCTTTATCATACTATGTTATGGTGTGTTTTACCAAAGAACATTTCAGCAGGTGAAGAAGAAGAAGAAAAACAAAACAAAACAAAAAAAGGTTTGAGCAGCATGACTACCCTCCTTGAGCTTTTGACTACGGAAATTTATAGAAGAGGAAAAGATGTCCTGTGGTTCCCTCAGTGTATTATAAGGAAGGGCATTTATAATCAGTCACTGGAAGTGGGATCTTAACCCACCCCCATTCCCCCCATACACAAGGGTGGGAGGAAGGGAGAGAGAAAGGAAAGCAAGCAAGCACGCCTGAGGAGTGTGCACATGTAGTCCTCATTCAAAAAAGGATTTGAGACAGCAAGCTGAGGATGAAGCAAGAGAATAGAACAGGATGACCTAGTGGTGGAAACAAAAGCTGTACATAATGGGCCTTTAGGAAAGGGGATTAAGTGAAGTATTCTCAGCTGAATCAGTTGTTAACTATTGCATAGAATTTTCTTTCTTTCATATTTCTAACATTAAAACATTACTAAAATTTTACTTGGCTAAACACATTACTAAATAGGAGTTTCATTCTGATTGTCTCAGTTTTTCCTCCTGTGAGTACTGCCATCTAGAAAAGCTTTTTTGAGTACTTAAAAAGCCCTCAGTGATTCACTTACAGCAATCCAAAACAACAAGAAGTAATTTTTAGAGAACTCTTAGGACTGTTTTTTTGTTGTTGTTGTTGTTGTTTATTTTTTGAGACAGGGTCTTGCTGTATCACTCATGATGGAGTGCAGTGGCATGTTCATAGCTCACTGCAACCTCAAACTCCTGACCTCAAGCCATCCTCTTATCTCAGCCTCCTTAGTAGCTGGGACTACTTTCAGACACCACCACGCCCAGCTAATTTTTAAATTTTCTATAGAGATAGGGTCTCACTATGTTATCCAGGCTGATCTTGAACTCCTGTCTCAAGCAATCCTCCCTCCTTGGGTTCCCAAAGCACTGGGATTATAGGCATGAGCCACAGTGCCATAAGACTGTTTGGGCCAGCTACCTCATGATTCTGGGCATTTGCTTTAGTAGGTTTGCTTTGCCATTATATTTAAGTGATATGAGTGGGAATAAATCTCCAGGTTTCTGGGAGAGAAATGCCTTTATCTCCACTAAACATCAAGATGAAACCCAAAGTAGATCAATGGCTACTTTTAAGCCTTGTCAAATAACCTGTTGGGTTTTGTTGTTCCCAAGTAACTTTTCATCACTAGTGTATAAAACTTTACTATGGCATCACTGTACCAAACCAGTTAAAATCAGGGATGTAACCAGCTACAAAAGAGCCCAAGGCAATAAGCTGTGGTGTCAGGAAACAGCATTTATATTTAAATCTCTTCTTCACTAAAATAAACCTGAGATGGACCAGTTTTCTTGGCCCACTGTAGTATTAGGCACATCTAACATGACATGTAATTCTTGTTTTGTTATTTTTGAAATAACATTTAAAACACATTTTGTTTAAAAGTAATATACTTGGTATAAAGTTCAAACAGTAAAAAGGGAATACAATAAAAATTAAGTTTCTCTCCCATCCCTGATGCTCTCAATTCCTCAAAAGTGACAGTTGTTACTTGTGAGTCCATCATATACTCAATATGTGTGCTTGCTTGCACGAGCATGCTCTCTCATATACTCCTGCATAGATACAGTATATATACATATAAAATAAATGTTATTTATTGCTTTATACAAATGTTAGCATACTGTATAACTTGTTCTGCATCCATGTTGTATTTTTTAAAATCCATTTTATTGTAGAAAATACACAAATATAGAAAAGGGCTTAAGACTTAAATGTACCGTTAACAATGTACTTTGAAGAGCAGCAGCTTTGAATTTCAAGTCCAATTTGTCAGTTTTCCTTCTGTGATATTTACTTTCTGTGACTAAGCCAAGAATCTCTGATAACCTAAGGTCACAAAGATTTTCTTCTACCTTTTCTTCTTATCCATGTATGAAAAAAATATGAAACTGGACCCCTATGTAGCATGACTTTAAGGCAGACTATACACTCAAAATCCCTTTTAGCAAAATAATAAAGTTTTTAGAAGATAATATAGAAGAATGTTTTTATGACCTTGGGGCAGGGGGGATTTCTTTAAAAAAAAAAAAATTATTTATGAGGCCAGGCATGGTGGCTCACGCCTGTAATCCCAGCACTTTAGGAGGCCAAGGCAGGCAGATTACCTGAGGTTGGGAGTTCAGGACCAGCATGGCCAACATGGTAAAACCCTGTCTCTACTAAAGATACAAAATATTAGCCAGGCATAGTGGTATATGCCTGTAGTCCCAGCTACTTGGAAGCCTGAGGCACCAGAATTGCTTGACCCGGGAGATGGAGACTGCAGTGAGTAGAGATCATACCATTGTATTCCAGCCTGGGTGATAGCGTAAGACTCTTGTCTCAAAAAAAAATCATTTATGAGAACAGGAAGTGCTGATAAATTTGGCTATGCTAAGAACTTCTTCAGCATATCAAAAGGCACTACAAAGAACACAGAATACAAGCCACAGAGTAAGAGTTACATACCTGAAAATATACGTTCATACAAAGATCTAAACATGGATGTTTATAACAACTTTATTAAAAATTGCCCCAACTGGAAATAACCCAAATATTCATATTCTGATGAACCGATAGTTAAATCATAGCATAGCCATACATTGAAACACTATTTTGCAATAAGAAGGAGCTACTGATACATGTAACAACATAGATGAGTCTCCAAAGTCTTATGGTTAGTGAGAAAAGCCAGACACAAAAGGCTACATACTAGAAGGCTACATACTGTATACTTCTGTTTATATTATATCCTATAAAAGGTATAGCTATGGGGAAAGAACACAGATTAGTAGTTGCCTGGGTTGGGGATTGGAAGGGCATTAACAACAAAGGAGGGAACATTTTGATGGTAATGGAAACAATTTAGTATTTATTTTTATATTTGGTGATTGCACACTAAAATATGTGTGATTACACACATATTTGTCGAAAATCATAGAACTGTGTACCTAAAAAGGATGATTTTTTTCTGTATGTTGATTATACCTAAATAAATCTGACTTAAGCAAGTAAAAACAGTAGTACTCAAGGATTTTTGTTGTTGTTAAAAACAGTAGAGTTTGAAGTTTGGCTAATGGATATATTCTATTTTGCTAATGAATTTTTGAAAATTAAAATATATTTACCTTTTTTCTGAACGTTGTTTTCCCCTCTATGGCAAAAATGCCTTCTCAATTTATTGACCATGTATTGAACTCATGGAATATTTGCCTCTCATTTACCTTGTAATTTTGAGTATTAAATACAAATTCGTAAATACCTAAGACTTAAAACCATCATTATTTACATATAAAGGCTAATGATAATAATTATCCTCACTTCCTGGACAAAACAATAACTTTAAAAGATTTTTAACTCTATTTACCCTCTCCTAACCTAAATGCTAATGTTGTGTATTTTATTTCTATATAGTTTTTTTCAAGCTACACAGTTATTGTTTCATACTATATGTATTTATTTAGATTTGCCTATGTACAGTTTCAATATTTTTTAAATGTTCATGTCTTTTTTGTATCAGATCTTCTCCTTGGATCATTTTCCTTCTAATTGAAGTACATTCTTTAATCAGTCTACAAGTGGCAAACTCTGTTTTTGTTCATTTGAAAATGTGTTTATTTTGCCTTTATTCTAAAATTATCCTTTTCTGGGTATCGGATTCTATGTTGGTAGTTATTTTATTAGAGTAGATTGAAGATATTATTCCACTGTCCTCTGGCTTCCATTGTTTGTGTTGCATAACCACTTGACTATCTAAAAGCTATTCCTTTGAAGGTAACAAGTCTGCTTTCTATGCCTACTTTGGCCTTAGTTTTCTGCATCTTCACTATGATATGTATAATTCTTTTCTTTTTTGTAATTTTTTTTTTTTTTTTTTTTTTTTTTTAGATGGAGTCTTACTCTGTTGCCCGGGCTGCAGTGCAGTAGCAAGATCTCAGCTCACTGCAACCTCCACCCCCTAGGTTCTCCTGCCTCAGCTCCCTTAGTAGCTGGGATTACAGGCATGTGCTACTATGCCTGGCTAATTTCTGTATTTTTAGTAGAGACAGGGTTTTGCCATGTTGGCCAGGCTGGTCTCGAACTCCTGATCTCAAGTGATCCACCTGCTTCAGCCTCGCAAAGTACTGGAATTACAGGCACGAGCCACCATGCCTGGCCTATATAATTAATTTCTTTTCTTCCCTTTTCTTCTCTACTTTCCATTTTTGAATCTCTGGATTTGTGTCTTTCAATATTACTAGAAAATTCTTAGCTGTTCTCTCTTCAAATACTGGCTCTTTACCATTGTCTTTCTCTTCTCCATCTGGGACACTGACTGAATATATATCAGGCCTTCTCACCATGTGCTTTGTATCTCTTACCCTTTCAGCTGTATTTTGTATCTTTTTCTGTGTTCTGCATTTTAGGCAAATTCTTCTGTTTTCTGATTCGTTAATTATTTAACTATGCCCAGTCTGCTGTTAAATTCATCGAGTCCTTAATTTTAGTTATTGTATTTTTGTCATTTGAATGTTACTTTCTTGTCCAGTGACTACATCCCCAAGCTCTTTTTAAAATTTCTTCAAGTATATTCAGCATAGTCATTTCATTCTCTGCCTTTGATCATTTGAACAGCTAAGTCATTAAGGCTCTATTTCTGTTGTCTCCTGTTTCTCACTCATGGAGTCTAATTTCCTTGTGTTTTATTTATCTTTGTGAGCTGATACTGAGAGGTGAAGCCAGCTGGACTTCCTGGGTCGAGTGGGGACTTGGAGAACTTTTCCGCCTAGCTAAAGGATTGTAAACTCACCAATCAGCACTCTGTGTCTAGCTAAAGGATTGTAAACACACCAGTCAGCACTCTGTGACTAGCTAAAGGATTGTAAACACACCAATCAGCACTCTAAAAATGCACCAGTCAGCGCTCTGTGTCCAACTAAAGGATTGTAAATGCACCAATCAGCACTCTGTAAAAACGCAGCAATCGGCGCTCTGTGTCTAGCTAAAGGATTGTAAACGCACCAATCAGCACTCCGTAAAATAGACCAATCAGCGCTCTGTAAAATGGACCAATCAGCAGGACGTGGGTGGGGCCAAATAAGGGAATAAAAGCTGGCCACCTGAGCCAGCAATGGCAACCAGCTTGGGTCCCCTTCCATGCTGTGGCAGCTTTGTTCTTTTACTCTTCACAATGAATCTTTCTGCTGCTCACCTTTTGGGTCCGCACTACCTTTATGAGCTGTAACACTCACCGCAAGGGTCTGTGGCTTCATTTGTGAAGTCAGTGAGACCACAAACCCACCAGGAGGAACAAAGAACTCTGGACGCACCACCTATAAGAGCTGTAACACTCACTGCAAAGGTCTGCGGCTTCATTCCTGAAGTCAGCGAGACCATGAACCCAGTGGAAGGAAGAAATTCCAGACACATCTGAACAGCTGAAGGAACAAAGTCCGGACACACCATCTTTAAGAGCCGTAACACTCACCTTGAGGGTCCACGGCTTCATTCTTGAAGTCAGCGAGACCAAGAACCCACCGGAAGGAATAAGTTACAGACATAATACTGTGTTTGAAAATTATTTGTAGAGATAATTTTAGGTATATAATGAATGTACTTTCTTCTACTGAAGCTTTATATTTGCTGTGTCAGGTAACTGTGGCTACTATCAGTCCAGAAAACCAACTTTAAATCTTGAGATTCCATGGATTTCCTAGTGAATTTGAACTCAGACTGTCAATCTGGATGAGGCCTGTTCTATCTATGGATTACCCCTTGAGGATACCTCAAGGTTGTAGCCTCTTTTGGTCCTAGTTTATAGTGTAAGGTGTCTCCTGTTAGAATCCTCTTTTGTAGGGGCCCTGGACTTTAATTTTCATACTCTTTTTTCCTTTAAATGATGCTTTCTTAATATTATGAAATGTCTAGTCATGATCAAATTTCTATTGTCTTAAATATCATAACTTTAAAAAAATATACAGTTTGAATCAGGATCCAATTACATTTATATTGCCATTGTTTTTAAAAATATAGTTTTTAGGTATATTTTAATGCATAAGCTTTTTCCTTCCAATGTCCTCAGTCTCCTTGCAATTTATTTGAAGAAGAAATCTCTTTGTTTAATATAGAGACTTTCCCACAGTCTGCTTTTGGTTTATTGTGTCCCTGTGCTGTAGTTTAATGTGTTCCTCTATTCTTTATATAACTTTTGTATTAGTTTTCTAGGGCTGCCAAAACAAATACCATAGGCTGGAAGAATTAACAGAAGATTATTTCTTCACAATTCTGGAAGCTGGAAGTCCACACTCAAGATGTTGGCCCTTCTGAAGGCCTTTCTTCTTGGCTTGTAGATGGCTGTCATCTTGTGATGTCTTCATGTGGTCATACCCCTGGGCCTGTGTCCTTATCTCTTCTTCTTATAAGTCATGTTGGATTAGGGCCCACTTCAATAAGCTCATTTAACTTTACCTATTTAAATACCCTAGATCCAAATACAGTCACATTCCTAGGACTTCAATATATGAATCTAGGAGTGAGGGGAGACACAATTCAGCCTGTAACACCTTAGGAATTGATAGTTGGATTTAGAGACAGGATCAGGCTGGAGTACAGTGGCCCAATCACGGCTCACTGTAGCCTTGACCCCACCTCCCCAAGGCTCAAATGATCGTCCCACCTCAGCCTCCCAAGTAGCTTGGACTTCAAGTGCATGCCACCATTCCTGGCTAACTAAAAAAAAAAAAAAAAAATTGGTTGAGACAAGGTCTTGCTATGTGGTCCAGACTGGTCTGAAACTCCTGGGCTCAAGCAGTCATCCCACCTGGGCCTCCCAAAGTACTGGGATTACAGGTGTGAGCCACTATGCCTGACTAATGTTATATTTTTCCATAGATAGTGACATGATGTTTGAATGCTGCTTTTTTATAACATTGTGTGTAGAACAGTAGAGAGTAAGGTAAATAGTATTTATGACCAGAGAGGGACATACTTTTTGTTTGTTGGGGGATTGAGTCAATAAGTCAAGAAGAGTAACCTCAGTATACCATACACTTCAAACCCTCTAATTGTGGGCTGCTGTTGCCATGTGTTTTGGATGGAGGCTTGGGTATCATACAGTGGGTTTTTCTCACTCAGTGTTAGGTTCATGGTAGGAGTAGGAAGGGGGTATTCTTGGTGATCCAGATCTAGCGTCCATCATAGGCAGGCCCTGGCAAAAGCACTTGGCAGTGGGCTTTCTCCGTGTTCCTGCTCCTCCTCCCCATAGCAGCAAACTCTACTCTGAGTCGTTGGTGTTGGGCAAGAGTTTTCTGCTTCTCCCTTAGTGGTAGCAGATACCTGATGGATATTGGTGTAGGATCCTGTACCCAAGACCTTTTCCTGCTCCTGCCTCTGCCCCAGGGAGGTAGGGTTTTTTTCCTTCTACTCTTTTTTCTCGCCACAAAGTGTCTTTTGCCTGTGTCCATAGGGCAGTAGGGTTAGCTGTTCCTTCCTCCAGTGCTTTTGCTTTGTAAGGGAGAAGGTCTTGTGAAACAGGCTGTGCTTAATGCTTGTTTCCTAACATTAGCTGATCACCTCCAGTAGGCCTGGTAGAGGCCCATGGAAAAGAGTAGCAAGTGAATGCTACACTCACTTATCTATGTCTGTCCCCACCCTCATCCCAGGTATTCCATACTGAACTAGCCTTCAGTTTGTCATTAATATTTTGTCACATTTGTACTTTATTTTTCCTTATAGGCTGTTAGAGTGGCCCTTTCTCCTATGCTGTGCTAAAGGTAAGGTAGTTGTGAGTCTTCTTTCTTCCTGAAGGGGCTTGCTCCTTTTTGGAATTCAGTTTTCTTCATTGTTATCTAACTTCAGCTCTCTGATGGATGCAGGAAAAATGATACTTTTGTAGATTTCTCTAATTCTGATGCTGTTCTTTTATATCTTTTATCTTTTAAAACTTTTTCATTGGCTCATTTTGAAATGTTTGGCTATATAACTTACCTATTTTATGGGCATGTCTTTTCTTTCATTAACTGCAGGAAGGTTATTCTGCTCTTTACCATTTTTTCTTATAATAAATTTTTATGGAATTCAACCACGGTCCTTTTCTGTTGATCATTTTCATCTGTAACTAGTTTTCTGAATTTTAGGAGGAACAGATAGGTTGGGATAACTTTTTTAGCTTCACAGCTCCAGTGGTCCTTCTAGCTTTATGTTGTTTTCATGAAGCATTCAAGAACATGGCCTCATTCTCCGAGGATTCTTGGTCTCTTCCCCTCCCTTTATCTTCAGTCCCTCTTGCCCCGTCTTGCTCAGTTTGAATTCTCTTGCCTGTAGTTTCTTCTTACTGTGGGTTTTGTCCTAAAAGGGAACTCAGTTTCATCCCTTTCAGATCTTACCAGAGACCCCTTGCCTTGCCCGCAGCCCCCTATCCACACAATTGGAGTATGAAAAACTCTTGTAGCTTTTCAGATCATGTAGCTCCACTAAATGGAGCTCAAGAAGTCTGCATCTGTCTTTTCTGTACTCAATTTCTTTCTATTGCATTTATGCATGACATGGAAATTTCATTGGTATGAGATTTTACGGATAGAAAAATCAAAAAATTTTTCATGTGGCTGAGCACAGTAACCTCAGCACTTTGGGAGGCTGAGGCAAGAGGGTTGCCTGAGACCAGGAGTTTGAAACAAGCCTGGGCAACATAGTGAGACCATGTCTCTATTTAAAAAAAAAAAAAATCCATGTATCTTTCCTTTCCCCTAATCTACCAGCTAGTAAAGACTGAGGCAGATTTCAGACTTCATAATTATCTAACTGTCTATTAGGGTGATATTCTGGTATTTTTTCTAGGTTTAGGGTAAGGCCTAGCTTTCAAATATTCTACAAACATTTCATTTTAATTAGAAAAACATAACCATGTAACTCTTTTGCAATAGTATTTAACACCACCCTTCAACTTGGGGACTGCTATAAAGGATTTTGTCTGGTACTTCCAAATATCTAGACTGTTTTTTATTGTAATCATTTTCTCCCTTAAAAATAAAATATTTACCTTATTCTAGGTTATTCTATCTAAATAAAATGTTTACTTAGCATAGTTTTAATCTGTCCAGTTTAATTTTTAAATTGATTTTGATTCTCCATTACTTCTCTGCTTACTGAAAAATGTCTCTTTCCTTCTACTTTACAGAGGGTTTGGGGACTAAACATATTTTTAACCATTCCATCCTAATTTTATATAATTCCATATATACCCATTCATTCACTTAAGACCTTTCCCCCCTTAGCATAAAGGTGAGAGTGAATACCCTGTATTTCATTCATTCTTTAATTAATTTACTCAGTTACATGAACATTCAATGTAAATGCAGTTTATCAGGCTACCTAAGGATAAGACACATACATGAAGCACTGCCAAACAAGATATTTCATGTGCCACTGTAAGGGATCAGAAAAAGGATTGGGCAGATATGACGAGAGTAAATGTCATGAAATAAATGACATTAGATAAGCCTGTAAAAGTAGAGGGGAAAGTACAGGGCATGTTTGGAAGGTAGGCTGTTTTGGTGGAACAGATTATCCACAGATAAGTATAGTGAGAAAGGGAGCCTGGGCCGGGTGCGGTGGCTCAAGCCTGTAATCCCAGCACTTTGGGAGGCTGAGACGGGCGGATCACAAGGTCAGGAGATCGAGACCACTCTGGCTAACACGGTGAAACCCCCGTCTCTACTAAAAACTACAAAGAACTAGCCGGGCGAGGTGGCGGCGCCTGTAGTCCCAGCTATCCGGGAGGCTGAGGCAGGAGAATGGTGTGAACCCAGGAGGCGGAGCTTGTACTGAGCTGAGATCCGGCCACAGCACTCTAGCCTGGGTGACAGAGCGAGACTCCGTCTCAAAAAGAAAAAAAAAAAAAAAAAAAAAGAAAGGTAGCCTGGAACAAATACTGAGTTATGAAAGCAGGTAATGAGTTAACACTTTAAGAATTTCACTTATCATGGACGTATTATATGCCCAATTTAAGTGTGAACTAAGTTTTGTAAAATAAACAAACATACAGATGGCATTATTTAGGTTTAACCAAAATGACCAGCCTCTGCTGGGGTCTAACTTTTCTCACTTCCTTGTATTACTCAGTGCAGTGAATTCATGTCAGAGTGAGAGCTATACTTTCAAATCAGTGGATTTCTTTGAGCCATATTTGGTTAGCCTGTACAATTATCTGTGTGAAAGAAGACATTGAAAATTTTTTTTTTAAAAGACTATAATAACTTTATGAATAGTGGTAACTCTTGTAGTTAAGGGGAAAGAGCTAATATATTGTTTTAGGGTCAGTCATACATCTGCTCCCTCATATTTCTGGGCCTTCTTACAACTTCAAAACCTAAGAGATGGTTTTCCCACTCTCTGTGGCATTATGGCAAAGCAAAACAGGTGGCTAGAAGAATTCATATGTTTGCCTACCTTTCTTCCACCTCTGATCATTGTAAGCAAAAGGATGAATTAGTTGCAACCTTAATCTTAAGAGGTCAATCAGCACCTTATGTCCAGAGAAGTCTGCTGGGGACTTCAGGTTCCTGTGTTCAAACCTTTTGGGAAATTTCATAAGTGTTGGCAGCACTTTGGAAAGGTATGCAGGACTTTTACCACATATATCTAAAAAATAAATTTGAGTTCAGCTTCTAGCAGAGATGGAATAATAGAGACCAGATGTGCCCTCCCAGCTGAAACAACAACAACAAAAAATACAGAACAAAATATATGAAAGAATGGTTTTCAAGGTACTAGACATCACCCAGTGAAGGACAGTGATCCCAGAGAGATGAGAAACAAACAAGGTGAGCCCTATGATTATCCCATCTTATTGCCTTGAAAGAGTTTCCAGACCACAGCACAGGGTGAGGAACCTGAGAGAAGCCCAGCTGATTCCCTGAGTTGAAGAGATAAAGCTGAGTCTAGGGAGACCAAAGCAGCTCGAATTATTAGGACAACGTGCCACAGGAAAGAGAAAACCTGGAGATCTTAATGGGGTCCCTCATAAGTATTCAGAAAAGTACCAATTACTTTTGGCCCTGGAAAGAACCAGCGGAAAGCAAAAAAGGGAACAGTACTTGATGCTCATACAAGATGGGGAACAGTTCATGGGACATACGAGTAGAGCATCAGCACGATCATTCTTCAGTAGTGGTGGATAATTAGCTGTAGAGTAAATAGTGCTCTGGTCCTGCTCAAAACAAAAACAAGACCCAAAGGGATCACAGTATTTCCAAATAAGTGCATCCCAGAACAAAGCTTAAGGAAATTTATAGGAATACAGAAATATCCAGGACCCAACAAGGTAAAATTTACAATGTCTAGTAGCCAATCAAAGATCGGCAGGCATACAAACAGGCAGAAAAACAATAGCCTTAATGAGAACCATCAACTGAAACTGATCCAGAACTTACACAGATGTTAGAATTAGCATAGGATGATGGTAAACAATTATAAGTAACTGTTTTTTCATATGTTCAAAATTTAAGGAGAAGCATGAAAGATATTTTGAAAGACCCAAATTAAACTTCTCAAGATAAAAGCTTTAATATCTGAGGTGAAAAAATACACTGGGTGGGATTAATGGCAGATTAGAAGAAAATATTAGTGGACCTGAAGGCATAGCATTGGAAACTATCCAAAAGGAAACACACAGAGAAAAGAGTAAGCAAACAAAACAAGAAAGCAAACAAACAAATGAGAAACTTAGAGCATCAGTAAGTAATGGATTAATTTCAAGTGGCCTAATACCTATATAATTGGCATCCCTGTAGGGGCGGGGTGGGGGTGGTAGCAGGGAAAGTGAAGGGAGAAGGGGCAGACAAAATGTGTTTGAAGAAATAATGGCTGAAAAACTTCCAATTTTGATGAAAAGTAATTCCCCACAGATCCAAGAACTCAACAAACCATAAGCACAAGAAACGTGAATGAAACTACACCAAAGCACATCATAATGAAATTGTGATGTGATAAAATCAGTGATAAAGAGAAAATTAAAAGCAACTAGAGAAAAAAATACATAAAAAATAAGGATGACAGCAGATTTGTTATTGGAAACCATGCAAATGAGGCACCAGTGGAGCATTACCTTTAAAGTACTCAAAGAAAAAGAAAAAAAGATATATTACGCTGAATACAAATCACACTTTGCTAACTATTCAAACAGTGTCAAACTTACAACCATGTAACAAATGAAGACACTGTATGATAATGTCTTATCTAGAGGCAGTATGACAAAGCTACATTTATGGGTTGTTATCCTCAGAGAAAAAGAAAAATCACCCACCAGTCATTCTCTAATAGAGAGGCCTCTACTAGCCCTCTGATATCAATATTGGCAACTTTATTTCTAAGGCCATCATTGTTCTGATTAAAAACAGACAAAGTTCACAGATAGGGCAATAGCCTTCTAAAGCCTGTATCCTAAAACCTGATGAGTTCTTACCCGCAGAGGCTATTGTAGAAACACTCTGAGTCTTTTCTCTGTGCTGATTTAGTTTTTATCCATTTTTCCCATGCATCTTTTAAATATTTATTTTGCACCTTACTCCAATAATAGTATTTTAAAAACCTCTTCCTGGGTCTAGGGGTGAAGAGATCCTCTTGCTGCATTCTTTTGCGTGTATTCCCCTTTCAATTTTGTTTCACCTACAATTCATGCGGAGTCTCATTTCAGATGCTACACCTCTCAACTTGTACATCTGAACCACCTCAAATCAGGCAGTGGGCAAACTGTCACAGCGTATTCTATTTTCCCTATTCTGTAACCCCATACATCTAAGTGGCTCATCTTTCAAGGCACGGTGAAACAGACATATGTAGTCTTGGAAACAAAAGCAAACTACAAGCCATCTTTTTCTCATGTCCAAATTAATTACTACATGGTGGGCACTGAAATACTATAATCCAAACTCCTATACCATACTCCTGTACAACTCGTAAGCAGAATCCTCCTAAAGGATCTCTGCACCCTCTGAGATATGTACAGACAGGAAAATATCAGAAATAAACGATGACAGAGGCTTGATGGCACTTAACTTTACAGCTGCAGTACCCAAACCTCTGTGAAGGAAAGCCAGGGTTAGAAAGCAGCAGGTCCAAGGGGTCTACAGAAAGGAGACATGGAGAGGTCATAATGACTGATAGTAACAACCAATTTTTAGCACTTAGTATGTACCAGGTGGTGTCCTAAGCATTTTACGTATATTAGTTTATTTAAAATTCACAACAACCCTATGAAGCAGGTACCGTTACCCTCATTTCACAGTGGGAATAAAGAACTCAATCAAGGTCACCATGATGGAGCCAGAATGTGAACCCTGTGAGTCTGACTCTGGAGCCCCCACTCTAACTCTTCTGTAGTCTCTCAAGAAATAGTGTGATGGGGGAAGAGCACTGGATGAAGGCTAAACACCTGGTTAGTGCCTTCTCCCCTCATTACCTCATTGTCCTGAATACTGGGGATAAATGTCACCCACCTTGTCTACCTTACAGAACATTTCAGGAACAAACAAGAAGTATGTAATTTTACAAAATATTTTTACAAGTGTTATGCAAATATAAGGCATACACAGGAATTAAAAGAGCAGCAATGTGTGAGGGGGCTTAGGAGAGTATTGAGTAGGAAGGCAAGGAAGAATGATGTTAAAAAAAATAAAAGCTGTGAACATTGCAGAGGTAGAGAATAGCCACCGATGCCTTTCTCCACTGTTACTATTAGTTGCTGTTCAGCACTCACTTCTCAGGCCAAGGGATCTTGGCCCAAAAGTAAAACAGTTCATCTGAGATTTTTCATTCCCATGTCAATAAGGGATTGAAAAGTTGAATTAAATAGCCTCTTTGTTCATCTCTTCTACATAGAATAAGAAGTGAACACACATAAAGGATCAAAAGCAAATTTATGTTGCTTATAATTTAAAAAGTCAAGAAGACAGATTCAGAGGAACCCAAGCTTACTGACTAGGACATCCTAAAAACAGATGCCTCTAGTTTAAAAAAAGAATGAAACAGGAAGGAGGGAAGGAAAATACCAACCTTCATCATGAAGACAGGAATGGAAAGCTGCTTTTACCTTACTGTTTCTGAGAGCACTGATTTCTTTGCAAGTTTTTCCAGAACCTTGGCTGTTTCATCCCCAGCAGTAATGTACAGAGGCTGAGTGAGCACATCTGTCCTGCTGTAATTAAAGCTGCAGAGTAGAGCAGCAGGTGCAAAATTCTCATCCTTTTAACTTGACTCTTAAACTGCTTGTGCTCTTGTAACTTAAAGTCTAAACTTGTTAAAAGTAAGATTTGGAAGGTCATTAGTCTGTAACAGGGGTTAGGCACTACAGACATTTCTTTAAAGCAGAATTAGAAACAGCTACCTAACACATATTTGCCATTTTCAGATGTTGCCATTTCATTTTCCAAGGGAGAGAAAGCCATTAATGCAGCCACATGAGGATGATATTGAAGCCAGATTGGAGGACTTCTTTTCCCTTAAGAAAAATAGCCTTTCCAGTAACAGAAAGAGCTTCAGGTCTCTTACCCAGCCCTTCGTTAGTGTAATATAGGTGCTCAGAGATTCTGTGATACAAAGGGCTCAACCATCAATAAAGTTTTGTCTTATTTTCTTGGTAGAAATTTATCCATAGGAGAATTTGAATTGTAGTCACCTTCCTCCAAAGAGCTGAAGCAGCAAAACCTCTCTGCAAAACCAGTTCCATTTAAAATGTTTCAATGCAATCCTGCCAGATCCTAAAATAATTATAGTTTAGAAAGGCAGACGTGGCTTTGGGTCTGAACAAGTTTCATCCTACTGTACCTTTTCAAAGGGTGGAAGAGAGATCAGAAACATTAACTGGGTGCCAAGAAAACATACCGAGATCGAAGCCATCCACTTCTGCAGGAACACCGAAAAGAAAGGTACAACGCTTGGGGAAAGATTGGATTTCATTAGGGACAGTGACGCTACCTATTTGGTGTAGAGGTTCCAGCACTGGCCAGGGAACCACCTTTGCTCCCTGAGCACTAGTAATACCTGTGTCAGTTGTAGAATTCTTTGAAATGTTGAGTTAATAGGGTCACTACTTTTTGAATGCCTGCTGCAGAAACTAAGAAAAATGGCTGTCTGAGCCAGTAGAAGAGGATTTTGTAGCTCAACTCCTGGGGAAGAAAATACTTCTTTTGACAGTGGGCAGATGCTGTAGACCTTATAGTGACATAGCCAGTCTGTAATGTCATCCAGGTCCACTCGCTAAAGTTTTGTAAATTATTTATTCGCTGTGGCTATAAATTAGAGATGAATGGAAGGCCTTCAGGCCTGATCTTAAAGGCACTCCTTATTAATGAAGTTCAAGCATTTGCTGTGGTACAGGAGGGTTTTTGGTAAGAGGACTGAATCATCTCTTGTATGCAGACATTACTTATACTGCTATTGTGCAGACTGGACCTCTCAAGAGAGATTCTGCTCTAACAGAGGTTTGGAAAAGTCCTTTGCTAGGACAGGTAAACGTAGTCGGTCATCCACTTAGTTCAACTTACCATTTGTATCCTTCTGTCATAAACACTAGATCCAATTCCCATTTCAAAAAAGTTGAACCTACCTTTCTCCTGGTTATCAGTAAAACTTTTTTGCCTGCAATTGTGTCAAGCGTAAAAAACTTTCATATAAATATTTGAATTTAAAATCGAGTTGCTATTAGGGCACTCTGGGGCCAAATATCGTTCAAGTTATCAGGCTTACCCCTCCCAATGAAGTAACACAGACAGCATCATGGCCCAAATTGCTGACATTCATGAGCCCCAGGAGATGGGAAATACAAGCATCTTTAGAAACACTAAACAGCTTGTGTACATCCTTTTGTACCTTGGGATAAGTACTCCCTGCACACACAACCTCAAGGTATTCACATTTATACTTTGCCAGCCATCAGCCTCTCTTTTCTGCACACACACATGCATGTGCACAAATCTGGTAACAGAGACAGGAACTTTTGCTCATATTTTTTTTTAATGTATCACAATGAGCAGGAAACATACTTGATGAAATATTTTCAAAGGAGTATATTCAATTACCATCTACAATCAACTTAACTATGACAACAAAGTTTTCGTGACAATTTTTTTTTTTTTTTCAGTTTGAAAGTTCCATGTGGTTCTGTTTGTTAGTCTCCATGTATTTTGGTACAGTTCGAGATCAGCATTGTTACAGTAACAAAAAAGCTAACAAGACTACATTATAGAAAAACACCAAGAACATCATTTTTGGTTTCACTTGCTCTATTTTTTTTTTTTGTTTTTTTTTTTTTTTCTTTTTGTACATTGCAAAGGCTGTTCATATACCTCTTCACCTCAGGGTCACGTTCATTTATGCTTTCTTTCCTACCCAAACTTGCCCCCCTCCCCCCCGAAGAAAGTAAACAAACAAACAAAAAACTAGTCAAAGCTTTGTTTCACAGTGGGCAGTATCTCAGCGCCAACAAACCACCAACTCAATTTATGCTTCTATTTAAAATGTTTTAATTTATTATTTAAAAAAAATATATGTCCATGAACATCAAGTGCACTGGCTTGGGTCACTGCCTCTCTCCTGCAACTTCCTGCCATGCCTGATAAACTCAGGTTTAAACACATGCCGTCTGTTTTACTTTATTTTCAATTGTGTAAAACTTTGGCCACATTCATCTCTTTAAATAGCTTTTAATTAAAAAAATTCCTAGATGTATTAAACTTTTCCTCCTGTAGATGTGTGGTTTTTGGAAGGATGGAGGAAAGATGGATAAAATGACTCCCATTCCGTTGAGTCAGTATGGATAAAATAACTTCCATTCCACTGAGTGCTATGACAGACTGGTGTCTAGAGCACCAACCCATACTATAGGGAGAAAACCAAAAAACGAAGTGTCAATGGAGGTGAAGAACTAATTTAAAAAGCAAGTGGAAATATATCCTACCCAGCTACCTACAATGCAGCAGACAGGAATAAATTCCCCAAGTGAGATCAAGCTAAACAGTTGAGCATTGTAGTGAATTCATGCTTTGTAAATAGCCACGGTGGCTGTCAGCCCACAAACATCTAACTCATGTTTGACCTCTAATGTTCACCATCACTGACTGCTTTGCTACTTCTGGGTTAGTGCTGAGAATTATTCTTACTTTTTTCAATGAACATATATGTGGGCGGTTTAGTTGTAGAGGAAAGCATTAAGGGTGCAACCCACTCCAGGTTGAAACAATCACATAACCCCTCTGATACCACTAGGTGGGTGGAAGCCTGCTCAGCCAATCTATTTAACCACTTTATTGTCGCCAGACACACCCACAGCTCAAGGCATGGCGTAACAAAACACCGACAGTCACTCTGCCTCACAGAGGGAGGATGGCATAGTAGCTCCAAAAAAAAAAAAAAAAAAAAAACCAAAACCCAAACCATCAGGGAGGGGGCAGCAAAATTTTAAAGAAAAGAACTTAAAGTTGAGGGGGGAGGGAAAGGGATAGAAATTGCACTATTACCAAGCAGTATCATTTTTAAAAACAACGTTTTCAGAGAAGACCTAGCAGAATTTGACAGGTAAAGCTAGTGTTAAATTGTTAACTGATATCACATAGAGAACCAAAAACAAAAACAATTTTTTTTCTATATGGTACAGACACAGAGTAACATACAACAGTTAAATGGCAAAAAATATATATATATTTCATAGAGTTACAAACAAGATAAAATAATGGAAAACAAAAAACTGTACAACTTTAAAATTTAAAAATGTTCATCTCAAACACAGGGAGAAATACAAGATTTCTTGTTAAAAGGAAATAGCTTGTTAAAACAGTAAATGTTTTGCGTACTTGCTTTTGACACCTTATGCTACAACTGGATACTGGTATGAATAGTTAGATGGTATTCTTTAGTATTTCTACTTTAAAAAAAAGTTTAAAAAGGAATTTGCACTGTGCATCAGCCTAGTTAGAAATATGTACAACATTTCAGGATCTACAATTTCATTAAACTAAAAACAAATTCATAAAAATAAAATAGTCCCGGCTAAAAAAGAAAAAAAGAAAAAAATCCATTTTCAGATCTTGGAATGCTCCAGTCTTTTGCAAAGTCGATGAGTGGCTTCAGCACTGGGGATCAAGAAGCCCGAAAGGTGACCAATGGAACCTGCATTCACAGTCTTCAAAGTTCCCTTTTGAAACATAAGGAAGAAAATGAAGGGGAGAAGGTTTTCACACTTTGGGGGCAAGGGGAGATGGTTTCTGTTGATGTTTAGCTATGAAAGTGAAACAGCAAAGCATCTATTTGTCTCCAAAATCTATGTTTTAGCAGCACAAAGTTTTCAAAGTTCAGACCGTTTATTTTATTTTATTTTTTACATGAGAAAGGGTGTGTGTTACAGGAATATGGATATTAACATAAACAAGTGCCTCACATACGGTTCCTTTTTTGCTTTCTGTACATTGCTATCTGCTGCTTTGTTGGCTGCGCTCCGGATCACTCGCTGCTCAGACTGCCTAACACAAGGACAAAACTTTGAAGTAAAAAAATGTGTCTTTTGGTATATGGAATTGTCATTAACAGTTGCCTCTCTGCTTGCAGAAGAAGCACATAACAACCTGGGAATCTTGTTTTTCTCTTTCTTTTATTAAAGTAAGTCTTGTTTGTTTAAATCAGAAACAAATTCTCAAGTAACAAGAACCCTTTCCCTTTTTTCTGCATCAGCAGTGAAAGGGTTTGGTTTTTGTTTTAATTTAAAGTTTTTTTTTTTTTTTTTTTTTTTTTTTTCTGAGAGAGGAAAGAAAAAACAAACACAAAACCAAAAACCAAATCCCTAACCAAAAACTTTTTTAGAAAATAAAGTACACAGCCAATTACACAAATGGGAACAAATCCTTTAGTAAAGGAAAAGAATATTTGAAGCATCTACCAAACAAGGAGGAAAAGAAGGGGTACAAAGAAAAGGCCAAAAGAAGGATAAATAAAAAAATAAATGCACAAGGCTAACAGACACAGGTAACTAGAACTATATGCCTTTAAAAAGTTTCAACTCCCCAACCAAAAATAATCTGTGAGGATCCTAATGACCCCTAGAATCCCTTGAAATTCTTTCTTTAGTTTTATAAAATAATTCTGCAGCTCCCTCTAAGAAATGAAGGCAGCTACCTTAAGTGGGAGATTATAGGATGGGAGGTGGGAGAAGGAAAGAGAAAGTGGAATTAAGGGACAAAGCAGGAGAAAAGCTTAGGCGAATCAACGGATTGCAATCTATCTGCTAGGAATGAACAAGACAACATCAAATGAGGAGCTGTCAGCTGGACCATACAAAAAGCTAAATGTACACAAAAGGTTATTTTTTTCCTTTTAAATCTACCATACTGCTTCAGTTCATTTCCAATGCAACAATCTACTCAACACCAAAAATGGTCATATCTATCATAAATACAGAAAGTCAGTTTTTAAAACTTATTTTTTTAAGCTACAAGTCCTCAACACTCTTTGTGTGTGGGGGTTATTTTTTTTTTTTTTTCTGAAAGTGGGAGTGCTTAACTTTTCCCCTTGAAATTGGCTTCAGCAGAAAAGCTATCCTTAAAAATCCCCAGAAAGCTAAAGCAGTTCACATTGTTTTTCTTGAATACTTTCTGCCCGTTTTTAAATTAACAAAACAAAAAATCTTTTCTGGAACAAAAAAAAACTGAAAAAAATATTAATATATAAAAAAATGATTCTGAAAACAGAACAAAGTGTGAGCGATTGACCTGAGAATAAAAAGACATTACATTTCTTTTTTTCTTTTAGCAAGCCATTGGTATCTGAATGCTAAGATAGCAAGAAATTTAAAACTGTAACAAGGTGGACTGCTTTCCCATACAGTGCATGCCGGGCTCCTCTGTGCTATCAGCGTGGGGCGTTTATTGAAAAGGGGCAAATATACAAGGGGTTTAAGCTCCAAAGACATTAGGGAGGCCCTGCGGACTTCTGTTTCCCAGACCAATAGTACCTTCAAAAGGACACAATGTAACAAGTTAGGGCTTTTTTTTTTTTTTTTTTTTTTTTTTAATATTAAAAGAAAAAAAAGACAAGAATGTAAAATCACCGGCATAGATAGGTATATGGGAAAACAACCCACGCTTTTTCTTTTTTTTTTTTTTTTTTTTTTTTTTTTGGTTAGAAGCTTTGGAATTGCAGTTAGTCTATTTCTGAAATTGGTTTGTTATTAATTTTTGTATTTAAATTCATTTGTTTGTATTGTTCATCTTCAAAGCTTACAATCTGAAGGTGTCCGTTCCTACACTGGTCAGACCACTGTCCTTGGGGCAGCTGGGGTCTTTGGGACCCTCCACCGGGCTCGCCGGTCCGTCGGACTTTTGGCTGAGATCCGTGTCAGACTCCTCCGAATAGTCGTCTGTTGGCATCGAGGGCTGAACCCCTGAGGTGCTGCATGAACTTGAGGTAACCGTTGAAGATGAGGAGAGAGGAGGAAAAGAAGGGGGCTTCGCTGCCGAAGCCCGGGAGACCACTTGCGGCCAAGACTTCCTGGAGGCGTGGGGGGAAGCGGAGGAGGGGGTGGCGGCCGACGGGGGAGGGGGGCTGTCGTTTGAGTGAGCGGCAGACTGCGAGGTAGATGCGGTGCTAGGATCGGGGAAGCAGGCAGAGTGAGGTAATAAACTAGGGTGCTCTTTGGCGTTTCTTGCTGCTCTCGTGATTGTTCTGTGTTTGTGCAAGGCCGACTCGAGATGTTGACTCAGAGCTTCCTCCCCACAGAGCGCGCTCTCGCACGCCAGGCAGTGGTACGAGCCGCCGCCGCCGCCGCCACCACCGCCGCCGCCACTGCCGCCGCCGCCGGTGGGGACGTGAAGCACCATCTCTTGCAGGTTCACCACAGACTGGCCGAAGAAGCAGAGGGACTTCAGGTGGCTCCTCGCCGCCTCCTCGTCGCCAAAGCCCGCCTGGCACTTGCGGCAGACCAACTTGTACTGCACCTTTGGAACAATGAAGGGGTCGTAGAGGGAGTCCGCACTTTTGCTTTCTGCTTCTGGCTCTTCAGGGGGTTTCGGCAGGAGGGGGGACACCTCACGGGGGACGTTTTTCTGTTCTTCTGGTTTGGGGGATTCTTTGGCAGGGTCTTTGTCTGGGGAAGCAGCCCCCGAGGGGACTGGGGTTTGGCTTGCTTTGGGCTGCTGCTGCTGCACTTTTTGCTGCTGCTGCTGCTGTAGTTGCCGCTGCTGCTGCTGTTGAATTGCCTCCTGCAGACTCTGCTGGTATTGCTGGTACTGCTGCAGTAGGGAGCCCGGGGACAGCCCCATCAGGGCCTGCGACAGTGCAGGGCTGTAGGGGAACAGGCCTTCCATGCCATACATAGGCTGCAGGTACCCGCTCTGCAGGGCGCCAGGGATCTGGGGAGCATAATAAGGAGAAAAGCCTGGTACAAAGTAAGGAAGGAACTGGCTCGTGAGCAATGCTGTGGGGTCGGAAGTCAAGGCCGCCTGCAGGGCCTGCAGCTGTGCAGGGTCCACCGCATACTCCATGGTGGGCAGCGGGGCTGAGATCGTGGCTGCAGCTGCCGTGGGGGCTTCTCCTTTCTCCTTCTTGGGGACAGGCAGGGGTTCCCCTTTCCCTTTGTGTGCCTTTTCCTTCTCCTTTATTTTCTCACTGTCTTTGTCCTTGCGTTGCTGCTGCTGTTGTGGTGGGAGTTGTGGTGTGGGTGGCGGCTGGGCTGCTGGCGGCGGGGGAGGCTGCTGCACCTGTGGCTGCTGCTGAGGAGGTTGCTGAGGGGCCATCGCCATGGTGGCTTGTGCTGGGGTTGGGGAGCTCAGCGATGCTGAGGACGGTTTATTTGGTAATCCAGATGTGGGGAGACCAGGGGAAGGAACAGTTGTGCTGGGCAGACCCATCAAGTTCGGCTTAGGAGATGTTAAAGCTGAAAGGAATGGAGACAGAAATCACCGGTCAGTCTGGGCAGGGGTAGGGCTGAAGCTCAAGACATTTTACCAGTGTCACTGGCACACAGTCTGAGATGTCAAGGCTTGAAGGATCCTCTCAAAACCAACGTTTTCAACAGAAGTATCCCACCAGGCTCAGGGCTGGACAACCTTTTATTCTAATGAGGACTCAGTCCTGGGTCAGCTCCCATGCTTCCCCTTTCAGCCAAACAACTTCCAACACCTTCCTGCCCAATGTGCCACACCTGCTAGTTCACATTTTCTTTGCCAAGCACTCCCAGCTCCCATTCACTCTGCCCAACTGCAATTAGTCTAGAGGCCCCAAAGCTAGCTGTTTCTAGCTGGGGCCCATTTGCACCAAAGGCCTTCATCACAGAAATAGTATGGCCACGAGGTCCCCAGAGAAGTTATCTGGAGGAGAGTGACAAGAGAAGAGAGAAGAGAACAAAAGCAAGAAAGCTAGCACGGCCACATGAACAAACAAAACAGGCTCTACATGTGTTCCCCCTCTCTGACCTCTGTTGCTGCAGTTGACTGGATGCTTTGGGAGGGTAGAGAGATGATGATGAATGCGAAAGTGTGGAGGAAGGGCCTGGGAAGAAATAAGAACAATCCATTCAGGGAAAATTGCTTCCGTGCCTTGGCCCAGCTGATCTGCTTCAACAAGTCTACTGAACAGTATAACCACCTAGGAATAGGATTCTGGAATCTGCTGGAGAAATGACCACCTGCTCTTCCTGCCCATTTGAATGATAACACAGGAGGGCCAGTGGGACTGTAGACAGTTAAGAAACCACCACAGGAAAAGGAGAAAAGCCATGTCAGAAAATGGAACAGTCCAAGGTACTGACACCAATTCCCAAGACATCACAACCTACCCCAAACACCACTGCCTATGGATAGCAAAGGTCTCTGACCGTGTTACCAGGCCCTCATGGACTAGAGCCCCATCCTTGATCGTACTCACCCCTAATCTACCACCAACCACTTCCTGTAATACCTTCCCTGACCCATAGCTATCTCCTGGTTTGAGTCATCATTTCCAAGGTAATGCAAGAGGGTGTTGCTGTGGATGCTACTCCAAGCTTCAGGTGTGTTGAAACTAGCAAGATAGTAGGGAAGGACAGCATGGGGGTGGCATGCAGAGTGTGCTGGATGATGAAAAGCTGAGGAAACAGACAGGAGGATCCCACAGGCAACAACTCTCAGAACACCTCTATATTCACCATATCCAAGAAACTAGATGGTACGTACATCTCTTCAGAGGACACCAAAATGCAAAATCAAAACAATCTTATTTCATCTGGATCACCTTCTGCTAGAAAGCTGGGGAAGGACTTCCATAACATGACACTGAGGAAACAACAGCCAGAAAAAGCACTCTGAAGCCCAGACCTGGGGGAAGACTGCTAATTTCTGGCTATCGTGGTACAGTGTTCACCATCAAAACCCTCATATTTCAGATGGAAATAACAAGATTGCTTCAAATTGCCAATCCCAAACATCTGTAAATACTGGATAGCTAAGGAGGAAGGTTCCTTCAGCATCTCATCATCACTGGCTCATACTGGGTGCTGTGGAAGCAGCACATAGCACTGGTCAGCATCTCATCATCACTGGCTCATATTGGGTGTTGTGGAAGAAGCACATAGCACTGGGAGCCCAGAGGCCTGGGTGGGAGCTCTAGCTCCTACCCTAGCTTGTTGAATGGTCTCGATCTCTCTGGGCCTCAGATTTCTCATCTGTAAAACAAGCAGAATAAATCATACATTCTGATTCTCCTTTTTTCACATTAGTATGATGTGTTAAGCCTTCCCAAGCCCCTCTGCCAGGGTTTTGGGCTGCAGGGGTAATTAAGTGATGTGCTGTTTTCCATAGTTTGTTTCCTGGCTTATGTCTAGCTGGCTTTCTGTGACATGACTTGTCAACACATATAAGCAACAACTTCTATGTCTTAATGCTTTCTTATTCTCTTTGAGTAAGAAATGGGGACCAGGAATGCAGTAGCTTCATGTTTGGTAAAACACCACCCAAAGTGTAAAATGTGGAACTAATTCAACCAGAAACTAAGACTGCTGTGGGAAGCATTACAGCTGCTTTAACCCCTGGGAACAGGGACACATTTTGAAGGCAAGGTAGCATTAGGAGGAGTTCTTCGGAAAACAGGAACCAATCAATTCAGGCCATTGTGGGGGAAATTTGCAGACTTATGTCTAAGCCTAACAGGACCCTGGAGGTGAAGGTCCAATTTAGCAAAGACGGCTGGATCCAGAGAAGATGTGAGGACAGAGAAGGGAAAACGAGAGGTATGTAGGAAGAACTGCAGAACTCCCTATTGAGACTATAAGAGTGCCAACCAAGTATTTATCATTCTCAATGATCAGGAGCAAGGAAAGGGAAATGGGCAAAAGGAAAAAAAAGAGGTGACTGAGGACCTCTGAAACATGCATCAGTATTTTAGCAGAACCATGTTGCCCAATACAAGATTCCTGGTCAGTGCATTCAAGTAGAACAGTCATCTTGTTAGAAACAGCCACTACTGTTCTGGCTAGAAGAGAACCCCAACATTAAGGATCTACCACATAAGAGCTTCTTTCTGATAGCAGTTCTTTTTTTGTTTCTTTTTTGAGACAGAGTCTTGCTCTGTTGCCAGGCTGGAATGCAGTAGCACAATCTTGGCCCACTGCAACCTCTGCCTCCAGGGTTCAAGCGATTCTCCTGCCCCAGCCTCCCAAGTAGCTGGGACTACAGGTGCATACCACCACACTCAGCTAATTTTTGTATTTTTAGTCAAGACGGAGGTCTCACCATGTTGGCCAGGCTGGTCTCGATCTCCTGACCTCATGATCTACCCGCCTCGGCCTCCCAAAGTGCTGGGATTATAGGCATGAACCACTGCGCCTGGCCCTAATAGCAGTTCTTTTGCCACTGTAGCTTTCTCAAGAAGGCAGGGACCCTAGGTGAGAGCAAAGAGTTGATTTAAATGCTCTTGGACCAGTTTTCTTAGGGCATAATCCAGAATTAGCTAGGACTAACTCAGGTGTCTTATATTTACAACAAATATCTCGACAGGATCAGCATCTCCACAAGGACTGAATGAAAGGATCTATGATGGAAACTTGTTTCTTGAAATATTCCAGAAATTAGTATACCAGGACCCTCAAGTTTTTCCCTATTAGAGTGGATAAGAGTGGTTTCTAAGGAGACTGTTCCAACCAGGAGATCCCATCCCTGACACACCAGCACTTGAGAGAATCAACAGGAATGAACTGAAGTCTTGTTGCTTTTAAAGAACTAGAAAGGGAAACTTCCCATCTGCCCTGCATTTAGAGGGTTTGGGTGGTATCCACAGAACAGAATGCTGACTGGGCATCTATTTAGCCCTGAAACAATCTGCTAGAGCAGAACCCACCTGTGTTGGATGGAGTAAAGCCTGGCAAGGAGGGGCTGTTGAGGCCCGGGAGCAACACGGGAGGAATGCCCTGGAGCGCTGGATACGCTGTAGGAAGGTTAAGGGCCTGAAGAGGGGCATTGTCAAACATCCCTTGCTGCTGAGCTGCCAGTCCAAGGACCTCATTGGCCTTTTTAATCCGGTCCAACTCTTGTTGAGCCATCAACTGACGTACGGTGGCTGGATCAAAGTATTCTTTCTCCTTATCCAACTGGCTTCCAATGGTGTCTTTAACTTTGGAGATATGCTGTTGGGAAAAGATATGGTCACGTACAGACAGCCGAGCGCTGTACTTGATGCCACACAAAGTGCACTCTGTTTTGGGTCCCTCGTAACTCGTTTGGTTTATACCAAAATGCTTGGCCATGCTTAACTTGGACTTCTTTTCTTTTGCCCGGGCATTCTGGAACCAGACCTGAACGACTCTCTTTGGCAGTCCAATGTCATTGCCCAGGACCTCACATTCTAGCATAGTGGGTGTCCTGTAGTCATTAAAGCATGACTTGAGGACCTTCAGCTGCAGATTGGTCATCTGAGTGCGAAAACGTTTCTGCCCAGGCCGATCCCCGCTGTCACCAGATTTGCCTGCAGATCCACTCGCACCAGGACTTGGGGAGCAGGGGTCTGCAAGGCTTGAGGTTTCACTGTAGTCCACTGTACCTTCATTGTCATATTCCTTGCTATAAAAGCTTGGGGCTGGGCTGACCAGACCAGATGACAACCGATCTTCATACTCGGACATTGCCATCATGGCCGCTTTGGTCAGCCCTTCGTTGGGTGCAGAAGAGGATTTGGTTTCAGTTGCTATTCCCGTTGCACTGTCATTATCTGCATTGCCCTCGTCTCCAGTTGTGGTATCTGTGATTGCTGTGTTCACAGAGGAACAGTCATCATTGTCCAGCTTAGTTTGGTCAAAGTTTAGATTAACTGAGGACATGGAGGGGCTTTCAAAGTCTTCAATCCCTTCCACCTTAATGGAGGAAGGGCTTAGAAGAGTTCTGGGCGACAATTCCATGGTTTTACTCACAGGTGAGAGGGGGACACCCTGACCATCACTACTGCTTGGGGGTAGGTGGGAAAAGCTAGTTCCATCAAAAATATCTCCTTTCATCTGGAGTCCCCCATCACAGTCTAAGAGCATTGCAGACAGAGTTAGGTTGTAGCCAGCTCTCTTGGCTTCATGCCAGTGACGGGACCGGATATGAGCCTCGAGAGCAGTCTTGGCTTTGAAGAGCGCTCTGCAAAAAGGGCATCTCCTGTGGGCCTGCGCTGGGCCTACAGCCCGGAACTGTCCTTTCCTTTCCCGAGCTCGGGTGTTCTGAAACCAGACTTGCACCACACGTTTCTTCAAGCCCACCTCGTGGGCAATGTGATCCAACATCTTTCGAGTCGGATTGGAATCCAGTAGATACTTCTGGTAGAGAATTTCTAGTTGTTCCGGTGTGATGGTGGTTCTCAAACGCTTGTCTCTCTGAGGCTCTTCTCCTCCCGTCCCACTGTCGTTTTCGCCAGGGCTTGCACTGGCCTTTTCCTCCAGCTTCCTCTTGAGAGTGTTCATCGTGGAGGTTGGAGTTGAAGGAGAAGTGGCTGAGCTTGCTGGAATCTGAGGTATGGCCCCAGAGAGCAGCTGGCTGGCCAGGAGTGGGTTACTGGGATCAAAGAGCATGAAAGGCATATCCAGGGACCTATCCAAAAACTGGGGGTGGATGAACTGGTTCTGCGCACTCAGGAAGTGGAGCTGCTGATGCTCCTGCCAGTGCTCAAATGATGGAAATGCCAACTTACACTGGTCACACTGGTACGGGATTAGCTGAGGAGGTAGGTTTGCCAGCTGTTGAGGAGTTGATGTGTGGAGGGGCTTGAGGGGCAGGTGGGAGAGCTGGGAAGGACTGGGGCTCGACTGGGGTAAGGGGCACTGCGGAGGGGGCGCTTGCGGAGGAGGCTGTGGCAACGAAGGCAGGGACGCCAACTGGGGGAGCTTCTGCTGGGGGGTGTTGGTCTTCTGCTCGGGCTGCTCTTGCTGCTGCAGCTCTGGCTTTGGTTGTCCTTGCTTTTCTTGGGTTTGGTTTGACTGTGCACTGGGAGCTTCCGCCAGCTTTGGTTTCTCATCGCCTGCCTCTGTTTTTGAATTGAAGGTGGCCAGTTCCTCAGCCTCTGCTGTAAGCTGCAAGAAAGCGGAGGTAGCTGTGTTATTGGCTGATGGTGCTGGGGCACTGTAAGCCTGTGAGGGCATCGGGGTACTGCAGGATGAGCTGGTAGGCGTCAGGATTTCCATGGCATCCATGGAATCCTCATTTTGGCTGTCGTCCTGTCCCTCTTCATCCTCATCCTTGTAACACAGCTTCTTCTGGTGCTTGATGAGATCAAAGATGCGCTGAAACACCAGGCTACATTTTTTGCACTGGTAGTTCAAGTTGCTTGTTCTAATGTATCTATCGTTTGTAAGCTCACGCCGCTCTCCATCTTTGCCCTCTCCCTGATTCTCATAATTCTTCCTGGCCTTCTGTCGGGCATTCTGAAACCACACCACTATGACTCGGGTTGGAAGGTTCAGTAAATTAGAGAGTTGCTCAAATTCATCATCCTTTGGGTAAGCATTGGCATCAAAGAAGTCCTGTAAGACCCTCAGCTGGTAGTCTGTAAACCTTGTTCTTGAAGACCTCTTGCTTCCCCAGTACTCCTGCTTCGGCGGTTCCGGCGAAGGGGGCCGGGAATCAATCTTGAGCTCCTCCAGGCTGGTGATAGGAGGATTACTGAAGTTGTAAGGGGAGTCCTTGTTACGCTGCCTCTCTTTGAAGAGGGTGTTCCTGAACCAGTGCTTGATCACTTTCTGGGGCAACCCAGACTTGTCTGCCATCTCTTTGATTTGCTCTTCACTGGGGGAGTTGTTAATGTCAAAATATTGCCGCAAGACTCGGAGCTGATCATCCGTGATCCTGGTGCGAGGCCTCTTGTTCTGCTGCTGGAGCAGAGTTGGATTGAGCTGATGCTGGTACAGCTGGGCCAGGTCCGCAGGCAGAGGCTCCACAGGTCCCAGCTGTGGGGGTAGCTGAGCTGGCAAGGTCTGCAGTGGCATCGTCTGCATCATCAGCGGCGAGAAGATGGGCAGCTCCATGGGCATGGAGAGCTGGGTGAGCGGCACTGATGGCTGGGCCGGTGCAATCGAAGGTGAGGTGATGGGCGGGGCTGATGCGGGGATGGCTGGCGTGGACGCCGGCTGAGGCGGTGCTGCCGGAAGTGGGGGTGGAGGGGGTGGAGGGGGAGGTGGTGGTGGCTCTGGGGTCTGAGGCCTCAGTGGGTACAGTTTATCATAGTGGTCTCTGTACTGTTTGGCAAACCTCTCGAGCTGTTTGAAGGGAAAGTAATTCTGGTGAACGTGCTCTTGATGACTCTTTAAAATCAAGATGTTGGAAAACAACTTGCCGCAGGAGTCACACTCGAGCTTTTCCAGGTTCTCTCCTTGGTCAGTCTTCCCATTCTTTTTCTGCACCTTCTGCTTGTTCTCATTATACTGAATGACCAACTCAAAGCCAAAGTTCTCCAGCAGGGCCTTGGTGGCATTCCCTCTGGCATCTGAAGCAATGCGTGGAGGGAGCATGGAAGGCTCAGAACTACCCCCTGGTGCCAACTCTTTCTTCTCTTTGGCCTTCAAGGCATCTGGCAGTGTTTCCTTCAGACCAGTGTTGCCCTCTCCCCCCTCGGCACTGTCCCGCTCTCTCTGGCTTTCTTTTTCCTTTTCTTTGATGACCAATTTGTTCTTCTTTTCGGGGTGCTGGCTTGGCTGAAGGAGGGCAGAGTGACTCTGGGCTATAGAGAGTTGGTTCTGCTGCTGCTGCGGCAAGATCTGCTGATGGCTCTGCTGTGGGACCTGAACCTGAGCCTTCAGATCTTCCAGCAGGCCTGGGCCTGTCCCAGTCAGCGTCAGTGCCCCGCTGGTCACTGGCAAGCTCACCTCGGGGTTAAGCTGGAACTCAGCACTGGGGATGTAGAAAGGGAAGAGGAGGTGCTGCTGCTGCTGTAGTTGCAGCAGGGTCTCAGTCGTCATGGGGAAGTGAGGAAGGAGGGTGGGGTTAAACAGCTGAGACTGGAGCAGGGCAGCCTGTTGCTGCAGCTCCTGCTGCAGGTGAGCTTGAACTTGAGCCTGGGCCTGGGCCAGTGTTTGTGCTTGTTGTTGTTGTTGCTGTTGCTGCTGCTGTTGCTGCTGCTGCTGTCTGGATGCAATCATATCTGCCAGTTTCTTCCGATTGGCCTCCTTGGGCTCTGAAGGGGAAGCGATGTTGGCACTGATAGGATTCCCCAGGGGTGGCATCCCTACACTCTCAGGGGGCACTTGGCTCAGTAAGTTGGAGCTTGGAGCAATGCCAGCACTGCTTGGATTGGAGGTGGTAAAGGTGTTACTGCCACTGGTGCTCACAGGACTTGGCGTGGAGGAGCTCAAGGAGATACTGCTGCTATTCCCAGTCCCATTGCTGCTGCCACTTGCAGCCTCCAGCTTGGCTGCCCGGGCCTTGGTTTGATGTAACACAGACCTCATATGGATCTCCAGAGTGGAACTCTGGCTGTAGGCCACATTACAAGTGTTACACTTAAAAGGTTTGTTGTCCGGGCTGCTGGTGGGTTCTGGCTGACCGGTTGCTGATTCTTGAAGGGCTCTCTTTAACTTATGCAGGTGGGAGACAGAATTGTAGTGTACTAGCAGGATATTCTTTTGAGTGAATGATTCCTTGCAGACGGTACACTTGTAAGGGCGAGAAGGGTCTAGGAATTTTTCCATAGTAAAATTGGGACCTTTTCTGAAAGGCAGAGCTCTCTTTGGCTCTGAGCCCGAGTCTTCCTGTACTGACCCAGAGTCACTGCCCGTAGGGCTCTGTTTATCTTCCAAGTCACTCTCTTCCTCCTTGTCTTCCTCAACAATTATGGTATGGTCCTCAGCCAGGGTGGGGTCTCCCATTGCCAGGAGGTCCCCATTGGCCAGAAGGCCACCATAAAGCTGTTGGATGTCAGCCTCACTCAGCTCCAGGTGGCTTGTCTCGAGGTGCTTCTTCAGAGCCTGGAAAGTTCGGAAACTGCGCTGACAAAGACAGCACATGGTGGCAGCTCTGATCACATGGTACTGAGAATGGAGCTGCAACTTTTCAATGGTCTTGAAGGCCAGGCTGCACTGATTACAGCGGTACTTGTACACATGGCGATCTGACACCGGCAGCTGAGGCCTCTTGGCATGCACTTCATTGAAATGCGTCTGAAGGGCAGCAGAAGTTTTGAAAACCTGGTTGCACCCCTTCTTCCAGCAGAGGAAGCCTGAGTCTTCTCTCACAGAGCCTGGGTCAGCAGGGGAGGGTTTCAACTCTCCGCTTTGCTCTGTGCTTGCGGATGGCAAGATGTTCTTTCCCAGATCCTCTGAGGTTTCTGTTAAAAAAAAAATATATATATATATCAAACCCAAAGATAAAGAAGGCTTTGTTTCAAGGATGACACCCAGAGCGGTCTACCTAGTCAGGCCTCATGAACACAGAATCTGATGATGAGGGAAGTGCCCAACCTGAATGGCAAAATCTGTGCAGAGCGCCTCCTGCTTTCTTTTGTTCCTCCAATAGAGCACATATTATAAACAGGGTGCACATGAACAGAGATGAATAAAAGGAAATACAAAAAGTTTCAATGCATAATAGACCCATGTCATATCACAGATCTAACAGTCTTTTAAATAGCATTTAATTGCTTGACTCAGAATCCTCAATTTCTCAAGAACTGGTTTGAAGGTTACTGATCTTAGACTGGATTTCCCTTTTATGTTCATCTTTTATGTAATAAGAATTTAGCACAGTAGATCTGAAGTGTAGAATATGTGAATTAATGCTGTCCTAAGTTGTGAGGAATTTGTAATACAAGAAATTTGGGGATACATATTTGTAGGCATTTAATCTCTTATTATAATGTGACTTCTGATTGCCATCTCTATTCAATAAGCAATGAACATTCAAGTGTTCAATTATTTAAAATACACTTTTTTTCCTACAACGAGATCATCACACCCATAAATACCGAGACCCTTTATCAGGTCATTTGTCCATTGTCTGATATGGAAAACTCACAAGAAAGAGAGGAGGCGGGGCGCTAGTGTGGCCAACTCTTCCCACCTTAGAAGTGAAAGATGTAGGACAGCCTCACAGAGGTCTAACCATCCATCTAGCCAGGAAGCACTATGTGGCACCAACTATTGCAGCATACATGTCTACAACAGTGTTCTTTCCAAAGGCACCTCTGTGCTTCATCCTAAGCCAATCCCAGAAAACTGAGAACGAAAGAATCCAGTGTACCTAAAAATCAACCCACAAGTCCCTACTAATTAAGTCCTCAGAAATACAGTGTTTAATGGCTTACGACGGTGGGGCCTACTGACTGAGTCTCTGCTTATTCACTCCCTAATTGTATAGTTTAAGGGGACGTGTGTGTCTATGCCAGACTTCCACTGGTTCTCACACTGATTTTCTCTCACTTTAAACCACGTGAGTAATATACAAATACATGCCAAGAACCAGACAGAGTATAAAGTAGCTAATGACAGTGCCCCTCATCTCCTGATTAGTTACATTCACCTTAAGAGTATTGTAAAGAATTCCCGAAAGCCCTTCTCCATGAACGTTTTGGCATTCCATCTTGTTTCAATTTACTGGGGTCAAGAATAATGATACTGACCAGGCTGCTTTCCTGCCTCTTCCAAATTGGAATTCCCATCTCGATCTGGAACAGCTGCTGGGAGGAACATGCTGCTGGGCATCACCATCTCGGGGGTGGTCACCTGAGAAGAGCAAGGAGAGTCAAATGGAGAGGAAAGCAACACAAAACAGGAAATGTTTAAAAAGTATTTAATAAGCAAAGTTAGCTTTCACTAGTGTAAAGCTAGAGGTGTCTCACTTTTTATAGCTCACTGAAGATTCATGTTTATTAGACAAAGCTCACATCAGTCAAAAGTGTTTCTACGGTTACATTCTGGACATAATTAGCAGTGCACACTTGAAGAATAATCTTATTATTAATATTTTTCCTTTATGCAGAATTTTGACTTTGATCACTGACAATGTTTTGTCATGGGCTGTGAAACTTCTTGTGCAACCAATTAGGTAGATAAGTTGAAAGGCCCACCTTAAGCTGCTGAAAACATAATAAGGGCCCTAATTAAATCATACCTAGTAAAGTACACTGTAATCTTGAAGCAGGGAGCATTGTAGTACTGTTTTCAAAATGTATTCAGGCAAGAGGAGGAGGGGAGTAAGAGTGAAGGAAAGGGTAAGAAGAAAAGAAGAGAACAAAGGGAAGGCTAAGGACACGCAGACATGCTGGCAGATTTTCCAGGAAACATTGGTAACCCTTTACAAGCTGACATCAAGCACAAACAAGCCTTTTTTTGTGACTCACTTGAGCCACGATTTCTTCTGGAGTCTCTGCCCAAGGTATACAACATCAGAGGGAACCTCTGATCAATGTCCCAGCCATAGTGGGTGGCCTGCACGGCATTCTACAACAGGGAAGCCTCACCTTGACCACGGCCATTTGTTCTCAATACAGCAATTCTGGAAATCACCTGGATCCAAATAGCTGCAACTTTTGGGCAGAGCCTCAGGTATTTCTCTAGGTCTCCCTGCCATATGGCCAGAAGCCTGTCCAAACAGGTTATCATTTGCCCTATGTTATTGTGATAAGCAGCCCTCAATATCCAATGGAAAAAATCAAAGGTTCTTCATTCAAAAAGAAGCAATATTCCTTTGCCTGATATGGGGTGGGAAGGGTAGGTGGCGATGATATTGCAAATGAATTAGAAACCGCCTCCCGTCTGATGATAGCCAGAGAAATGGACTGACCTAGAAGCTACAGGACCAGAAACTACAGTCACCACTAACCTTTCTACATGGTGCCCAGCCCCAGTTGGAGACATTATTTTTCCACCAAACCATCAAACAGAACCGTACTGCACAGACATCTTCACTATCTGTTGCAAAGATTGGAATACTTAGATTTCTGTTCAAAATTAAATATTTTAAATACATTACTATTAATTTTTAATGGTTGTGAAGATCCCAGCCTTGCTCAAAATAGCTACTGAAATGTCCACTAGAATCATCAGCAATAGGCTTGACAACTAGAGGAAACCCAGACAGCCGCCCCATCAACATAAGATAACTCCTCATCACACCTAGGGGTATTAGAATCATTTCAGCAACCCAGGTGCCAGCGGGTGCAAAAAGTAAGCAACAGGCACTATGGAGAAGCATTCTGAGAAATGCTGTGTTTACGAAGAGCAGGTGCATGGCAGGTGAATGTGTGTGCCATAGCATTCTTGCCTCCACAGACATCTGCACCTCACACAAAGCTCATCGGCGCTGGCTAAGGCTAGCTGTTGATGAACCGTTGGGAATGGAGTAGAGATTGCCAAACTCATTCCATCTATTTTCTTTTTAATAGAAGGCATTTCTGACCAGTGTGGTTGGGGAGTCCAGCGGGAATCCGAGAAGTGAAAGGTCACCGATTAATTTACAGTCCTCAGCCGAGGGGGAGCACGAGGTTGGGGGTAAGAGGGGGAGAAAGGGAAAGGAAAAAAGACTCCCCCCCACCTCCTTTCTCGGTTGTAGCTGCAGGATCAGTCCTTTCCTGGGATCTTTAGGAATTATGAAAAATGAATCATGAGAAATAAAAAAAAAAAAAGCCCTACAGAGTAAAAAAGAATAAAATTATCTAACACCTCAGCTGCACATCATTATAGAAAACTGTGGGCTTTTCATACGCATTACAGTAAGGCAGACATCCCCTCTAACAGACTCAGTACGACGGATCAGTAATTGTTTTCATACACTTTAATTAGAAAAACTCAGATGGCTATGAATAATAATGGAAAAGAGAGACTTTTGCACTTGAAAGGTTGAAGTCAATCAAGTGTGAATGACGGCAAAAAAGAAAAAAAAAAAAAAGACACCAATTCATCAGCCCTCTGTTGTCTCGCTGCGACTTTAATCATAATTCCTGATTGGGATTCAAGAAGGCAGTAAGCAGCGGTTCTTTGTCTGCCTTCACCTTCCATCAATTAACTCTCCCCGAAATATAATCATCAACCTCACATGCTCCTCTGCATCTTAATCTGGGCCTCCAAACCTGTAAGTCTTGCCCCATATGTGTTTAAGTAACTACTTTTATCCACCTGCATCTTCTCATCTATAGTGTACCCAAACTCTCCCTGAAAAAAAGTGGGGGTTGGTACATGAAATTTCGATGGGCAAGAAATTCCCGGGAGGCAAACAGGAAGATCCCTAAAGAGAATCCTAAGGATCTGGAAATGCAGGTGGGGTCTGTCTGCGCATGTGTCTGAACAGAGGTTGAGAATGGAAGCGGCCTTGCTACACAGGCTACTGGAGGGCCCCATGTCAGTCAGACACTAACGTTCCCATGCCTTTGCCCCACTCTTCCCTCTGCTACCAGCTTCCAAAGCTTTCATGTTTCATCTTGAAGAGCCATAAACATGATCCTGTCAACAGAGCACACTGAGGAGTCCTTCCGCTCACTGAGGTGATATATATATCCAAAGGCAGACTTCCTTCAACACTTGCCTTGGCACCCCCTTTGTTTTCCAATCATATCTGGCCACTAAAATGCAATGAATTCAGACTGTCCCAGCCATAGTCTCTAATGGATAGCTGAAAATGGGAAAGTAATAACCCAGCTGTCGGCCGGATGCAGTGGCTCACGCCTGTAATCCCAGCACTTTGGGAGGCTGAGGCGGGTGGATCACTTGAGGTCAGGAGTTCAAGACCAGCCTGACCAACATGGTGAAACCCCATCTCTACTATACATACAAAAATTAGCCAGGCGTGGTGGCACATGCCTGTAGTCCCAGTTACTTGAGAGGCTGAGACAAGAGAATTGCTTGAACCCGGGAGGCAGAGGTTGCAGCGAGCTGAGATTGCACCACTGCACTCCAGCCTGGGCGACAGAGTGAGATTCTGTCTCCAATCAATCAATCAATCAATCCCAGTTGTGCTGAGCACAGGTAGTGACTCACTTCCCTTTTGCCAGGAACACTGAAATATGTAGGTTTATGAGAAGACAAAACCTTGTTGTAGCATAACCAGGGTCATGCCAAGTGTGCCAAACTTCACAAGCCCTCAAATAACTGGTCCTACCACCAATTTTCCTGCAGAACAATATACATGCTTTCTCTCTCTTCCTTCTCCCCTTCTCCTCTTCTCTCCATCTCTCCATCTCTGGCCACAGTCCTACTTCCAGTCCATACTTCCAGCTATGGACTCAAAAGCCAAACAAGAAAAAGTTCTAAGGTTTGGCCAGATGACAGTATACATCAGCCCAAACACCTACACTTTCTACATTGAATGTACCATCCACATTGATTATTCCAGTGATCCATACATCAATAAACATTTACTACATTAAATTATATTCCCCACTCTATTCACTAATAAACCTGAGAAGTAACAAGGAGACAAAAGTTTTTCTGGTTAAGAAAATTCAATTGATTACAGCCATTACAACATCTGGGTCTCTCAAGACTGGCCTCTGCCATGCAAAAGGCAGTTCCATGGTGATCTTCTAGATACCACGTTTTCCTCCCAAATCTTCTGAGCCAGTTCAACTACCTTCCTCCCAGAGTACTTGTACATTTCATGGAAACTTGGGAAGAAACCATCAGCTGACTGGAGTGCAGAAAATTTGAAAGCAAACAGTGGCTCTGACATATTCCTAACAAACAGGTCTCATGCATAACAAAAGAAATGTGGAGTTCTACTCCAGTGCTCAAAACCTCCCAGTTTAAGCAATTTTCATATATAACAGAAACAGAAGCATGCCACATTGATGCTAAAAATGTTCAAGCTTAAGTACTTCCAAAATAACACAGTTGAGAAAGAGTAGCCTTGAGTGACTCTCAGTTCATTCAACTGACCATAATTTACTAAATAAACACTGTACAGGGTCCATGTGCTGCTGCATGCTTCTGAGACGCAGAGAGCCAGACAAAAGTCCCTGTCTCCAAAAAGCTTATGATGCGGAATAAATAACCCTTTAGCGGTCACAAAAGCCTTAGAAATCTAATACAAGTTGCAGACTCCTAGGAAAATACTTTCACAGAAAGAATATTCCAGATAATTTCAGGAAATCACAAGCTCCCCAGAAGGAAGTCCACGTACTCAAGTGAACTGCCCTTGATCTACTAGGAGAAGCGACATAGGTTCATAAATACATAGTTCCAAGCTCTTCCTAGTTTGGTTCATTATTATTTCGGATTATGTTTTAATGCTTTTCAAGATTCTATGAGGTGAGTGGACCCTAAAGCCTCCAGGGCACACCTTATACAGCCCAGGTTCTGAGGTATGGGACTAGTCTCCCACTCTGACATTTGGGAGGGGCTGCTGAAATGTATAATTTCTTGGTAGAAGCTGGAGTGATAAGGAACACCATCCTGCCATTTACGCCAACCCCTGCAGGTCACAGATGTGGAAGGGCCAAATACAACATCCTGTGCAGCCAAGGTCACCCTTTGCTAAGTTCTTACAGGACTGCTCATGCCAATTCATCTCTCAAGGCTACCTGCAGACAGGCTTGCCCAGGTTAGATCGATGCCCCCGACACTTTCCGTGTGCTGGAAAGCAGAGAGATTTTTTTTTTTTTTTTGAGACGGAGTTTCGCTCTGTGGCCCAAGATGGAATGCAATGGCGCGATCTACAGTCTCCTCCCAGGTTAAAGCGATTCTCCTGCCTCAGCCTCCCGAGTAGCTGGGATTACAGGTGTGCACCACTACGCCCAGTTTTTTTTTTTTTTACTTTTAGTAGAGATGGGGTTTCACCTTACTGGCCAGGCTGGTCTCGAACTCCTGACCTCAGGGGATCCTTCCCCATCGGCCTCCCAAAGTGCTGGGATTACAGGCATAAGCCACTGTGCCTGGCCAGAAGAGATATTTTCTTAGCAAAAGTGGTGAACCTAGTTTCTCTGAGACCCTTATTCCTACCACCTTGGCATTGCTCACTTTAAGGACTTGTTTCTGAAAAGCCCACTATTACAGGTGAAAGTGTAGATTTGCTAATACCTAGGCTCCCAAGGATGCCTCAAATCCTTTACTTTTAATTGAAAATGAATAGAATGAAGAAACTCAGACAAAAAGAAGAGAGACCTCAGACACAGACCACCTTGGCACAGACCAAGCCAGTCTCTACATCCTTGTGGATGAGGCTGGTCATTTAAGCATGAAGTTAAAACCCAGCTGCTTTTAGGGCTGAGCAGTCTAGCTAGTGGTATATCTAAAGCCAGCTGTTCCAGCAAGAGGCCAGTTGCTCACTTCCTTTCCTGTACCTAGACAGCCACTGGGGCCCACTAGCTGGTGTCTGTACACTTAACAGCCAACAAACCAGGGCGCCTGTTGCCAGGAGAGTTTCAGAGTTGGGTTCCCCACTCCCCTTTACTGCCTTCTGCATGTGGAAAGGGCTTTGGTGGTGTTTGTTTGTTTGAGACGGAGTCCCGCTCTGTCACCCAGGCTGGAGTACAGTGGCGTAATGTCAGCTCACTGCAACCTCTGCCTCCCAGGGAGAACTGGACCATGGAGTTTAAAAGGCCCAGCTTCTTCTCCCCTTGTCCCATTTCCTTTTCTTTCTTTTCTTTTTTTCTTTTTTCTTTTTTTTTGAGATAGTCTCACTTTGTCGCCTGGACTGGAGTGCAGTAGCATGATAATGGCTCGCTATAGCCTCGAACTGCTGGGCTTAAGTGATTCTTCTGCCTCAGCCTCCTGAGTAGCTAGGACTACATGTGCACACCACCGCTCTCAGCAATTTTTTGTGTGTTTTGTTTTTTTGGTAGACACACAGTCTTTGCCATGTTTGCCTGGCTGGTCTCGAACTCCTGGACTCAAGCCATCCTCCCACCTTGGCCTTCTTGTTTCTTTTCCAAAACTCCTTCTGTATGGTGGTTCATTCAATTTTTAAATACATCAAGCTCAAAAGAAAATACTGTAGGGCCGTGTTAACATTCATGTGGGCTAGAAACAAATGCAGCTCAGGACCAGATTTTTTAAACTGAGGATGAGAAAGATTGAAAAGGTAGATGGGAGAACAGGAAACACATGAAGAGTTATACACATGTGCGCAGAGAGAGGTGAGAACTGAGAAGGAGAATGAATTGGTGAGAAAAGCTTCATTAGACTGAGAGGCAAGCAGTGGCAGTATACCAAGGTCACTTCTAATTTAGACTATCTAATTGGCAAACAGGCTCCAAATGGCTATCATCTCACAGGGCTTGGAATTAATGAAGCCCGATTATTTTCATTACCTTCCTCTTAAGATACAGGCAAGGTGAGAGAGCTGGTACCCAGGTGGGTGTGACCATCCCCAGGCCAGTGGCCGCCCTAGAGCCCCAGATGACCAGCCTGTCCCAGAGACTCACAGACACACAGGCACACATGAGGCATAGAGAGTCACAGACACTGATGGAAAAAAATCACAAGGTTACAAACTATTGGTCTCAAAAGAGATACAGAGAAAAGTGCAGGCAACACAGGGCCAGGAGCATGGAAGGGAAATCTGTGCAGGTAAAAAAATACAGAATAATTAAGAACTACCAAAGGGAGCGAAGACAAAGGGCTAGAGAATATGTTCCTAAGCTGCCCAGGAGCCAATCCCATCTCCACTGTGAGGTCATATTTTGTTAAATGATGAAAGAACAAAGAGAATTTCCCCATATCAGTGCTTCAGGATCCCAGTGGTATGTCCTGTCACTTAGAAAGATAGTGATCAATTAGAATAATTTAAGAGTATTGAAATGCATGGTAGGTGGTCTTTCCTATTCTCATCCAGGGGCCAGAAACACAGGCCCCATGCCTTCCACCCTCCTTTCCTGAAAGAATAGGAAAATAAGGGCACTGAGCAGCAGCTCCTACATCTCTTTCACCAATTTGAAATCTCAAGCTTCTTTGTAAATAGGTGAGAGTTCTTATGTGAAACTGACATTAGGGGCGGGCTGCCCAGCCAGTTGTGGAGGGGCCCTTGTCTCATCTCCCTTAAGCTTTATAGATTTCATATGACGTGTGCAGAGACACTCTTTGCAGCTCTGTTTCCAATAGGCCAAGAAGAATGAAGTACTGTGGGTGCGGTCTCCATAGTGGAGGGCCAGCACTGCAATTGTTCCTAGTGGAGAGTATTTCTCAAGCCCCCTCATCAGTAAGAAGGGGGCCCATGGAAGACATAGATATGAAATGCAGAGCATAAGCAAGCAGCTGTTACCATAGCAACAGACATATTAGACACTGCAGGTTCCTGAAAGCTGTCTGATAAGGTATTATTAAATGAAGCCTCCTCAAAACGCACTCCATTTACAACTGAACGGAAAGACGTGTAGAAAGTAATCTGTTTCCATTTATCAGGGTGGAATTTACTTTTAGTGGGACTGAACCGAACTCAAGCTAAATCCTGAGACTTTGGACCCAGACAGCAAAAAATATTTACCAGAATTTATAGCTGTAAATAGCCCGGACACACCCCATGTCTGCCAGGAATCATCTGTTTGGGAGATTTTGCAAGCTTTTCCTATTCTGCAGCCAACGGCAACTAACTCAGTCAACCCATTTGGAAAGAAAGAAGATTGACTCCTCTTGCTGCTATTCATCCTAGCCACTCAGGGACAAAGCAGACATAACTTTCTTCTCCTGGAGGATGAATGACCGTAGAACTGGCATTCCTTAACGATATGGTTTAGAAAATGGAGCCCTGATTAGAGGGGCATTTTTCATCATGCTGTTTTCAGTTTCCTGGTCCAGTTGGCCATGAACAAACAGATACATCGTTAGAGAGCCTAACCAATACTTTCCCAGGGCCAATTTTCTAACAAAATGACAGTAAGATACCCTCCCGTGACATGATTTTAACCATAGGTTCATTATAATCACTTAGTTTTAAAACAATTGCAAATTCCATCTTTACACCAGATTTTTCAGAGGAAAGACACTGGCATCTGCTTTGATTCATCAGGGCAGAGCCCAAGATCATCAGTATTCCAGTCCTCAAACAGGATCTCGGGTTCACCTTATGGTAGGCCCACAAATTCCCTCTAACAACCCTGGTTGCTCATGTTTTTCCTGCTGAACAAAAGGACTGAGATAGAAATGCATAGTTTGGCTCATTGCAAACTATCCCCATGACTGGACAGACCAGTTCAATACTGACAGCCATGCCATACCTCCATCTTCCCATGCAAAGAGAAAACTCATCCTTGCATATACATCCTTCGGTAAAAAGTAAAATACATTATTACATTTCTCATAACTTTCAACTTTATTCCTGAATCCATTAACTTTCTCTTGTTGCTAACAAATTGACTCCCTATTACCAGTGCATTTCCCACAATCTGCATACTTCTCAGAAATGTCTAGAAAACATTTCCATGGTCTGCTATGGAAAGACTGGGCACATAGGGGTTTCTATACAAGGTACCAAGCACAGCAGTGCTTTAGGGAGCAGTGTCTCCAGAACAGTTTTTATTGGCCAATCCCATGGTTATATCCTTATGTTCCCTGGCATTGTACACACAATTTTATATTTGCAAAATACTTGATGGAGGGTCAGTAACAGTGGTTATCAAACACTGGTGTGCAAAGAATAATCCAGTATGGCTGTTGTATAGCTTTCATGAGAGTCTCCATAAAGGTTAAGGATCACTGCTTCCAAAGGTGCTAGTTAATGGGTAACTTCCAGAAATATCTTAAGGATTGATACCCAAGCAAACACAGAAGTAATATCCTGCCCTTGAAGACTCTGTTGGTAAATGAAGATTCACAATGACCACCACACTTGCCACTTGAAATTTACCTTGCTATTGCTGTTATGAAAATATGACAAACAATGAATATTTGAAATATAAGTTATACTCTAGTCCCTAGAGATATATAAATGAAGTTTTTACTGTCCAATGTAAACCAGTCGTGCAGATTACTATAGCTCAGTCCCTAGACTAGATTTATATTAAAATAGCAAAAACAATCACCTAAGTAAAAGAAAAATGTAGGTCAGTATTGACAATGCTTCCCTCCCCACATCTCTTTCTGTTCCTTCAGGCTCCCATGGTTCTAGTCCATCAACTGGGAAGTACAATGAGGCCTGTTACCCAAGGCTGATGAGAAAGCTGAGGAAACCAGTAACACAGAAACCCACCGGTCCACAGAAGGAGGTTATCATTTACACAGAATCTTTACACAGTGTTTATCAGCTGATTTGAAAATACTCACAGAAAGTTAATTTATACTTGAAAGACCTCTGAAAGGCAACTCATGCTAGGTCACCTTTGAGCTTCCCATTGGCTGCTAAAGTTCTCTTGATGCATCATCAATTATATGTTCTTCACGACTAAACATCACTTACAACATTATTCATTAATTTTTGCAGAACCAAATGAAATAGGAAATGCCTAGAAGTGACATGTCTGTGACCTGCACATTATAATGTGCAGTTGTGAACAGACTACCTCTGGGAATCTTCACATGAAACAGCAATCAAATTAACTTATTACTCCACTGCTAAAATAATGCTGAGAACGAGGTGTCAATAGTTCTCTTTGGTGGTTTTTCCTCTAATGATCAGGAAAGGGCTTTGGTGTTTTTTGTTTGTTTGTTTGTTTGTTTGAGACGGAGTCTCGGTCTGTCGCCCAGGCTAGAGTGCAGTGGTGCAATGTCAGCTCACCGCAACCTCTGCCTCCCGGGTTCAAGTGATTCTCCTGCCTCAGCCTCCTTAGTAGCTGGGATTTCAGGCACTCGCCACCATGCCTGGCTAATTTTTGTATTTTTAGTAGAGACAGGGTTTCGCCATGTTGGCCAGGCTGGTCTCGAACTCCTGACCTCAGGTGATGCGCCCGCCTCGGCCTCCCAAAGTGTTGGGATTACAAGTGTGAGCCCCCACGCCTGGCCAGGAAATGACTTTCATAACAGCACCAGCATAGTCAAAAGTAGGACATCACCATCACCGGCACTATTTTGAAAAGTTTTCATATTACAGTTAGATTTACATCTTTACACTAATTAGGCCATGTTTACAGTGGTCACTCAGGGGCATGCTTTCAAAATCTGCAGTTGTAGCAATATCATGTTCAAATGCAAAACCCACATTCACGAATCAGCAAATCCAGCTCAACATTTTCTTGCTTTGAAAATCAAAGTATCCACTGAAAAACTCCTCCATTACAGGGCTACCCCTAGAGTTGGAAATTGCGGGTTCAAATCTCAACTCTGCTCCTTACAAATGGCATCAAGTCAATTCACATCTTTTAGCCTCAGCTTCCTTATCTGCTGATGGGAATGTGCCAAAAATTTTTTTTTCTTTTTTTTTAAAGAGATAGGGTCTCCCTCTGTTACCCAGGCTGGAGCGCACTGACCTGATCATAGCTCACTGCAACCTCAAACTCTTGGGCTCAAGTGATCCTCCCAACTCAGCCTCCCAAGTAGCTAGGATTACAGGTGCATGCACCACCATGCCTGGCTAATTTTAAAATATGTTTTGTAGAGACGGGGGTCTCATTATGTTACCTAGGCTGGTCTCAAAATCCTGGCCTCAAGCAATCCCCCCACCATGACCTCCCAAAGAACTGGGATTAGCGGCGTGAGCTAGTGTGCCTGGCTCCCTTTTAAAACAAAAAGAAAAACAGAATTTGTTATGAGGATGAAGTGAGACACAATGAAGGTAAGAGCAATCTAGTCCATGACCTGCTCAGTAAAGGTTTAAAGAATTTGAATAATGATTTCTTCATATAAATGGTTAGCTAATCCATGCCTCTGTCCCCTGAGGGGAGAGAGGATGATAAGGGAGGTTGAGAAACATGTTCAGCACTTTGGGCTATGGTCATGCCAAGTCTAAGGCAGGGACAGTACAACAAAGGTCACAGAATGAGGACTGTTTTCTGACGTTTCCACCTCTACACTGGCTTTCTCGTCCAATAACACAGTAGCTTGCCCATGTTACTGCGTCACCTTTGACCCTGGAGAAAGACCATAGGGTGCTGCTTCTGGCTGCCTTACCGTCATAATGAGCTTCTCCACGCAGTCAGGTGCCACGCTGTGGAGGTGGGTGAGGTGCAGCTGGAGGTGGATCTTGTTGTTGAGCATGTCCTGGCACAGGGGGCAGCGAAGCATGGGTTGCACTGAGTGCTGCGTCATGGCATGCACCCGGAGCCGGTTGACGTCGGCATTACTGTACTTGCAGTAGGGACACTGGTACATCTGTGGGGAACACACCCACTGCTTTGAGCAACTGTGTATGCCCCCAAGTCCACCCACCCAAAAGTTTGTTCCCTACCAATGTCTAAAACACCTCGCCTTCCCACCAGCAGAGTCCCTTCCAGCCTCACCTGCTCCGGTTTGATCTCCTCAGCTGTTTTTGGTCGCTTCGAAGAGAGGGGAGACTCTGAGCTACCTGGGAAGGAGATGCGTTTGGAGGTTGCAGGAGAATCTGTCAGCTCCTTCTCTGCTTGGCTGGACGATGCTAGAAGAGAAAGTAGAAGATGCAATACAGCAGCCAGACCAGGCCAGCTCCCAGAGGGTTTGTGTTGGGTGAAAATCAACATTCATTTATAGCACAGGATTTTCTTAAAACACCACAATTCAAGAAGGATGAACATCCGGACTGATTTATCAAGCATGTTGGAAAAGAAGCAAGTGTTTCTTTCTCCCCCATGAATTTCTGTCACTACTTTAACAACTGAACATTAGGAAAAGAAGGCAAAGAAATGGAATAAAAGGCTCTGGAGTTGGATTAAGCTAAATTCAGTCTGTTCTAACCTCCCCCAATCTAGACACAATCTGCTGGCTTGTGGGGGGCAGTAGGGCTGAGGGTGGGTGGGAAAGTCTCACCAGTTGCTTTGCCAACCTCAGTACCAGACATGCTGTGCTTCAGAAATCTAAGAAGAGATGTGCTCTCAACTCTATTGTCCCTCCTCTTGGAATCACAACATGGTACAGCACCAGCAACATGAAAAATGTGATTTGAGAAAGGTTCACATGAATATCAGCACACCAAATATGTGGGCAAAAAAATCAAGTTTGGATTCAGCAGTTTGCTTTTGGGGAAGAGTATAATTGAGGAGTGGAACTAGGCAAGGCCTGAATCCAAGATAAAACCTAGCCAATGCTCCAGACCCAAGAGTTTATTCAGAGTGGGTGGGAATAGGGAAAGTTTCCTATCAGCTTGCCCAAACCATGCCTCCACGCCCCTCTTGCCTATACCACCAAAAAAACCAAACACTAATTAAAGAGGAGCGGCCCATGAGGATTGAGTAGCACACAGCATGTACAGAAGTGCTGGTGGAAGGAGTTCTCTGAAGGATGGAAAGGAAACATTTCTTTACCTTCTCTATTGTTAACACTGATCAGTAAGCATTAGGTTAGGCTCAAGGTTTATAGTTAGGAAAAACCTGCTATCTGCTCCTCCTTCCAGTAGAGGCAAACACTTTGATAAGAAAACAGCCAGGCTGAGGGTTTATCCAGGATAAGCAAGGCTCCTCCAGTTGAAACACAGTGTGGTTGGATCTGATTGTTCCATAACCTGGTCAATATCTGAGTGTTTGCTCTTTCATTTGTTTTGAATGTGGGACTCCATTTTTCAGAATTTCACTTAAAGCAGTATGAAAAAAAAGTCATAAAAGTGGTAGTGAGAAAATATACATACCCACTGCCCTCATGAAAAAATAATGTGACTCAGCATTCAGGTCACTGAATTAGAAAGCCCAATTTTTATTCCCTGTTAAACTGCTTTCTTTTTTACCCTGTCTAGTTATCTGTCATGTATTTCCATTTATGCTTGGGTTTGAAATTTGTTCTGATGTGGACACCAAGATGCTGTCATTACTTTAATAAACAATTTTAGAAAATCAATTTTATTCATTAAAATCATAAGGCCACAATATAATTTTGAAAAGAAAAATTTGCCAGATGCAGGAAATATATTCCAGGAAGTTGATGCTCTTCCCAGAATGCACATATTGTGACCTTTAACCCCAGTATCTTGGTAACCTGGTCTACGTAAGTTTGTAGGGCATCTATTATTTAAAAAGTACAAGGACAAGCATATTACACACAGATCCTCCTCCTCCCAACACACACATTCATAACAGTACTTTAATCTGTCTCGAATCGACTTCAAACCCATTTTGCTCTTAATGGGAGTTATTCATTTTCACTTGAAAGGTAATACATGACGGCTGGATGTTTAATGTGATGGACTGGCTGCCGATTAACTAGGTGCTGTAACATTCTACACCAGTTCCCCCATGGCCCACTTCCCATCTCCTGGCCCCGCTTAGACCTGATCCTACAGAACGTTGCGTTGCAGGTTTTAGAACTTGCAGTGCGATGGGCTGCTCCTGAACACGTCTACATTTAGAGTCTAATTAAGGTTTTCAGGAACTTAAGTTCCCTTGCCCCCAGAGACCTCCTTAGTCTCTATCATTTTGATTTTTGCTTGGTGGTTATCTTCTACATATTAACTCTTCAAATGTATTCTCAAGATGGGATGGGTGAGGGCATCAAATAATACTTTCAGTGTTTATTCGTCACAGCCATTTCTTTACCTTCTCTACTGTGAACCCCCATCAGCAGGCATTAGGTTATGTTCAGGGTATATAAAGTTAGGAAAAAGCTGCTGTCTGCTCCTCCTTCCAGTAGAGGCAAACTAAGACATAGATTCTATTCCATACACCCATCCCCATCTTTTTGTTACTCTGCCTGACTAAAAACAACACCTGTTTTACAGGACTGTGACTGCCTTGTAAATGCCCTCAATCTACCTGCCCCCCTACTATGGAATGAGTCAATTGTGCACTTGCTCAATAGTGTGGATGAATGGGCACCGAGGCTGAGACCACCCAACTCATCTCTCTCTCCCAGAGCTGAAAAGCAAACACAGTAACCCAGTGCAGCATTAGTTTCCTCATAGGACCAAAGAGTCCATCCTCTTCCTTGAATGCTGAACACATGATGAATTGTGGTGAGGTTGCAGAGGTGAGAATTCTGGTTTCAGAAGCCACTATTCTTTCCCCCTGCATGGAGAGGGGAACTTCTTTTTTTTTTTCAAACTCAAACTGCTCTGGAATTCTAAAGCTTCTTTTGTGAGCTTGAGCTAAGGACCCATCATAAAGTGTTTTAAAAAATAAAATCACCACTTGCTCACTCATTTCTCTTTCTTCCCAGTAATACAACAGCCCTGCTTTAACATGAAATGCTGCATCCACTGGTGCACAAACTTCGGGTTCATCTCCTTTCTATCTAGGACAATCTGCATCTTTATTAGATCAAATCTGTCTAGAAGTAGATATTAGCCACCTGCAGCTCACTGGCCCCTTCTCTAAAGATAAAGCAATGCCATTCTTATAAAAGATTCTATAAACATCCAGTTACAATCTCATTGTGTTTCCCTGAGTGATGTGGGGATGGCTCCTAAGAGTTAACTACGGCTGACCCGTGCCCCTCCCTTAATTGACCTCAGACATTAAAATGTCAGTCCCTATCATGACATGGTACCAAAGTCGTTACAACATTTCTGTAGATGGGCAAACAGTTGTGCAAGTTCTGGTCAGGTGCTGTGGCTCACGCCTGTAATCCTAGCACTTTGGGAGGCTGAGGTGGGCAGATTACTTGAGCCCAAGGAGTTCAGGACTGGCCTGGGCAACATGGTGAAACTCCATCTCTACAAAAATTAGCCAGGCATGGTGGTGGATGCCTGTAGTCCTAGCTACTCAGGAGACTGAGGTGGGAGTATCACCTGAGCCTGGGAGGTTGAGGCTGTGGTGAGCCATGATTGTGCCACTGCATTCCAGCCTGGGTGACAGAATAAGACTGTCTAAAAAAAAAAAAAAAAAAAAAAAACCTTTTGCAAGTTCTCCATCAGCATGCTAGATGAGAGTTTATCACAGTCCACGGTCAAAGGTTCTCTCAAGTTTCTTCTCTCTGAACAACTTCAAAAGGGCCAGAGTCTCAGAATCAATTTCTACGTTAGTTCTGTCACTAGCATACATCATAGGCATAAGTAAATGAAGTTGATGAATACCAAGGGAGAAAGTACTGTGGTTTCCCACTTTGAAGGCTTTTCTAAACTTAAACTCTAGAAGACATGTCACAATATACAAAACACTCTTTTAAAAATCAATTACTGGTCACTTTAAGCCTACTATGATGTCACATAAGTGAAATGGAAATACATGCACTCCAGAGACAAGACATAGTTTAGACAATTGGTGCCTGGAACGTTTGGTTTATACTGGCAACAAAAAAACAAACAACTTGAAGCGTTAGTAACTGTAGTGGTTTGCACAATCATGACAAAATGATTTGGAAACAATCTAGATATCTTACAATAGGGCATGGTGTAAGTAAACAATGGTACAGCCATTCTACTGAGTATTAGAAGACATTAAAACTGATTGCTATGAAGCAATATGGAAAAATCATTGAGAATGCAAATCAGAAAAGAAGATAAAATGTGTACTATATTATGTTACAGCTATGTAAAAAGCAGGTATTAGAAAAAAAGACTAGAATGATCATTGTCTTTAGGTGATGACATCAAGGACCACTTTATACGTTTTTCACAGTCATTTCATTTTTAATATTATAGTTATCATTTAAGTTCAACCGTCCATGAAAAAGTTGGTATTGGCTCTATACTGTGCAAAACATCAGATGGTATTTTTTACTTTGCTGGTAAAAGCAATTCCTCTCATTTTGGCAGTTATAAAATATGAAAATATGTGTTAAAGCTCAGAGAATCTTCCACAGGCAACATGTTAGGCTCCTGGGATTTCAAAGGGAATAAAAATGTGGTAAGGAATCATGTGCCTGAATGCACTATAGGTGACAAACTCTATAAAGCTAGGAAAATGGGATATTGTGACAACGAAATGCTGGGTCAAACTCCTACTCAAACTTAACCGGATGTGCTCGCTATGGATTCCATGCCACACAGACTTTCTAGGGAGTGAGAAAGCACTTGCTCTGCTTGTTAGTGTTAGGGTGGCCCTACCCAATGCGCGCTGACGAGGCACAGGAAAGACTAGCATGTCCCTGTTATGGAGTTCAAAAATTCAAAAGTTGGGTTTCTGGGCCAACAGCCACCATTTCTCCTCATACTGTGATGAGTTGGCCAACTAAAACTCACAAAGACAAATACTGAGAGAGACAAACCTGTTCATGATTGTCTATTTTATCCTCTTGGGCTCCTCTGCATTCTAGGCAAAAGTATTTCATTTCAAAGGGAAGCACAGTTGTCAATACATGGCTCCCTTAGGGGGAAAATCATTTATGCATGGAGACACCAACTTCCAGATACCCTTTGATTTTATCATATTTGTTTTAGAAGTATTTAACCTGTAAAAATAATTACTTCAAAAGTTACCCGTCTACTCATGCTAGTTAGAGGGAATAGGGAAGAGAGCTGATAAGCATTCATGCAAAGTTTTGTTTGAAATTTGCAAGAAATGGTTTTATTATATCATAAGCATATAGAATAATTAAAATATGGCTAGCAAAACTTCATGTAGGAAGTGACTGACTTCAAGGAACAGTATCACTTAGAAAGCTTATGAAGTGGCCAAAGACGGTAGAAGCACAGCCTTTCAACATTCACAGTCCCTTATAACTTTACCTGATAAAACCATTCTTGCTAGAACAAATTCTCATGTGATCCCAATCTTTGCTAGCAAATTCGACATCCGAATCACTGAAATTCTGGCCATAGAAAACTTAAGAGTTGTGCTTGTAATCCCAGTGGACTTAATGCCAACACAGGCTTCATTTCTCATTTAGTAACTCTGTACAACTCTGAAGCCAAGTAAGGCGTGGAGCTGCTGCTTCATCAAAGATAAACCTGAAGAAAAATTGGAAATGAAATAAATATGGAACCTTAAGGTCCCTCATTTTCAAGATATCCACTTGCCCTCCAAGAAAACCAACATACTGGCAGCATTAGTTTCTGTGTTTCCTGAGAAAAATTCATCTTCTCATCACTCAGCACACCAGTGAGCTGTTGGCATGGTGGGCATCCTATGATGCAGACCAGTAACCCTCTGGCCAGAGGCCTCCCTCCCTTGGTGAGATCCTGGGCAGGCATTGAGGTGTCCACATTACTGGGAAGATCCTTTTGCATCTCTTCATGGTGGAGTGGCTCTTGGAGGTGGTAATCACCAAAGTGCTGATCCTCTTCCTTTCTGGGGTCCCAAGGTGAGCCCACTGAGGGCCTGGGATGCTGCCTGACACTTGAACCTTGTGGAGAATCCAAAGGCAGCCACCACCCCCACCTCTCAACCATCAGACTCTTAGCTAAAAAGTATCACTGACAGCCCCTCCATCTAAACTTCCATCTCCCAAACCAGCAACATAATGGAGGAACCAATTAAATGATTATTAATTCATGCTACTTTCCGTAAGCCAGAGGTTCTCATCGCCTTGCATTCCGTAAACCAGCTTGCCACCTGCCCCAGAAATTTACAGCAATCTTTTCTCTATCTCCGTTGACTAGCAAAAAAATAAATTCACACAACTCCATACTCAATGTCTGAGTTGAGATAACTATTCCAACACACGAGACATAGATGTATCAGGAGATCTGAAAATGGTCCTTCAGCTCATAATTAAATGGAAGGTGCAATGTGTGTTTCCCATAGCTCCTCTCTCTCAGCTTCTCATACCTCATGCTCCCTCTAGACAGCACAAATGCAATGTTTCCAGAGGGTCATCTGTGCTTCTGGATTTTGTGATCTTCTGACTTTCATTGAAAGCAGAGTTACTCTTGGCATTTGCTTGCAATTCCTTCCCCAGAGGACAGGCTGGGCTTTCTTACTCAAATCTCCTGTGGAGCTACTGCACTTGATAAGTGGCCAAAGATCTGGCTAAATTTTCTTCCTCCCCTAGTAGAGAGAACAACGGTTCCTTTAAAGAATCTGCTTTCCTGCCAGCTTGGTCTTTAAACATGCATGGTCTCATTCTGCCTCCAACCAAGCACTTAGAGATGTTTCAAAGAGGAACAGGGGTAGAGGGGAAGAGGATTTGTGTGAAGCAGATGCATGCACATGTCCACTCAGCAGGGGGCGGTCTTCATGCCACAGCTAAAAAGGAGCTGAGTCTGTCTTCCCTATCCAAAGGAGCAGAATCTGTCTCAACATCCAACCTGGTGAAGTTAAGAACCTTTTATTCAAAACAAAGTCTTATTCTCAGGAAATGCAAGCTATCTTGCCCCCATATATCCCTAGAAAACACCTACCCCCAAAAGCAGAATATGCCTACACAGGTATGGCAAGACACAGAGGTTCCATCAACTTCACAGACCTTTTGTTTCTAAAAAGGATTTCAAAGAAAATTTGATTTATACTACACATAGTTATAAGAGTTACTCAGGGAAAGGCTAATTATTTTTCTTCTCCAACTTAAATACGAACAAAATAGGTCAGCACTTCAAAAATCCAGCAGCTCTTAGGTGTTGTTATGATTTTACTTTTTGTTTGGAAATAATTATAGCTTCACAGGAAGTCACAAGAACAGCATAGAAAGAGCCCATGTATACTTCACCCAGGTGTTACTTATTAAGCAGTTTAGATAAAGATTTCCAGGTCTTCAATCACTCTTCATGGTGACCCTGCCTCTCTGGCTCCCTCCCTCTGTCTCTCCCCAAGCCCCAATGTTGCTTACATCTACCAAAACTTAGGGCCCTATGCCTGTCATACACCTTCCTTGTCCGTTAGGAAAGTTCCATGCCTCCCTAACCCAGCAAGGGCTCAGGACCTCCTGTCTAGTTAAGAAGTAGATCTCAAAACCTCACGCTTGTCACTGAGATTGCAGCCTTGAGGTTCAGCAAATGCCACAATGTGTCAGACTCCCAGGCAGGGTTCATTAAAACACAGATCACAGCCCCTGTCCTAAGGTTCTAATTCAGTAGGTCTGGGTCAGATAATTTGCATTTCCAGTAAGTTCCCAGGTAATGCGGATGGTCCAGGGACCACACTTTGAGAAGAGTGGTCAGAGCCAAGGCTTTGTGTAATAGGTAGGAACCACGCTGCTTTGGGGTCTAACTAGAATTAAATGAGAGGGCCCAGCAAGCATGGGCCAATCTGTCAGTCCACTTTAAATGACTCTGATGACATGATACTCTCATCTAAACTCAGGGATGATAGCCAGGTCCGGTCTCATAGCCTAGCTGTTTTAAAATACCCTCGGGCCACCTGTTTACTCTAAAACAAATGCAGACACCTTCAAAACCAGAAATTCAGAAGGAATAAGCTCCACGTGTTCTGTTAGCAGCGTAATCCAGAAAAAGGACAGACTCCCTTATTTACAGAAATCTCTTTATTTCCACATGTCCTATCCTGGAGAGCCTCTGTGAAAAGAGCGCAGATACCTGTGGGCTCCTTCCACCTTGCAGAAAAAGGAAGCATCTTTTTAGTGCTGGCTTCCCTAGGCCAGGCACCTGCGGGCCTCAGCAGCTGAAGGCCCTCTTTGCTTCAGCCCTGGAAGGATGCACAGATCTATGCTAGCCCCCATTTGCACAAGTCAGCAATCTGGGAGTGGGGGTTCAGGCACCATTCTGTGGGGCCTCTGCTTTCTCTGCAGGAAGCAGCCTCTCTGACAGGCTCTGGAAGCCTCAAGGTGGGATGGTGGGCACACACTGACAGGTAGGTGGGTGCTACTGCTTGCTCTGTGTATTTGGGGAGAAAAACAGTGCTGAGCCCTACATCAGAGACATCAATCTGTTGCACTAATTCCTTGCTGAAATATGCATAAGGCTGCTTAACCACACTGATCTGAGTTCCCAAAAGGCCATTTCACATTTCAGTTTCAAGACACCTTGCTCCCTCTGTGTCAGGTTTGCAAAGGAACCACCAGTCAAAACAGAGCCACCACCTGGTTTAGACCAACATCAGCTGTTGGTCTGTTTAATAAATTACAGGCAATGGACTGCCATCGTGAGCCTGGCTCATGCCAGGATTTTGGAGGCCTGCTAAATATTCCCGATTTTGACTTTGACCTGATTCCTGACTTTGAGGTACTGAGTCGACCTGCCTGTCTTTGGCCTCTTGTTGGTTCCCTCAAAATATGCTGTCTTCCCCTGGCATGGCTTCCTACAGCTATGGCCATGGTATCTTGTGAGGACGGGTGGCCACAGTCCAGGGACACACTAGGGGGTCTGCATTTATCACGCTTCCCTGTGGCTTTATTACAGGACTGTGAAGACAACCAGAGCGGGAAGGAACCTCAGAGACCTTTGGACCAACAAAGGAAAAAGCCCAGAGGGGCAGGACATAGATCAAAACTAGTGGCATGCGAATCATTCTGGGATCGGGCCAAAGTTAATTAACAGAGGCCCATTCAGTCTCTACTGAGTCAAACAATAATTAGGTTAGTTAGGGTCTCCGAGCCCCAACACAGTCTAGACTCTGAGAGACTGCAATATAGCAATATTCTTCTAGTTTCTTCTCCATTCTAAATCTGTCTTCCTAAAATACTAAATTTTATGAGTGAAAGTGAACTTGTGAACATAAACAGATAAAATATGGGTATGTGTCCAGAATGGTGACAGATACAGAGAACTGCTGAATGTAACTTATCAGAACCTTACAAACTGGTCTTCCCTCGTGATCCACCTAGGGTTTCTTTTTGCTAGTCCACGTTCCACAGGAAAGTGTGAGAACTTGTACTTAGGGAAAAAAGACGTTACTCAGGTTCCTGCAAGGGTGGGAAATGGGAATGATTCTCCACTTTCCCCTCCAGATTTAAGCACTACAAAGACTGTCAACATCTTCTCTTGGTATTGTGTACAGTACAGAGAGATAGGCACCCTACATTGAGTAATGTTTATATTTAATATCAGTGCTGCTTTCCATCTCCATTGAGTTCCCACATTCAGCTCACTCACAGTACTCCAAAGGCCTAGAATAAGTGACCTGTGTGAAGGTGCGGGGAGGTGGTTCTGGAGCGCCTTCAGGGACTCCTCAGGAACTGATATTTTTTCACTTGTTTGCCTAAGGCCAAGTTCTCTTCACCCGAAGGCATCAGTCAGCCCCCCTTGCTAGGTAATAAAGCACAGTGCTTTGTAGCGCTGGTCACAGTTGGTTCAGATCCTGACTGTGTAACCTCAAGCATCCTATCTGACTACAGTGAACTTTCCGTTTCCTCATCTGTCAGTGGGGTAACACTGACTACACACGGTTTCTGTGCCGCTAGCCAGAGATCAGGCATACGACGCCTACCACAGAGTCTGGCACATGGTGAAAGTGCAAACATTTGTTGCTATGGTTTCTTTTTTGGAAGGATTGGAAAATAATACCGGTGGGGCTATCAAACCATAGAACGAGGGGAGAAACTTGTTTATTTTTGCTTTTTTACAGGCTTTCCAGTGAAGACCGGAAAGCCTGCTAGACAAATTCTAAAAGCTATAACACTGAAACTTGGTTTTTAGGACAAGCAAAGGCACCCTAAATTTGTCTTTTCTGTATACCAGGATGAGACAGTCCTATTAACCCATGGATTTAATGTCTACAAAGCAGAAAGTAGAATAACTTGGACTTGAAGGTACTTATGTCATGCTATTTTACCAATTGATTGTTAATGAAACATCTGAACAGTATTAAGCACTTGCTAGGTGCTAGGGATTACAAAAATCAATGGTTGCCACATAGCTCCTGACCATAAACAGCTGACAACTCTATCTGACAAGAGAAGCACAGAGCTTAAGTTCTCCTCCTCCAACCTTCCTGTAAGTAGAGAAAGTGATAATGTTACATGTTCTTTGGCTTTATAATGTAGGAAATGTATCTGACTCAGAAGGCAAATTGGGGTTTGAGTGCAACTCTGACACCCAGAAGTTCCCAATCTCTGAGCCTTACTTAGTTCTCGAGGCTGCAAAACGAAGGTAACGTTGGACCCAAGAAGAATATGAGAACCTAATGAACATGCTCTAATATCCCCCACGGAAAGGCACAATGGTAATTTTTTTTTAACAATCATGATTATAATAACAGAGGTACTTTCTCATTGGCACAAAAATTAAAGCCAGAACAAAGCAGGCAAGATTAACATGGCCACTCTGTAAGAATAGTATGCAAATCTATAAGGTATTTTCTATAGTGATGAACAATGATTTGCTCCTTAATCTACATTTTCACTGCCCTTTATCTATACCTTGATGATAGTTCTCATTATACTGTGTCATAATTATGTGATTACATATGACAACACTTCTAGAAAGTGAGTTCCTTTTTTCTTTTTTGCATGTCCTGTACCTGCCTTAGATATATCTGTGCAAGAAAATATTTGTTCAACTGATGTAGTCCCTCTCTCTCTTATGACTTACAATATAAATTCTCAAAGCCAAGACCTTTGAATTAACTGGAATTCGGGCAAGTCCAGATATACACCACAGCCTGTATCTATTTTGGCTTCCCAACGTAAAAATAGTTCATGGTTTGTTTTCAATTGTGAGACAGAATTCCGCCTGCAGTGACTTTAAGCAGCCAAGTATACTGGAAGTGGCCTGGAAAAAAAAAGAGTGGGGAGTGAGAGAAGGGGAGACTAGCTGACTCTGAAAAAGCTGACACAGTCACACAATTCCCATCTATGTGTGAAAACATAAAACCAAAAACGGTTTCCATTGGCAGGACCGTGAACCACAAAGCGGCCACGCACAATGGGCTCCCAGCATTCCCTCACATGCACCCGTCTGCAAAGACAAATTTACTTTTGGGTGAGGTGGAGAAATGAAACCAAGTACTGGAAAGATACAGAGTTAGGCCAAAATGATTTCTGTAGAGGTGTGGTGGTGGTGAATGGCCTGGTTTCTAGTCAACAACAGGGTTGGGATATGGGTGGCCACTCAAAGGCATCCATGTGAGTCTCCAAGGACTCCTCTGTTGATGTCCTCATCACACTGGCTCTGACACCACAGTGAGTCTGTCCCAAGAACACAGAACTAGGTAAGGGCATATGGTGCTCTGACACCCCATCAAGAAAAGTAGGCTTGGTGCTGCCTGACCTCCATCAAGAAAGCCTTGAACCTTTTATCCAGGGTATATTAACTAGCCACAGACAAGGGAAATCTTGGAAAGTTATCAGCATTCCAACTTTAGTAATTAATACGCTCCAAGATTCTATACTACTCTACAACTCTCCCTCCCCTAGTCATATTTTATGGAGCTCCAGATTGTTAAGAACCCATTTGGTCCAACCTGCCACTTCACAGATTTGGAAAGTGAGGTCCAGAGACCTGAGGTCACAAAGGTAATCTTAGTGGCAGAATTAGGCCTTGAACCCAGGGCTTCTGACTCCTGCGAGTCCTGTGTTTTTCCTAACACATGTTTCCTCTCAGCACATACCTTCTTTTGTCTTTAGAGACTCAATTTGGAAAAAAAAAAAAAAAAAAAGTTATTTTTTCAACCTCTTTCCATTCTTTGTCACAGATTATATTTCAGGCACTAAGTTCCCCATACAAAGGCATCTCTATTTATACAAAGCTGTAAACAACAGGGAAAATAGGGGGAGGGCTGGTAATAGATTTGCACCAAGATGTGCCTGACCTGCTTTTTTTCAACCTTAGTAATTAGAAAGGCAGCAGGTCTGAAGGAATTATTCATATGCGGCAGGAGCCATACACTATACATTTATGTTAAACATGTCAAATCCGATTGAAATCATGCCTGCCAGCACCATATTCCATAAACATTCTTTTCCCTAACAGTCACCCACACCTCACCAGCCCATTAATACTTCCTCTAATAGGAATCTTCCATAGATTCAAATAAGGGATGCTCCACTACACTAATTGCTGTGTTAGGTGAGCATCATAGATTTAAAAAAATTAATAAAGTAAAATCCCTTCAGGCCAATCCTTTAGAAAAATGAAAACACTCAAACTACCATTCTAACTCAAAAATTTACAAAAATATAAACATGAATGTCAGGGATTTCTGAAGCATTGCTGTGGTGTCATTTCAAGTTGAGCTATTTCCCTGCTTCCCCTCCAACCCCCATTTTTTAAAAGCACCAATACCCTCTGGTCATCTTGTCCCAAATTACCTTAACTAGACTCAGCTTGGTGCTCTGTGGCTGGAAACCATGACGACTACAGGAATTAAATAACCATCTTGCTATGATTCTTTGCCAAGAGTTCAATTTTTCCCCTAATTATTGGTGATAAAGCATCACATTAATTGTATATCGCTTAACTTATTGCAATTAATGATTAATTGGATAATCACTGCATTAATCATTGCTCAGTTGATGACACGAGGGGCTCTTCATTCGAGAATACACACATTCAAATCTATTCCAGTAAAAGAAAACAAGGGTCATTTTCATGTTTCAAAAGAGAAAACCACAAAGTTGGACAGTGGCAATGGCTGTGCATTAGGGAAGAGAACAAAGAACTTTCCTATACCCTTCATTGGCCCACAGGAGCTCATCACACTTTCCTTGACAAGATGTGCCCCAAGGGCCTGTACATGTGCTACCACTCACCATCTTGGAACTCTCAGGTGGTTGGGACTAGTGGATATCCCTTGTCCATGTTTCACAGAGGATGTACCTGAGCCGAAAGAGGCCAAGTGCCTCAACCAAGGTCATGTGCTGGCTGGTGGACTCCCTGACTCCAAATCTAGAGTCTCTCCACATCACCATCCTGCTTTCAGACTGAGCACAACACCAACTCCTTAGAAGATATATATCCATGGTTGATAATCCAGTTCATTTTGAACATCCTGGAGGTTGTCGTGTTACTATAATCACTCTACAATGTCGGGAGACTGCTGCTCCTTATACTCAGACATATAGATGAAAACTAGATCAAATGATCAAACTGAAAATGATCCTTCTCTGAGAGATGGTATATTGGTAAGAGCTTGGGCTCTGTCCTAAATTAGAATAAGTGGAAAAGCCAGTGTGTAAATCTGCACCTGTCTGTATACCTTTTGGCAACTTGCTAGAGTTTCTAACCTTCCTTTTTTTCCACATCATGGCACACACAAAATGATGGCAAATTGGGATAAACAGATGAAGCAGGACCTGTGTACCTGTGAGCAATTCATGGCATGCCTGCTGGGAAGGACAGGTGTGAAGCTCTAGAATGGTGCCTGGCACAGGGTTAGAGCTTTATGCAACCTTTATAATTACTGGAAAGTTGCTATATCTATGATGCATTCTTTCAGGGTTAGTTTTGTTCCTTTTGGGTATCCATAAGCTGCACATGTGGCTCTTTAAATTTAAATTGTTTAAAATTAAATACAATTTAAAGTTCAGTTCCTCACTGGTACCAGCCACACTTTACAGGCTCAATAGCCGTATGTGGCAAGTGACTATTGTATTGTTCGGGTCAGATGCAGAACATTTCTATCCATACTGAAAGTTCCATTCGACAGCACTGGTCTATAGTAATACTGCTCTGACAACTACAGGCGTTCCTGAAATCCCCAGAAGAGTGTTAGATTCCCTGAAGGCAGGCCCTATAATCTCACTGAATTTGTCATCAGTGGAACTCTGCCCAGTGCCTTGCATGGGGTAGGGACCCAGCCACTGATCGTAGAACTGACCCAACCTTGGTTCAGATCACTATCTTGCTTGCTGTGCTGCCACCCAGGGTAAAAGACCTGACATCTGAATAAAAGAATCCCAAAGAGGGACACCCAAAAAGGAAACCAGGAGGCCCACTCCAAAAGTAGAAATAAATAGCTGAAAGTGTTCAGTAAAGATTACCCATTCCTGCACATACCCCAAAACTACAAAATCAGTATCTGAGAAAATGTCAATTATCCAGGCCCATTTGAAATATTACTAATCTGCATCATGAACAGCCGCTCATCAACATAAATTGTGAAATCTTTATTTACTTGCCAGGAGGAAGCATTCCCCAGCACATGTAATCAGATAGGAACAGCTCAATTTAGGGAGAGAACAGAACAAATGTAGATTTTTTAAAAAATATATAAAATACTAAGAATCCAGAAGAAAGCTCAGAAGAGGTTGCTGGCACCTATATCGATTCCAAGATCAAACCGGCCCAAGTACCTTAATAAAGCCTGTCATTACACACTCAGATACTATAGACAAAATTATGCTTCGGGTCAAAAGAGGATCATCTGCAGGAGTAGGGAAAGAATTTTCCCTTCTCTCTTTACTACTGTGCAGCTGGCAAGGTGCACCTCTGAGTTATTCATTCAATCACTCATTCATCCATTTTCTGTGTGTCTTTTGGAAGTAAAGATTAAGTAGGTCTGTTGCTTGAATGAATGCATGAGAAACGGGAACCTTATTAAGGACATTCATTTTTTATGGTGCTTATTTTACGTCTTTTAGTAGTCTCCTGACTGCCTAGCATGTCCACTAGTGCTGTGAAGACACACTCCCACTGAATCGGAAACACTCTGAATAAGATTTAATTGAACTGCTCTCCACAAAGCCTGCCCTAAACTGGTTGGAAGGATTAGAGAAGCACATATAGAGTGACTATCATAGGCCGGCACATACAGTAGGGGCTTTGCAAATGGTGGCTCCTGTTTATTATTTCTGTAGTGCCTTAGCACACAAAATGCAGAAAACATATGCACCAAACATCATTCGCACAATCCCACTAAATCCTTGTATGTTGCTCCTCCCTCAGCTCAAAATTCCCAGGAGCCACATGCTGCCTTGCAACAGAGGACCCAAAGAGAAACTGCTACCAGTTTTCCTCAGCTTATATATCACTAAACCATTAAACAAACAAACAACTTACATAGAGCTTACAACATGCCAAGCACTGTTCTGAGCTTCCCGTAGTCAAATAATCCTCACAGCAATCCTAAAGAAATAGGTACCATTTTTAATCCTCATCTCATCTGAGGAAACTGAGGCACAGAAAGGGCAAGGTACCTTGACTGGGGTCACACAGCTCATGAGTGGCAGAGTCAGGATTAGAAATCAAGCACCCAAATCGTGACAACCAAGGACAGATGGCCCAGAAGGTCACCCAGTCTTCAAACTGTGTTTGTGAAATCCTTTTCCCCAGCTCACCTGGTGATCTGTTTAACTGCCATCTGAGCCATTTGTTTCGCTCTCATTCAACATTGAGGCAAAACTGGGATCAGGGTCCAGGCAAAGCCCCACAGGAGGATACGTCCCCCACTACATTTAGGGCCTTCCTTTGAGCACAGATGGTCATCCTCTCTTCCTCGGTCCTACCTTACACATCCTCCTAGGGTGTTTGGCCGTAACCCTCACTGTTTTCTGGAGTTCAGGCTTCTGGACACCACACAGGCCAGTCTGAAGGGGAACGCTAAGCACGGTGGACACTAGAGTCCACCTGGTGTGCCGTCCATTCATTCGGCTGCAGTATGGCCCTGTCTGTGTCTCCCAGGAAACACTGAACAGTAGCGCATCGCCCGCCCTGCGTATCCCTCCCGATACTTGGGAACTACTGTACTACCTCTCTAATTTCTCTTTTCTAGGCTGAATGACCCATTTCTTCAGCCTCTTCTCAAAGGCAATATTTCTCAGCCCTTCAGTCATTTTCATTGCTCTCTTCTGGCCTCTCTCCAAGATTCTGTATCTTGTTTAAATAGTGAAGGCCAACACTGAATATGATTTAAGAACAGTCATGCCTGGAAAAGTAACAGAGGCCCAATGAATATGGGCCCTAGAAAGTAAATATTTTCTCAAAAACAAAAGTATTGTAATATTAATCATGGTAGTAAGAATTAAGTTGATCAAATAAAATCATTTTTGTTGCCTGTCACATCATTTCCTCTGATTTTTTTCTAAAAGACTTAACTGTCCCCTAAGTCTTCTCTGAAGTGACTTTGCTCCTCCTCAGAAACCCTAAGCTTTTTTAGTCTCAGCTCTTCTTCCCCTCAATATAGAAATCTTATCATCTTGAGAAATGGCCGTTCCCCTTCTCTCAACACTAGTTTTTCCAGAAATAGCACTTTCTGTCTTGGTTTCTTCAATGTCTTCTGCTTTGGGTAAGATGTCCCCCTTCCTGGCTGCACTGCTTGTCTCCCCTTTGGGTGGATTTCAGCATGTGAATGCTCACCCTGGGGGAGGGGGAGGACAGGAAGAATATCCAGGGCAGGCACCACCTGTGAAGGGCCCTGCCCAGGCCCCCAAATACAGGACAAAGATCACCCTTCACTGCTGACTCCCTTAGAATTTTTTTTTTTTTTTTTTTTTTTTTTGGTCATGCAGCTTGGAGTGCTATGGCATGATCTTAGCTCACTGTAGCCTCGACCTCCCTGGCTCAAGCACTCCTCCCACCTCAGGCCCCCAAGCAGCTGGTACTACAAGCATGTGACACAATGTCTGGCTAATTTTTTGTAGACACAGTGTCTCACTGTGTTGCGCAGGCTGGTCTCAAACTTCTGAGCTTAAGCAATCTGCCGACCTCAGCCTCCCAAAGGGCTGGGATTACAGGTGTGAGCCATTATGCTCAGCTGAGAATCTAGAGTCTCACTCTGTCACCTAGGGTGGAGTGCAGTGGCTGGCATGATCAGGGCTCACCGCAGCCTCAACCTCCAGTTGAGGGTTCACGTGGTTCTCCCACCTCAGCCCCCTGAGTAACTGGGACTACAGGTATGTGCCACCACACCCAGCACTTTTTTTTTTTTTTTTTTTTTTTTTTTAATTTTTAGTAGAGACAGGGACTCGCTATGTTGCCCGGGCAGGTCTTGAATTCCTGGCCTCAAGTGATCCTCCCACCTCAGCCTCCCAAAGTATTGAGATTACAGGCATGAGCCCCTGTGCCTGACCCTTAGAGAATCTTGAGGCTAAGAATCAGGGGTGACCCTGATCAAGTTCCACATAACAAATCCCTCCACTGGCCTTGGGAGCAGGTGGGACCAGCGACTGGACCTTCAACAGAGGAAGAATGACATCAAGGGCATTTTGGTGAAGAGCTACCAAAGAGAGGTGACCAAAACTGAGATGCCCTTGCACAGAGCTTGGCACTTACCTGGATACTCAATAAACAAGTTGGCTTTGGTGCCACTTAAAAAGCTTAACCATTAAAACATATATATAGTATAATAAAGGAGAATAAAGGTGAGTGCTCAAAAAAGCAAAATGAAATCCCCCTCCCACATGCCCAAAGCCAACAGAGTTTTTCTGGGCAGACTAAGGATGTGTCTGCTCCCTGACTTGTTAGCTCCATTCTTCCAGGGAAGGAAAGATTAGAAGGTTCGAGGGCAGCCACGCACACTACCTGCCCACTTGCCCTGGTCTTTCTCGCCTCCACCCTCTTGCTCCTTAGCAAGCTCCTCTGGATCAGCAGCTGTTTCACTGGGTCCTTCAACATCTTCAATGGCTTCTTCTGAAACAGAAGAAAAACATGTCAAGGGTTAAAAATAAAAAGAAGATGAAGGATTGTTGGCCCCTATTGCAAAGAACTGCCAACCACAAAACAGACACCAATGACTCGTCCCCCTTCTCTTTCCAGAGGCCCCTGAGAGGCTGACTGTGCTAAGGATATACCAACGTCTGGGTAAGCAGTGGGGACTTTCCTTCTGGGTAAACAGCTGGTATGAGGCTGTGACTTGCCCCAGACATGTGGCCATTAGGTATTTCCAGATGGATTCTGAATGCTTCACTTGACTAGTTCTAACTAAAAAACCAATCCTGGCTGAAGCAGTAGCTCCACCTGAATCCCTGAAGTTGCATGCAAGTGTTTTACACTTGAAAATGCAAAACGTGGCCACCTGTTCACTTCATGCCTAGCTCCATTCCCAGAGCCTCCCAATGGCGGTCTAGGCGTTGGCCTAGACCACCCCCAGTCACTGACCCCTCGCAGGGCTCACAGTGCCTATGCGTGTGCCAGAGGGTGTGGGAATTGTTGGAAGTCATTCAGGTTGTGAAGAGTCATAGAATATCAGTGATAGGAGTTCATCAAAACCAAATGGCATCTTGTGAGCATGCCAGGAGGCAGTGGTGGGAAGTGAGATTTGTAGAGTAAAGGATAAAAATTGGTAACAGAGTCACACACTTTCTTTTTGAAGCAATTCCATCCTTCACTCACTACGGGTTTAAAACTAATGCAGGAAATGTCTCTCCAGTTCAGTATACAGTGCTACAGTGAAGGCAGAATGATGGCTGCCAATGCTAGGTTGCTTATGAAGTGAAATGTCATTCGGCCAAGTGGGGAGGAAGAGAATAAGATACTCTAGATACTGAGGGAAAGAAGGGGAGACACTTCTCTCTTGCTTTCCTGGCCCTCTGAGTCACATTATCCAGAGCATGCATTCAGTAAGACTGGGCTAAGGGAATGAATAAAGTGGACAAACCAAGGTGAAATAATTTTAATAAAGATGAAATTATTAGGAGGCTATGAAGAGGACATTTTCTCAGGTGCACAGGCATGAGGGCAAGGATGCCCACATCTGTCAGTAGACCAGACCCCAGCAAGGAAGTATTGGGTCTGGCTTAAGAACACTGGATCAGGCCTCTGTTCAGCACCGCCAGAGGTCTCTCCAACCCCAATTCTACTTTTCAGTATTTTAAAGGATCATGCCTTCTGACCCTCTAGAAAACAGCCTCTACCCCGATGCTACTTTTCAGTTTTTCAAAGTGTCATGCCTTCTGACTGTCTAGAAAACAGCCTCTAAATGTATCTCACGAAGAAAGTAATAGGAGTACAAAGTAAATTGCTCTTAAAGAGTTTCTAAAACACTGAGGAAGAAGGTGTCTATTTAGAATCAGATTGTCTTGACTCAAGAGATGACAGAGGTCCAAGGTCTGGAAAACTGAACTAGTGTCACAAACATTCTTCCTTCCTTACCACCAAGAGGGAGCTTATGAGGCAGTCACTGGGAACCCAGGTGAAATACGGTACTGCTCATTTTCATCTCCAACTCATATTCCACATATAATTTCTATGTCTCCTTCTTTGTCTCACTGCACAATAAAGTCAACATCAGGTTTCCCTGCCCTACCCTTAGTTCAAACAGAGAAAAATGAGGCAACCACAGCTTGAAGTCAATCAGTTACAGAGCCCCACATTTTGACACCACACATCATTTAGCAGAGAAAACATGTATAGGTGTCAGTAGAGTAATAACAAATTACACAGCATGACACAGGAACTATCTTCATTATGTTCAGGTGGGATGTTCCGAGCACAATTTTAGGCTTTCAATAAAATTGTTCAACACTATAATAAAATTCATCTTTGAATGGTGATACCAGCATTCGGTCTATGAATATTATTACATTAGGTCTACCCAGATGAGCTAGGTCTCTTAAAGGATCCTTATTTGTCCTAATACATGCTGTGACACAAAATATCTGTAGTGTTGATACATTTATGCCTAGTGTTCCATTATTGGAACACTAAGCTTGTGGGAGTTATTTATATCCTACTGCTGAAGGTCATCGCCAGGGTCTGATTTTTCACGCAAAAAAATTTTTCAATCTCTGGCATAAATGGGTTAACCAAATTTGATTAGGCAAAGAGATGGCTCAGTGGCCTCTCATTTCTAGTGCATACATATGACCACCTTAGGTGGGGAGAGTGACATGTACAAACTACAGAACACCCTGAGATGGTGATGAGCAGTGTCTGAAGGTGCTGCTCAGCAGACACAGGAAGGGATGTACCCACTGGGGGACCATCTCCAAGCCAGCACATTATACAGCCTGCAGCTATCACAGCGGAGCATTAAAAACTCACGGTCACCCGACACTGACCCCAATTCTTTGAGCCCTACCAAACAAATCTGTTGAGAAGCTAGAGACTGTAATGTATAAGCAGATCACTGATGCATCAAGCATGGAAACTGCATGTTGCTTTGTGAATATTCCTGGAGCTCTCATTCTGTGAGCCCACTTGGGCCTTTGCTCTCTTCCCTCCCTGCCCTACTGCAAGCAGAAAATGAAGGCAGCTGAGTTCCGATGAGAGGATCAACGAAAGAGGTTATTTCAAGAACTTATTTTGCTTATCTCTCTTTTTTTTTAAAAGATTTACAAATCAAGTCCTCTTCTTGCGTTCCTAGGTTTAATATTATCATTTGTGATTCATTCACTAAAAGACTGCTCTATGCGTGGTGGAAGAAGAAATGATTAGGAAAATCCAGGATAAGCCAGCTCCCTTTCAAGGGGATCAGTGTCCTCAGCCCCCAACCCCCACCTAAAAACCAGGTCCCATTCAGCCCAGCCAGCTCATCTCTGCAGTTCCAGCTGTGACCTACAGGTGTCGCCCTCCGCATGGCGAGGCCCGGAAGGGCTGCTGGCTGCAGGAGGCAGACGAGTCTGGGCCGCCTAACCTGAGCATGTGGAAATAATATATGTCTTCAAGTGAACTGTCTGGTCCTGTAGATATAAAATAGGACGTTCATAAGCAGTTACACCATCTGTCTTTATACCATCATCATCAACAGCAAGAGGAAAAATAGCTCTTTAAAATGGATGAAAGGCCAGGCTGACAGTAACCGGAAAACTGTGAGCTCTGAATACCAATAAAGGTAGAGAAATGATTAAAAAACAGAGATGCAAACTGAAAATTCCTCTGGACAGCTCAGGCCCACAATGCTTTGCAGGCGGGGTGTGTTTTATTGGTTCCAAAAGCATAAAGCAAGCTGCTTACCAAGAGCCAGGCCTGGGGAAGGGCTTGGTCTCCCCGCCCTGGAAACACGTGGGAACCAGGGGCGAAATGGCATCCCACTTTGAAACAGAAGTCTGCATCCACATGCTAAGCTCCTAGGACTGTTATCTAGGAGCCCTTGTTCTCTTTAGGAATGTAGATTTGATACACACATGCTGGAGAATGGAGGGGAGGTTTTTTGTTTCTTGCTATTTTTCCCCACGGATCACGGATTGCATTCCCCCCTCTTCTGCGAAGTCAGTGGCAACTGGCTGGGTCATTATTACAGAGGCTGCAGATTTTTTTCCCCTATAGTATCAGCTACTGACAGATGGTGGGAACAAGTGAAGACTTGATGGACTAATGATCAGTTTTATCTGGAAAATCCTGTCTTTTCCTATAGAAAAAGAGACCAAGACACATAACGGCCACTGTGCCATTTTTTAAGGCTGAAACAGACAAATCAAAACCATCTTCTCCTTCAAGCATTTAATGGTATTTCCGATCCCAACCAGAGCACACCAGGTATGCTTTCCCAAGGGCACGGCCAGGACCTGGGAGAGGAGGTCATCCCCACTCCCCTAGTCCCACCCTGGTTCTGGGCAGGAGGTAGCAGGCCCAATGCCTCCCAGACAGCTCTGTGTTTTAGAAGACACCAGAGAAGGTGCCTTTAAAACCCCTGTGGAAGCCCACAGTAGCCTCAAACTGGAGCACCCACTCCTGTATGTGTTTTCATATTAAAGAGTTAGGGAAATAAAAGCAAATATTGGAAAACTGCAGTGTCGTCCTAGGGCCCCTTCTGCCTTTCATTTCCATCTTCAACGGTGACTGAAGACCTTTAAAAATCTCTTTTCTGGCTGGGCATGGTGGCTCATGCCTGTAAATCCCAGCACTTTGGGAGGCCGAGGTGGGCGGATTGCTTGAACTCAGGAGTTTGAGACCAACCTGGACAAGAGAGTGAGACCCCCATCTCTACAAAAAATGTAAAAATTAGCTGGGCTGAGGTGGGAGGATTACTTGAGCCTGGGCAGTTGAGGCTGCTGTGAGCCATGACTGCATCACTGTACTCTAGCCTAGGCAACAGGCAACAGAGTGAGAGACCCTGTCTGAAAAACACAACAAAACTCTTTCCATCACCACCTCCTTTTTACAACTGCTTCTCCCAGATAGCAGTTACTTACTAGTGCTTGGCCAAATCCATTCCATCCTGCTCATCAGTCAGGCCACCTGGTTAAGTGCAGCGCCCTCAAGTGCAAGAATTCCAGCAGATAAATACCTTCTAAAGGGGAAAGCTTCCTAGGATAGCTTCAGTTTTCAAGGGGATGATTCCCCAGTCCCAGAAAATTTCCCTTCAATCAAAGTGGTTTTGCTGACCACAAATGCAAATTGATCTCTTAATATACCTTATACTTAGCATCTTGGTAAAGGTGACTGCACAATTCCACCATCGATGGTGAAATCTGCTTCCAAAGGAGGCAAGCATGCCAACTGGCAGCCCTATGGGAATTTGCACCAATCTTATGAACAACCTGGAAACTGGTTCGTGAAAGCAGCACCAGGCAGAAGCCAAAAATAGAGGTGGCATCACCACAAAGTCAGCATTCAACCCCACAACCTCACTGAACACACTCCCTGAACGCATCACCCAAGAAAATGTTCCAATTGTTAAAAAAAAAAAAATGGTACTATTTTCCCAAATAATGGGGCCGAGTGACATGTCCATGGGGGGTATTCTATGAATCACTTACAAGCTTGAAGGAAGGGGAGTCAATCAATGATTAAGACTAGTCCCTCTGTTCCTAACTCTTAACAGGATAATGCAGATTAATTCAAACCTTCCCCAAACCTGACAAAGCCCCCATAGTGCCTTGGTGTGATAGAAATTTGGAAATTCTCCTAAGAATCAGGGTATCTGTACCCGAGGCTCTCACATGATCATGTTACTTAAATAATACACCAATCTGTGATCCCCGAAGAATGAAACTGTTCTTTCCTTTTTCTTTGGAGGGAGCGATGTTTGAGGGTGGGGGTGAAATAAAGTGCGTTTGCCTGTCGGCAGGCTCAAGAGCTGAGAAACATTAGCTGTCATGAACCACAATCAAATCAGGTTTGAAATATTTAGCAGTGGCTTGGAAAATGCGGCGGTGCAGCTCTGACAGGCGAGATGTGCACAGACACCCACTTTCCATTATAATGGAAATATCAGGCCTGTTCTGAATATGTATAACCCAGAAAAATGTATTGATTTTTCATTCGGCATTAAAAAAATGAAATAGCCTGCAGCTGTCAAAAGCCTTTTGTTAAAAGCTCATCTTTCCTGGAATGAGGTTTACCAGAAACAAGTTTTAATTGTATATAGGACCTCTTCTTTGAAAAACAAAATAACCAATCTGCTTACTTTGAAGATAGAGTTAAAGCTTTTCCTTTCTCCATTTTCAACCTAATTAACCCAAGGACGACCACTGAAGCAGGCGGAAAAGGCGGGGTACACCCTGACCATCAGGAGTGACATGGAGGGTGGCAGCTACAAGTGGCGTTTGCTGGTGTCTCTGTAGTGGGTGGAAGAAAGGACTCTGGGATGTGTCTCGCTCTCTTGTTCCCCTAACTCCTGTGTAGGTGCAGCATCCTGAGACTCATTGTATACCCTGGCCAATCACTTTTCTTTAAGCCTTGGCTGACACAACTGGAAAACGAGGGCAGAACACTCTAGCGTGTCCAATCCTCTTGGCATTTTGTTATCAATGGGAAACCTCTACTGGCTGCAAATATTCTACAGAATATGCATGCTTTATTTTGCAAATACAGGTCAAATCAAATCCCACAATATAAAAGATGACTACTAAGGCCTAGAGCACTTATTTCAAATAAAATCCAGTGCGTTATAATTCTGCTACAATAGAAACTTATAACAGAATACAATCTGTAATGCTGATAGACGGGCAATTGTGTTGCTCCCAGCTTGTTACTTCTACTCCCGTTTTCTCTCTCCAAGCCAGAAAGGAAGAGGCTAGTGGTGATAATCTTTGTGGCTACACCGATGGAGGTGGGCCACTCCCTACGCCATGCTCCCTCTGTGACTTTTGGGCAAGTGGAATCTCATCGAATAGTGACCAGAAGTCCTGCCAGTGACTCTCCATGTGCCCCAGCTTATATCCTACCGTACCGTGACAGCCGGATCCAGAATGTAGTAGCCTACTCTGCAACATCCCTGACACATCTTCTCAAATATTTACTCCATGGTTTTATTCCATGGTGTTCTTCCAGCCCTGACAACCTGGCTAGATGCCCGAGAGGTAACTTCCAAGCGATTAGGTTTTCTGGGTGACAATGCCCTGCCTTGGAAAATTTCCCTTAAATCAAGGTGGTTTTGCTTACAACAAGTACAAATTGTTCTCTTCACACACCTTACACTCAGCATCTTAGTAAAGGTGACTGCATGTTCTCATGGATGTCCACGGAAAACGGAATTTACCAATCTCCGTGGAAGTCCTCTGTGGATAATCATCTAAATAAAAAAAAAAAAAATTACCAACCAACTTTGCCCATTCCATCTTCCACCTCTTAGCAGAGTATATACATTCACTGAGGAAAATGCCACATCACAAGAGGAAGGGCCTGGGATCCAAACCAACACTGATGAGTGGGACATCTTGAGCTAACCCTATGGTAATCCAGGCAGGAAACCTCAAAGGGGTGAGACTGAGTGCAGATGTGTGTGGGGGTGGGGGCAGGGGAGAGCAGGCAGGGGCTCTACAGCTGGAGCATCTATTCACTCATCAGAAGTGTAATATTTTTCCACCTTCTCAGGATATCATTTCGTTTCCAATGGGCAAACTCCAGTGCATGAATAACGCTTGAAACATTCATGCCCATTTGCTGTCTGTGTGAATGATAAGCAAATGGGCTTGCCGCACTCCTGTGGGCCTGGGCCTCTAGAAGCTGCCTCTTCATTAGGACCCAAGTGCACTGAGTCAGTGGGACACAGTGTGGGAAAAACAGAGGCAGGTCTCCCTCCAGGGCGCCAATGCCTTCATCCTTTTCCATTTTCTCACCCACTTAAGCTCTCTGCCATGCGAAAGACCTTTCACTATCTGCTGGACTAAACAGTCAGGGGTCAGCCTAACGCTCCTACAGGTAATTTTCCCACTCTGGTGGCTTACCAAAAATAAGTAGCCAAACTGCTAACAAACCGCTAGCTTGTTTTAAACAAAACGGCCTTCTCGAAGATGACAATGGCACAAACAGATTTCAACCCTCTAAAAGTGAAGAGGATGGAATAAACAAAGAAACTGGGGTCACGGAAAACATCAGACACACACCCTGGCTCCAATGATGATTTCTTCTTTTTTTTTTTTTTTGAGACGGGGTCTTTCTTGGTCACCCAGGCTGGAGTGCAGTGGTGCAATCATCGCTTACTGTAGCCTCAGATTCCTGGGCTCAAGCGATCCTCCTGAGTAGCTTGGACTACAGGCACATGCCACCATGCCAGGATACTTTTTGTATTTTTAGTAGGGATGGGGTCTCACTATGTTGCCCAGGCTGGTCTTGAACTCCTGGCCTCAAGTGATCCTCCTGCCTTGACCTCCTGAGTAGCTAGAACTACAGGTGCACTTCACCATGCCCAGCTTAAAAAAAAAAAAAAAAAAAAAAAAAAAATCCTAGAGATAGGGGTCTCACTGTGTTGCCCAGGCTGGTCTCAAACTCCTGGGCTCAAGTGATCCTCTTGCCTTGGCCTCTCAAAGTGTTGGGATTACAGATGTGATCCACTATGCCTGGCTCTACACACACTTTTTCACATGGATCCTTTAAATAATCATTTTACCACAAGAATTCTTTTTACCACTAGATGCTCGTTTACCAAATACACCTGGGGCCACAGTGCCTGTAGTTTCTGGACAGAGCTTGAAAGGTGGTGGAGAGCTGCCAGCTTCCAGCGGGGTTGCAGCAGGGAGGCCCTGCAGGAACACCCCACACTGAAGGAATTCAGCCTCCTTACCGCCCCCACCCTGACCCCCGTTCCTGTCCCCCACAACCACCATCCCTGTTTTTTGGCATCAGGCTGTAAGAATCAACACTCTGAAAGCAACTCTGGGTATTATTAAAAATGACTAATTGGAGAATAGAGACCATTTATGCTTTTGTATATTTGAAGATCTTACCACTGTTTACAGAAACAAGAAAAATGGGGATTGTGTGGCAAGAGGCAGACTGGGAAGGGAGGGCCAGGCTGCAGCCTGCCTGCGTGTTCCGCCCCTGCTGGGCAGAGTGTGGTCCAGTTCAACAAGAACGCAAGCCTGGGGGAGCCTCTCCATTTGCCTTTTTACTTAACTTCACCTCCAACTTGAGCATTGACAGGAGAGAGCCTGTTACGAGTCCAAAGCGGCCAGGGCCTATTAAGGCCTCCCGGAGAAAATTTCCCCTCTTTGAGCTGTCCCTCCTGTGGGAACAGCACAGAATGCCAGAGCATGAAGTGAAAAATGCTGCCGTTGTGTGGTGAGGGACGGGTCCTGCCATTTTTCCTTTCCCAGGCAAGACCACTTGGCCATTTGAACAGTTTGTCAAAACCACACTAGAATTACGGGGGTGGGTGGGGGTCAAGAGAGGAGAAAAAGGGAGGTAACGCCTAGAGCCAGTATTGCAACACGTTCCATTTATCTGTGTTCTTAGCAAAAGCACCTGGGTTGCCCCCTGCAGAAATCCAGAAAGGATAAAAGTAAATGTGCGGCGACAAAGCACAACGGAACGAAATATGTTGCAGACTCGCCTGGTGGCTATTCACAGGAAGATTTTTTTTTTTTTTTTTTTTTTAATAACTGAAAGGTGTGAGTTCCAGTTTGTAAAATACAAACCCAACCCCGAAACGCTCTTGGAATACACACTAAGTAAGAAACCTAGCTAGGTCCCAGCACTCTGAAGTAAACGGAATTCAGCAGGGATTAGTTCCCTCGGATTTCTACAGAGCCATGATTGTTGCTGTTACTTTCACACATGAAATGTAAAAAAGGCAAATTCCCTGAGCATGTCTGTAGCAGAGTGTGATGTGATTGTGTTGTCATTTATGGGAAATAATCGCAGGCCCATCTCTCCCTTCTCCCTCCCCCATTTTCCAGTCCAAATAACCATGAAAAATTACACTTCAATGTCAGGGCGACGACAAAGGAGGCGCGCTCTCTGGGAGCTCAGCGGATTTGCAGGGGTTTTTCCTTTCTTTGGACAAAAACTACCTTCAATTGTACTTCATTTAAAACGTGATCTAACAAATGCATTTTGACAAGTTCCTTTCTCTTTTTCTCCTTTCTTTCAAACAGTATTTTACACAGTTTAACCTCACACCAAACTGGAATGTTCTAGAAAGAAGGGGCATGCAAAATAGAAGGTCCTTGATACCAAGAAGGGTGTCCCCCATCTCATTAAAAACAAAGTAGTCAAGAAAAATGATTCCAATGCAGTCTGCTACTGGGAAAGAGAGGAGGATGTGAGAGAGGAAATAGTAATGTCTTAAAGACAGAAAATTTGATAAAGGTCAAAGAAAAGCTGGAGTTTATAGAAAGAGGAAGGTCTCAATGGAGTATCTGCTCATCAGAATTAACCATTTTGTGGATTCAGAGGCATCATCTAAGGTGTCTAGATTTATGGTCAGAATCGGGGGTTCATGACAATGTGGGGGGGGGATAAAGAAGGGGAGTTTCCCTGATGGAGTACCAGTTCCCTCTTGTCCCCTTCCTCTGTAGGAAGCGACATTTTTCAACAGAGCAGATCTGCCTGAAAGGTTTTTAACATTCCAGGTGTGAGGCTGAGCAGTCCCTACAAGCATCTGTCTTTCAATAACAACCTGCCGGAAATAAACACTGCCAGGTTTCCACGCTGGGAGGGAAGAAAACAAGATAGATAAACACACATGAGTGATAGAGAGTAAATTTTAAAAATTTAACAGTTTCCATTAAAGAAGACTGCTATCTCCTTCTGAATCAAAACTGACTTGGCTTGTCAGGGAGAGATCTTATGCTAAATGCAAAAAAAAAAAAAAAAAAATCTGTGTTTCCTTATTTATTTATTTTTAATTGGAAAATGTTGGAAATATATAGATGAAAAAAAGTCAAGGAGGGCCTGTAAGTGTACTTAAGGATCTATATACAAATGAAGGTGTATGGGAAATGAACAGGATGTACCAGAAGTGATACTAAATGATGGTGATTAGAACCTAATGGGTATAAGTGAAACCTTGTGGGATGGCTCTCGTAACGGGAACATCAGCGGTGATGGATGCAATCTATACAAGAACGACAGCCAGGGAAGGGGAGCTGGAGGGGCAGCCATGCATTTGCAATGCTGGGGAGACACAGTTTGACAATACCAATGGGAATGACGCAATATTTGGGGCAAAGAGAAGCAAAAAAGCAAACAGAAAAAGAAAGAGGTAAACATTTTGTGTCTGACCATCGAAACAAATGGCACACAACAGAGAAAAATAAAACCATGACTCCAGAGGTCTGAGTCACATGAGGATACAAATGAGGGACTTGAATTCCCTGTTCGCCACCTTACTCTGAAGCCCACAGTGTCTGAAGAATCTCTAACCTATTCAGAAAACAGCTTCACCCTTGCGAAGCACAGAACTCAGGCAGAAATAAGAGTTTACTCCCACCAGTGGACAGCAGAATCAGGAACTGACTGTCAATGAGCTTCGTTTTGCATGATCATAAGCCACTAATATGCACAGCTGGTAAAACAAGCTGATTCATAAAAACAAAACACAAACAAAAGGCTTACACTTTCCAAACCAAATCTGGGGAACAGAAATCAGGCCAACTTCAGTCAATGTTGCCCCCAGAAAAACACCAGCTAAATCTGCTCTCCCTTGGCCAGCACCAAGCATCCACAAAGGTCACTATGTATTTACAGGTTGCACATTCAAGAATGCAATGCTAGAAACATGTGTGAACGAACACCGGGAGTGGCCAAGGAAAGACCCTTACAAACTGCAAGCATCCTGGGGAGCCTTCAGGTGCCTACCACAAATTCCCTGGTGCCAGCGGAGAAGAACCTAACTCTGCCAGAAGCCAGACCCAAGACATTTCAAGGTGCATCTCCACGTGGAAAGTCAAAAACTGGGCCACTCTCCAAAAACCATCCAGTCCCCAAGCATGCATCAGTTTGAAACAAACAGGCAACAGAAGCAACATGTTTCAGTTGACATTTCCTGGGAAACTGCAAAGAAAGTGAAGCAGGAAGCTGAGGTACAGAAAAAGTCCAGAGGTTTGCATTCAAGAGCTTTCCTCCATTAATGGGGTCTTTGGAAAAGCAGATGGAACTGCTAACTTGTTGTCATTTTTATATAGGCACCTTGTACAGCTATTCTGTGTCCAAAGGGAGAAAGAATATTGGATCCTCCTCCTCCTTTTTAGAAACTCAGAAAGTAATGCCAGTAGTTGGATCCAAAGCCTCTTCTTTTTTAAAGTTTGGATCCTATACAATGAAATAGTCTTTTGCTAGGGTTTAACAAAATGCCACCCCCACATCCCTTTCACAATGATTTTAGCTACAGCAGCGCTCCTCAAATCTCCCACAGCTACTAAACTGCCCTGTAGATTCAGCCTCAGGACTCGCTGTTTATCTATTTAGCTTTTCCTCCCGTGAGGTGTTTCTCAAACCTAAGAACAGGCTAGCAACCCTTGAAAAGCGATACATTCCGTTCCACAAATGCATACAGCAATACCTCTCAAAGCCCCACAACACACAGCGATAGTCATCAAGACAAACACTTGAATAAAAGTAATTTAACTTCTAGACTCACACCCCATCCTGTTTAGTGGGGGGAATATTCAAAAACCACAAATACACGAAACCAAAGAGAAAGAAAACGTTGCCATGAGATGACAAAATTATCAGGGATCAGGCAGAAGGTGCAGTTTAGTGACAAAGAGTTGGTACTTGAGACAGAAATAAGGGATCTACAGAAATTCATAGCACACAATTACATTTTAAAGAAATAATCTGGGATGCCGAGATCCTTCCGTGTGCACACTGCAGTTGGAGGAAGTACTAGAAACCCGCTGACAGAAAAATCCTTACTTCAGACTTCCCCAAACTTTCGTAAGTGAGCAACTTGGTTTTTTTTTTTTTTTTTTTTTTTTTGGCTTTTTGTTGTCGTTGTTGTTTCTTTTTTTGAGACAAGGTCTTGCTCTGTTGCCTAGGCTGGAGTGCAGTAGCACCATCTCAGCTCACTGCAGCCTCAGCGTCCTGGGCTCAGGCAGTCCTCCCGCCTCAGCCTCCCAAAGTATTGGGATTAGAAGTGTGAGTCACCATGCCCAGCCAGCAACATTTCACAAGTGAAATATAGAAACTGGACAGTGAGAGAATAAGGAAAGGAAACTCGAAACAAGTGAAAGGTTTTGCTTCATTTTGTAAGGCCAAGATTTTAGCAAGGAAGGGTAAAACAAGCCAGAGGTGTGAAGGTGAACTAACCACAGGGCAATGCAACACTGAAGATGAGACCACCCCATGATTAGAAAGAATAAAGTTAAGTGATTCTTCACTTGCCAAGCAACATCTTCAAATACGAGGAGGAAGAGGAGAAGGAAGGTGATTTAGATGGAAACCAAGGAAAATTTTCAAAAAACAAACCCAGGTAAGGCTGTATCTTAAAATTAAATATATATTATGGTTAAAAAAAAAAAAACAGATCAATTTCTGTTAAGAAGAGTTGGCCTATGAGTTGACTCAACTACTAAAGAACTTTGATGAAAGGTTAAAAAGAAAAGGAAATGTTCCAGGAGAATGGAAATTAAGACAGAAAACAGCCTTGAAGACAGGTTACCTAAAGAATGGAGATACAGAAGCAAGATAAGATAGAAGGGACATTGGATTAAAAATCTAGCTGTGTAAAATTTAGCTGGATACAATTAGGATGGCAAAAGCAGAAATTTCTTAGGTGTTTTAGAAAATATAAAAAGGATAACTAGGCAGAATAGTTCAAACACAAAGAGAGCATAAACATGAGGACAGCAGATTTGGGAAGGAGGAATGAAGGCTGTTCGCAAAAGCCTGGCCACTGGAAGGTTCTACCTGTGTTTTGAGGTATCTGGGGGAGGTGATCACAAGTAACGTAATTTTACGGACTAGGAGACCAGGGATTAGAGCAGGATAGCGTTCCAAAGCCACACAGTGAGGAAGCCCGAAGGAGGGTGTCGAAAGGAAGATGAAGGCCATCAGCTGCGGAGGGAAGACGTGCTCTGGGAGACGCTTACACAGTCCAACAAGACAGAAGCCAAGGGCAGTGTGAGTGGTGCAGCCTCACACCCCGCTCCCTGGGTGCTGGCTCTGCAGGAATCTTCCCTCAATCAAGGTGGTGATGTTGAGGCAGGTGGATTCTAATAATGGTACCATAGTTGTTCCAAGAAATGCCTAATTTTTCTATACATTTTAAGACAAATGGCACGGCAAGGATAAAAAATGAACTCACCAAAACCAAAGCAAACCCCAAGCAAACCCCACGATACACAAAACAAAACCAGCCATCCTGTTTCCAGGCACCTGGTACCCTGTTAACTTCCTGCCGTGTGGCAACATGAAGCCCCCAATAAAAGCATCACATTTAAAGACAGGACAAGACCCAGCTCTCTCTCCTCCTCTCCTACATCTGCACACACTCACCCACTCACGCACATACTCCTCCCCTCCATGCTCTTTTCTGGAAAGGGGGGAATCCCAGAAGTACTGCTCCCAAATGGCTTGGGGCAGAGCTCATCACTGATATTCTGGATCAGGGTGAGGTCGAAGGCACTGGTGACGGGGTTGCTGTCACAGCCCCGAATCCCAGCCACAGAGAACTAGCAAAAGCCAAGTAATTGCTTTTTCCCCTTCCACTAATAAGCTTTTCAGCAGAGGAAGAATTCAGCTTCCTGTAGTCAACAGACCCTTTTTTCCCTGCCTCTCCTAGCTCCAAATAATCTAAAGTGACTGCAATTTCAGTCCTGGCTCTCCAGCATTCAGCTCCACTGGCTGAGGTCAGAGGGTGTCAAGTGAGGGCTCTCCATTTCTTTTCTACTCTGCCTTCACACCGCCCATGCTTCTTTGTAACTGAGGCAACCTGCCTCCCTCGCCCAACCATTACATGCACCCCCAGCACACAGCACACAGACTTCACATTCCAGGAAATATTTTTTAAGGCCCAAAACACACTGGGGGTTGGGGGTGATGGGGGGGGGGGGTGTGTCTCTTTGCTGTAAACAACTGATTAATAATAATGACTGACCTCAGATGCTCTGGTGACCCGAGCAGCTGATATCCCAGGTTTTAGAAAATGCATTGCAGCAGGACATTGGCTTTGTGGTGGTTAAACCATGTGGCTGGCTGGTTGTGTGGTTTTTGGTTTAGTTTGATGCAAATGACTCTGGTTCCTAAATTCTCAAGATCTTGCTATGCGTTTGTGGCATTGGTATCTTCAGGCCTGGTTCTGTGTCCAATCAGAGGCAAGTAGACTGCCCTGAAAACCCTGCCCCGCCCCCTCCCCTGCCTCATTTCCCAGATGAATGAAACACTATTTCAATTAAGACTGGCAGTAACATTACTCCCCTTCCCTGTCTTCATAGATATCTAAGCCGAGAACACAGACAGAACTGAAGGTGAACAAACAAAGGGTAACGGAATGAATGAGAGAATGAACGGGTGCATGAGGGGAACGAGGGAGGCCCCAGCAGGTTCCTGCTCCTCCGCGTGGTTGAAAAGAGGGCAAGGAGAGGACACCAGAGGCCTGCTTCTGGAAAAGCAGCTCCAAGCAGGGGAAACAGAGGCAGGACTGGGGAGATGCAGCACACTCCTTCCTCCCCCTGCGCCCAGAGCTTGTGAAGGTCTGGAAGGGAAGGAAAGAAGGGGAGATGCACCTGAGAAAATACTGGAATCCCCTCCCCCTGCCACCACACACACGCCTAGAGAACGCACGCTCCTGGCTGCAGCCCGGCCTGTGATGGGAATTTATTTCCCTCAATTATGTGCTCTTGTCCCCAGTCTCAGTTCATCAGCACAGTGCAGCCAAGTCAATGAAAGGCTCCATAATGAAGTAATCACATGCACAGGGACATCCCAGCAGCTGCCCGCTGGGCTGGCAGGGCTGCAGCCACGCCCCGCCCTGAACCGAGCCTGCGTGGGCTCTTCACCCCCAACCCACATCACTCCCCCATGCCGTGTGCTCCTATGCTCTGTGTCACGGCACCCCCATCCTGCTCCAGGAGCCTGTGCTCCAGCTGCCATCTTCTTTGACCCAATCCCTAATGCTCTGATTGCAAAGGATTTGTGACCGAACCAATCAGTACAAAACACTGATGACTTTCCTCTTCTCCTGCCTGTGTAGACCCCTTCACCACAAAGAGCCTGATCATGAAAACCAATACCACGCACCCAGAAAGCCTCCATTGGCTTAAGTCATTAGCAAGTATCTAACAATAGCAACACAATCATCACTCAACTGAAGTAGATAGTATTAGGACTCTCATTTCCCAGATGCGGCTCAGAGAGGTTAAATTACTGGTGAATGTCACATAGCTAGGAGGTGACAGCTGATGCCAAGGACCATACGTTTAATGGCTACCTCTAGAGGCACCATGGTGGCCTTCACAGGAGAACACACACTTCTGCTTGTGCTGTCTGTCCATCCAGCCACCCCCCATCACATATCCATGGGGCACCTACTCCAGGCACCGACGCCACAGCTGTGAACACAACAGGAAAGCCCCTGCTCTCATGGGGCAGGGGCAGGAGTGAGGGGAGGGTAACACACAGTGAGAAGCTCAGTAAGTGAGCATATTCTAAGTCAGGGGCTGCTAAGGGACAACGATAAAGTAGAAAAAGGATTCCAGGGAGTTCCTTAACATGGGAATCTCAGGGAGGGTGGCATTTGCACACAGACCTGAAAGAAGTGAGAATGGGAGCCACAGGAGGCTCACACGGCAGAGGCATGGTACGTGCAAAGGCCCAGGGCACAGCAGGAGGGCTGGCCTGCTGGAGAAGTGCTGAGCACTAAGCAGGAAGAGAAGGGACAAGGCAGGGGATAAGCTCAGAGAGGTCTTGGGCAGCATCCTGCAGGCCTTGCTACCCACTGCAGGGCCATGGGCACGGTGAACACAAAAGGTACCTTTGTGAAAGTCAGAACAAGGTGCTCCTCCAGCACCCCTTCCTCTGGGCACAGATGGTCCTGGGACCCGCCACTCGCTCTGCTGGGTAAGGCAGCGTCTGGGATGGACTGCAGTCCTTATGTGTCCCCCTTAGCAGAGAGCTGTTTGTGTGTGGGGCAACTTGCACAGCTTTAGCTGGTGGTCCTGTCCAGTGGAAAGACTCCTGTCTTTCCCTAAACATGCATGGTCAGTATGTAAGTGCAGATAGAGATGTGGCTGCAGATACAGATAAAATCTCTTTGAACCTTTCTGTTTACTGGGGGCTGGGGGCTGGCAGGGGTGGGGACAGAGCTGGCCTCACAGTGAAGAAACACAAAGAGGGAAAGGAGACCAAAGGCTGTCCTTTGCCACGGGCCGTGCTGCAGCACTTGGACAGTCTGGACACCCATAAACCAAAGGACCCATATGACCATTATGCTCCGAAGCCTCTCCCTGAGAAGAGGCCAGGGCAGCACCAAGACTGGGGTGAAGCACTCAAGGCTCAGAATGGCTGCGGTGCAAACGCAGAAATTAGTTACTGACTGTTCTGCATGTCCCTTCTATGGAAATGCATTGTCCCCGCACATAAATGTATTTCAGTGGACTTTGTAAATTTAAAAGCCATAGAAAACTACGTGACCTTGGCAGGGCTATTTTAAGTTAGCGCTTCCTAGTACAAGATAAATTTGATGTTGAGGATGAAGGGGGGCTTTATTTTTCTCAAATTGGCTGTTGTGGAAGAAAGTCTGCTCAACTCAGTACTATCTAAGAGGTGTCTCCCCCTAGTGACACGCAGACCTCTCTGCTGCTGGCGCCACCACCCTGCACTGTCTCTGGGCTGGAGCAATGCAGCTAGGTACAGGCAGGCAGTATTAGTTCTGCAGGCTGCATCTGGCCCTGATCCTAGGACCACCATCTCTTGGTACCCTGGGAGCTCCAAGAAACTCAGTGGTCAGGCCCCCGAGCGTTCCAGGTTTTGCTGCTGAACGTTAAGAAGTGAGCCCGGAGCACCCCCAGGGCAGCTGATCCACACACAGCTTCCACAGCCAAGGGAAAAGAAGGGATGGATGGAGGCCAGGATAAAGAAGGGGAGGGGTGGCAGGTAAAGGGAATCCCCCCAGGGGAGCTCCAGGCTTGCTGGGGACCCAACAGGGAAAGCCCAAAAGGCAAGGCCTAAAGCCAGAGCAAAAACAAGCAGGCACAAAGCAGGGGAGAGTAAACGATGGGTGAAGAGGTAAAAGCCCAAGGATGAGAGCTGAATGGAACAGGAAGCAAACCAGGGCCAAACCCATCACAGCTTAAAGCAAACGTTAACGTAGGTTCCACATTGATCAGAAGCCCGAGGGGGAGGAGGCTGGGTGGAGCCAGGCTCCTCCCCTCCTCCATCTCATTCCATTCACAGCATCAGGAGAACTGTGTTTTGGGGAAGGGGCCAGGACAATGATTGGAGCCTGAACTTGGCTGCTGCCTTTTCCAGTAGGCTTCCCAGAATAAACTGCCCCAAGACTTCATCCATCACCAAAAAAGGCAACTGCAAAAACACAGGTCACCAGCCCCTTGCCTCACACCAGCACGGTGGCCCTCCCTCCGCTCCTGGGGGTGGGGGTGCTGAGGAGGAATGGAGGGCAGGCACTCAGGCCTGGCACTAATTGCTCTTGGGGATGCTGTGTGGCATGGGGGCTGTTCCCTGGGCTAAGCAGTTAGGAACTTCCCAAATCATTAACCTTTCTCTGAGCGCATTGTACTGGGAGGTGCTCCCTCTGCAGCCTATTCAGGAGCCCTATTGATCTGCCGCACACTCGGTGCCTTCAAAGTTGTTTATGATCAATATGCAAATTGCCCATGGCATTGATCTAGTATTAATTTTCAATTAGGGAATCCACAAGGGGTCTCTGAGGGTCAATACCTAACAATGCAAAGGAAACTCCGCTGTGGAGTATCGGGCCTGATGCTGATAAAAGCTTCCTAAAGCCTCCTCCTCAACAGTTTCAGGCCCTCTGGACTGTCACCTTCGCTGTGGCTCGTTTGGTTCCCTCCTAACTCAGACCCCTTCAGCGGCCTCCCAGGCTGGGTCTGCGGCCATCACCCTGTGCCCCCCCCCCCGCCCCCATCTCCTGTGCCACTGGAACACTTCCTGGCCTGCCAGTGCCTGCCCCTCTTGCGTGCCCTCCTGATCAGATGCCCCCAGACATGCCTCCTCATCTCCCCATGCCACGCCCAGACCCAGGACCACTCTCTCCCCCAGCTCCCCAACCACACATACCTTCTTCCTCCCTCTTTCCCTTTCCCTCGTTTCTGCTTAGTCACGGAACGTCACCTTGGCACGCTGCCACGGCTGGAGCTGGCGAGCTGCACGGTCCCCAGAAATCTCAGGCAGGCAGGCAGAGCCGCCGGGCTGCCAGGTTATGCTTGGCAAACAACCCACTGATGTCATTTCAGAAAACCAGGGGGGAAGGAAAAAGGCACAGCTTCAAATCATCTGTTTCTCCTTCTTTCTTTCGTCTAGCAAAATTTTTCTTCCTAATGAAGCCCGGGGGTGGAGGATGTTAATTACTTTACCACTTACTCATGGTTCCCAGAAGAGGCCAACGCCCGCCCTCCAGGAGCTCAGGGCAGTGCGTGTGAGCCACTGATGGAGAGTGTCCCTGGGGACAGTGTGCCCAGCTGGGACTGGAATGACCCAGGAACTCAGTCATTCCATTTACGCCCCTAACAGCCTCTGAGAGACTTGCGTGGGAAAGCTCTGCAGCCAGAGGAGCTGGAAGAGAAAAAAATGGCTTGGTCTCCTCCCAGCAGGTACCGGACAAAAGCAGGGCTCAGCCATACTCCAGCCTGGGGCCCAGCAGGCTCAGCCTGCCTTCTCTCTTTGCCAGGGGCTTGAAATGTGCTTATATTTGGAATAAATCTGCCTGAAGATGAGGCCCACGATCCTGCCAAGATGGTGCCCACGATCCTGCCTAAATCCCAACCCATGCCCTGCCCACTTTCGACACTGCCACTCATGGCACTAACCAGCGCGTTACCTAGCCAGGCTAATAGGTTTATGGATAACATTAATTACCACGTTCCTCATTAATGGATGAAATCTTTATTGGTGCCATTGATCAGCGGACTTGTTAGCTGGCCTCCTAACCAATGGCGGATGTAACAAGCGCTCTTATTGGCATATCAATTAATGCAATCAATTCCTGGCCAGCGGCTGCCATTCGCTTCCCTGGTTGTTCGAGGGTAGGAGACAGAGCCCTGTCAAGCATGCCTTTACTTAGAGCTGCAGCTCTCAGCTGACTTCCAGGTGGGCTCTCTGCCACTTGGAGTTCACCTATCAAAGAAAAAAAAAAAAATCACACCTACCCTTCCATCTGAAAATCACCTTTCCCTGTTCCAGTGATGATAGAAGGGCTAAGCTGTGTCAGGGGACATAAGCTGAAGGAAAAGGTGGGAGCAGTCTGGGGGTCTGTTAGAGCAGACAAGATGATTAGAGAAATCAGATGTTTTTAGGTTAGGCACTGACAGAAATGGTTCAGGCCCCAGACTGGACTCTGGACAACACTCCAGATGGGACCAGCCTGAAAACACAAGCCACAGCCATCATCAGCCTTCTGCCCGCCCTGGAGAAGCCTTCCTGACCCCGGCCTCCCCAAGCCACAGTCACACCTGCTGTCACACCTACAAAGTCATACCCACAAAGTCACAAAGTCACACCCACCAGCGTCTACCTCACTTAGCACTTCAGACCGCAGGTCCCACATGGAAACATCACCCGCCCATCGTCACTCCCATGCTTCCGTGTGGAAAAGGACTTATCACAGGAGGAACGACCATCCCACTGCCACTACCAAGTGTGCAGTCAATCTGTGCTCAGAAGTGCCATTTTTATGTGTGCTGAAATACGGACAATCATTTCAACAGGACTTATATCACTGTAGAGTCGAAGTTGGGCAAAAAATTTCTCTGGGCAGTGAGAAGTTTTTAGGGACATTGTTTTAGAGGATGCTCAAGGAACTGGGGACGTAGGGTGGATCCACAGAACCATGGACCATGGTAGAGCTGGACTACTGATGACCAGTGATCACCAGGGCATTAACACCAGAGCAAAGAGGCCCAGCTCGGCCAGGCCCACAGGTTTGGGAAGCAACATGGAGGACACCTCCCCCTAAGACGTGCTTTGGGCTCAGAAGATTGACTGGAGTTTGCCCCAGATGGGAGCAGCTTGAAATATTATTCCACATTTGTTTCTAAAAGCCTAAAATTACAAACAATAAAATAAAAATCAAAAAGGAAGAAAAATCACTACTCAGTGATGCTAGAGCTATTAATAAACTTTGCAAGCAGGAACATTTGACTCAAGGAGAGGGGGTGCAAGCAATGAAAACTGGTGGGAAGCAGATGGGGTTGGGGGGAGAAAGCAGCTTTGGGCCAAGTGGTGACAGGGCCCAGGAGCCTGACTGAGGCTGCAATGCAGGGACATAATTCTCAGCGTCTGAAAGCATGGCTCAGGGTTTCTAGGATAAACAGCAGAAATATTTCCTTTCACTTATAAATAGAAAGTGCCATTTTTTTCCACGTGGAACGTCATCACTTGCATGTTCACAGTACGGAGGAGAGGAGAGTCTTAAGCAGACAGGGCAGGGACCAGAGAGAGATGCCCCAGCCAGGTGTCACACTCTCAGGGTGAGGACCAACAGATACCAGGAAGAAGAGGGACAAAAGGCCTCCAAGGGGAGGCCAAGACCTCTGCAACCCACGAAGCGACTTTACATGAAACAGGGTTGCACATTATATGCAAAGGTCACCCAATGTGGGTGACAGGGAGATACCCCGACGAGGGGCTCTTCATCAGCCACTCAACACCACAGCGATTCTTCCAGAGAGAGTACTCCTGGGTTCTTCCAATGGCAAAAATCCCAGTGTACTTCTGGATAGAGTTCCTATAGTATTAATACAATGGTGTCTAAATTCCTCTCTGGGGAACCACAAGGGTTCTGCACATTTTGATTCCAATTTCACTTTTGTTGTTGTTGTTGTTAAGATGGAATCTCACTCTGTCACCCTGGCTGGAATGCAGTGGTGCAGGCTCGGCTCACTGCTACCTCCGCCTCCGCCTCCCGGGTTCAAGAGATTGTCCTGCCTCAGCCTCCCGAGTAGCTGGGATTACAGGACCCTACCACCACGGCTAATTTTTGTGTTTTTAGTAGAGACGCGGTTTCACCATGTTGGCCAGGCTGGTCTCAAACTCCTGACCCCAAGTGATCCACCCACCCATCCCGGCCTCCTAAAGTGTTGGGATTACAGGTGTGAGCCACTGCACATGACCTCAATTTCATTTCGAATGCTGTAATAATAAGGCATGCTCAAATGTGGTATATGCCAAAATTTAACACACTGGCGGCTAGGTGAACTAGTTATGCAGCCAAGTTAAACAGTTTTTGCGTAGACTTCAGCATAAAACTTCTGCCATTCTCACTTAATGGGAGACTCTTCTGGGATCACACGGCAGGCTATTAAAACCAGTCCTGTTTGGAACTATTTCTATTTGAAAGAGGATTATATAGAAATGGACTTAAATGAAATACAGAAACAAAACAGAAGCTTAGTTGATACTATTTAACTACCTTCCACAATTCTTAATTTTGATCTATTGATCAACTCTGTTTTGTTCTAATTTTTTAACTTAATAAGTAAATGTTTAAAATCTGAACTCCTAAAATATCGTTTTCAAGCCTTTTGAAACATTGTTTATATGCTGGGTCCAAATTAGTTTTCATTTTTTTTTTTCTAAAAGAGGGCTCCACTAATAAAATTTTACAAACCACCACTCTATCTGATGTCTATTTCTAGATTAAAAGTGGAGTGCACTCTTCAGAGAGCCTCCCTTGAGAAACAGCACGGATAACTGAAACTTTCTAGGAAGAATTTAAGAACTTCACAGCTCTTAAGTCGACAAAACACTCTCACATACATTTGACTGGCTATTAATACTACCCAGGCACAAAAAAAATAATGTCCCAAAATGGAGACAGCTGTGCAATGATGGATGACTTAAAAGTATTGCTTATGTTGTCTATTTTCTTTTAAGTGAAAAATGAGGGAAGAGAAAGATCTCTTGATGACTCCTCATAGAAGCAAAACCAAGTTCCTTTTATAAAAAGTTTCCTTTAAAAAAAGAGGGAGAGGGGCTACTTCTGTTCTCTGCAATGCTGAACGCTCACAGGGCAGCTGTCCTTGCTTTTGATCATCTAACCAGACGGAATGTTCCCCATGGTAGTTTTCTCCTCCAAAGACAAGCGCTTAGAAGCTCTCTCTTTGGAACGGAAGAGTCCTCTATTCATTTATTTGCTCATGAAGTCGTCAGTTAAACCTATCAGTTCACGCCTCCTAGGTTCCAGTCATTGTGGATCCAACTGGACAAGTGAGTCACATTCCTGCCCTCATGGAATTTACCCTCCAGTAGATCCACTGTAGGTAACATAAGATGGCTGTGTTATGTCTAGAGCTTTCTCACTGAACCATCACATCAACATGTACTTGGGCAAGAAAACCACCTCTTTGACTCTGTTTGCTCACCTGAGGGATGACAAGGTTGACCTTGGGTGGTCTAACGGGGCCATCATGCTAAGGTTCTAAGTTGGACACCTTCAATACTATGAATAGCAGGAATCATTAAAGAACTAAACCGTACCTACTCTAAAAAAACTGTCTGATCCAGGCTTCCCTGAATCTTCACCTGGGTGATTATGATCAAGGTTCTTCCACCACCAAACACAATAAGAAATCAAATCTTATCAGAATTGAGCTATAAATCTGTGAGGACTCCTATAATTTCTAGCCAAGGGAATAACACCACAAAAGTACTTTTTAAACTAATTACTCAGATTCTGAAGTGCTGCCCTAATGAGCCTTCCTTCTGCCCAGAACTTACTAAGAGGAAAAACTACCTTCTGGTGCAGTAATTACTGCTTTCCCCTTCAAACTTCTAACTGGAGATCGATGCTGCATTTTAAGACCCATTGATTTACAATTAGCCTGGCTTTCCTGCTAAAGTGTTTTTTAAGCAGAGTTTACTTTTATTTTATTTTGAAATCTCTGAGATCTGGTTCTTGGATTTTACATTCTCATGAGAGGAGACTGGAAATCTCAAAGAGGAAGGTAGGCACTGGGAGAGAGGGCAGTAGAAGGATGCAAATCAGATTCAGGAGGGCGGGGAAGGGAGAAAGGGAAGTTGGTTTGGTCACATAATTTTTTTTTTTTTTTTTTTTTAAGCCAAAACTCATGCTGAAAGGGAGAGAATGAAGAAATCCAAAGAGAGGAAGCAGAAGGCTGAGCGGCAGGGGGAGAGAGCTAGGTGCACAGCCTAATAAAGTGTAGCTGCTGTCAAGGTGGCTGGAACAGCTCTTTATTGCCTCTGCTGTTTATTAGCATCCTTGAGAAGGAAAAAAAAAAAAAAAAAGAAAAGAGAAGAAAAGAAAAGAAAAAGCTTTGTGCATCTTTGCAAAACAAAGCACTAGTTAAAAATAGTGTATGCAGCAGGGACAGTGTGCTAACATGAGGGTCCTGGCAGCTCCAGCATTTGCACAATCTGTCCCATGAGGAGAGCAGAAGTAAGCGAAGCAATTAAGAATTTCATGCTGATTGCTCTAAGCACGTTTTCTATGCCATAAAGATAATAGCATAAAGGATACGGCCTTGCTTCTCTTCCTCCCCTGCCTGCTAACTTCTGCCTTCTAGCTTTTGGACTTTTCCTTTTCTTTGCCTCCCATGTTTGAAGACTCGAGATACTGGTGAGCTGGCCTGGCACCACTTTATGGAATCTGTCACTTCTACACGGAAAGAAATGGCGGTTGTGTGCGAGTCTCTCCCTGCCCTTGACCAAGAGCAAATCTGGAAGAGGAGATATAAACCAAGCTGCATTACTGAAGGCTAAAAAGGGAAGACTTAAAGAACAGGGACGCTGCCTCAGAGGCCTACAAATCCGGGCTCTAAGGCCCTCCTGCCACTTCCATTCTGGCTCTTCACTATTCCTGGGTCCCAAGAATGACTGGCAGAAGATGGTCCTGGAGAAATGACAGCGAAAAGTAAAAATTCCCTAACAATGGCGGGGGAGGGACAAACCACGAACTTTTTGCTTTAAAAAAAAAAAAAAAAAAAGTATTTTATAGTAAGACTGGATAGGCCAATTTCAAAGACTAATATGAAAAAAGTGCAATTAAATCCTTGAAAAACTGACAGATCAGCAAAACAAAACCACCCGGAGGAGAGCCCAATTGAGCCTCATTAAGAGGGAGTTCAGCCTGTTTTTAAAACCCTTCTTAACACTTAGCTGGGTACCTCCCAGCAGCGCGCACTCCCAATGCGGCTGGCATAATTAGTGTCAAAATGGAAAGAAAAAAAAAATCAACCTAGGAAATAGAAATTAAAACACAAATTGGCGGGCGGGGCGAGAGGGGATCAAATGGAAAACCATTCCAAATTCAAACAACAGACTCCTATCAGTCCATCTGAGGGCAATGGGGAGATAGCAAGATACTCTACTGTACACAGAGATAAATATGTTCCAATTAAACAGAGAGAGGGCTGGGGCAGATTGAGAAGATTTATACTGCAATTCCCCATCTTCAACCTCTCCCTCTTCTCCCAAAATATATTCTACATTGTGGTCACATCAACTCCACGAGGCTGGGGTTAATGGCAGATGGATGGCAAATTGCACTAACCTCATCAATTATAACCATCATGCCTGACAATGGGGAAAATGAGATCTGGTGACAAACTTCCACACCTTCAGCCATCAGGATCCCCCAATGCTAGAGTGTGTGCACGCGTGTGAAACAGTGTATGCGTGAGAGCGTGAGTGAATGCATTACATACGAAACCACCAGCCTGTAATAAGGAGATACGGAGCGGAGATCCATTATAGAAGGGCAGGCCACTAAGGAAGAAATACTCTGGAGATGGAAAAGATGGCAGGGAGATGAAGCCATTTTATTAAATCAGGCAAATTCTAATTTATTCTGCAGAGACAGAGGAACGAAAATGGATTCATTCTCAGTATATCCACTGAGCCAGCTCCTATCACCTCAGCAGAGGGAGGAGGGAAAGAAAGGTTCCAAGATTCATCTGGAAATGAAGAGAAGCTTCCCCCTTAAAAAGCAAACATTAAAATATATCTATTTCAATATCCTGCACCAGGAATATGGAAAATAATGCAGAATATGGAAAATAATGCTCACGCCAGAGAAACACAGGGGTTCTTCTCTGGCTTTCCGATTATTCCAGCAGGTGAAGCAGCTTACAAACTTGACTCATTGCAATAGGAAATCCGAAAGGCAACTGCAGCCTAGATAAGTTGCTGACAAGAACTGACGAAAGGGATTGTGGAACATCTCCCCCAATGGCAAGAAATGCCAACTGCCACCTTCCCCATGGTGGGAACTTAAAGGTCGATTTTCAAGTTGAAAACAGTGGGAAAGAAATGCCGTGTATGGGAACACCAAGCACAGAGGCTGCCTTTCATTAACAAAAGGCGCTTGTGTTTAGGCTGCAATTAGAAAACCAAGGTTTTAATTAAACAATTACATAAAAGTTAGTTTGGCTCCCTGTATAGTCCAACACTTCACCAGCGCCTTGGGGTTAGCTTAGCAATGAACGTTTAGAGCTCTGGCTGCTATGAAGGGAAAGAAACTGATGACACAGCGTGCATGTAACTGTAAAGCTAGGCGCTGTACCTGTCTGTCTGCAGCTCCCCTGCCATGTTCTAGAACAAAGAAAAAGCCAATGAGACTGACAATGAGCACACACGCGGTCAGACCACAAGCCATCAGTAACATTGTACTACCCATGGCTGAACAGAAGAGATTATTCAAAGTGTCATGCAAGACCTGGGGGGCTCATGAGGCTTCCAGTGCTCCCAAGTGAAGAACTGTTTATCAAAGCACAGGCCAGGTGCAGCTAGCTTACTCTGTGCCTCTTTTAACTAAGAGGGATTCGCAGGAGCTTAGATGCCTTCAAAATCCCAAACTGCCTCTGTGAGGAGAAGAAAGCAGTCTACTTTTTCACCTGCTGCTTTTACACCACCTGGGGACGGCTGCCCAGGGCAGACAGAGGTACGTGTAGGTCCGAGGGCTTAGACTCCTAGGAGAGACTGAGATGTCTAATCTTCCTAGCACACGGAAAACTCCTCTGTGGCTCCCAGCAATCATCAACCTCAATGCTCAAGAGCTGCAAAAAGAAGTGAAATTAGTTCTTCCGTATACACATCAGCTTTGTAGGCAGAAGGTGGACACCTTCTACTAAACCATGTTGCAGGAAAAGCCTGGGCCATCTCCACCCTTGGTGAAATGGATTGTGTCAACTGAGTGGGGCCCGGCTTATAAATACAGACAGGAAGATCAGTTTTCACTCTACAGCACACACTAAAAGTACACAGACCTCAAAAAGCAAGGCCATTCTGCCCCTGGGACAGCTGGTAAGGAGGACTCCACACTGACACCCGCAGGTGATGCTTCAGATCGCACCTCCACAGGAGCTAAATGCGGCCTTATGTTTCCACAATTCCATATTCCCCTGCCTTCCCACCCGCCTGGAATCCTTCCAACTCTGAAAAGAGCCATGTCAAATGATAAAGAATCTAAGATGGCCAGCCAGCTGATACTGACCAATGGCCTCATACATTGCCTAGCACGGGGCTATCTTCCTAGGCATTTCTGATCAAGTCACTGAAAGAAAACCTGAACACCAGAGCGAATTAGTTGGCAAGATGCTCTACTCTGTATAATACCTTGGGCTAACCAAATCACAGGGTAATCAGTATCTGTTAGTTTTCATAGAGTACCAGCCCCATTCGGGTTTCACAAGGACAGGAAGTTCCTCCACCTACAGAGATAACAGAAAAATAAAAAATAAAGACTAAGCTGAGTGTGGTGGCTCATGCCTGTACTCCAGCCCTTTGGGAGGCTGAGGCAGGAGGATCACTTGAGCCCAGGAGTTTGAGACCAGCCTGTGCAACATAGCGAGACTTCATCTCAACAAAAAATAAAAGTATTAGCCAGGTATGGTGGCACATGCCTATAGTCCCAGCTACTATGAAGGCTGAGATGGAAGGATAGCTTGAGCCTAGGAGTATGAGGCTGTAGTGAGCCACGATCATGGCCATACACTCCAGCCTGGGTGACAGAGCAAGATCCTGTCTCTGTAACTGACAAACAAAACAACACAAAACACTAACAAAATTCGAAGTTAACAAAAGCTGAGTTCTTTTTTCCCAACTTCAGGCTGCAGCCCTGCTACGTTTGCAAAGAACTGGGAAATTTAAGGATGACTCTGAAGGTTGGATAATTCGTGCCACTGGTGCTAAAAAGCAAAGTTGCCTTCCCCACCAAAATCCTTCATTCTTTCAGACAAAGGCAGGGTTTTCTTGCCGTTTCCAACACCTGACAGCATGAACTGCCCGAGCAAGAGAGCAAGGACCAGGGCCGGCAGCTCCTCAGTCTGAAAGGCAGGGCAGCCAATCAGAGCTAATCTCTGCACTGGAAGTATATTCAATGTTCTCTTCCCTGATCTGGTGCGGTGGGAGGGGCTCTGGTGGTGGCGGGTGGGGGGGCGGCTTGCTTCCCTTGGTGCCCCCATCCCATACCCTAAAAACTAACAAGAGCCTTTCTGTACACAGACCTTTCGCCACAAGCAGCCGTAGAAGAAATTATTTTAGATCAAGCCCAAAATGAAAGCCAAAGCAACGAGGCTGACTTTATGACTTATTTATTTATTTCTTCCTTCATGAACAGAAGGTTAATATAAGAGCAACTCCTTGGCAAACCTTTAAGGGTAATTCAAGCGACACTGATGTGAATCAGTGTTCCCTTTGTGAACACATTACTTGGCAGAAACTGGCTTTTTGTAACCCCCTTAAACATAGCCGGCAAAACAAAAAGAGGGGGGAAAAATGTCCTTCAAACAAAAGGATGAGGTGAAAATAAAGAGAGAGTTGACTGCACTTTATTCTCTTTCATAGAAGCAAATGGATCTGGTGCTTTTATACATTAATCAATCAATATCACTGGCTGTACATCAGCAGGGTAGCCAAGTTATGAATGACCTTTCTGGCAAAGAGGACACTTTTAATGCTCGTAAGACTGCTCATAGCTTAGCAACTTTCCGAATTTATGCCTGCATGATTACCCCTTGGAGGCGAGCAGCCGTGAGTGCTGCACTAAATATGGCAAGGTTAGTCGTTTCCAATTTGTGCAGAGGGAGGAAGAGATGTGGACCTGGCTGCCCCATTTATGCACGAGCTGCCGCAACCTGGGCGACACGGAGGGCAGAGCCCCAGGCCCTGCAGCGGGGCGGGGCTGGCCTCCCTTCTGGAAAGCCGGCCAGGCCTCCTGCTCAGCTTAAGGCCAAACCAAACACGGCAGCTTCAGACAGCTCATCTAGAAAGCTGTGCCCAGCTCAACTTCGCTTTCTGTCTGCTTCTCACAATCAGATCCTGAGTCCCCGAAGCTGATAGCCAGGCTGGACTAGCCAGCACGGGGTATTCCCAGGCTCCCTCCACACCCTCTGCCCTCTGGCTTCTGTGCCTCCGAAAGCCCTCCCCACGTGGACTGGACTCCTCCAACCAGGTCACAGCTTGATGCTTCCAAAAAGCAATGGGAACTTTCATCTTTGTTTTTCTTCTTTTAAAGCAATCCACAGAAGGGCATTTCTACCGAAAAGATGACGCTCTCCAGAAATAGCCGGCCCACATATACAAACTGTTGGGCCAATCCTCTTTCTTTCCCCGTCACCAACTCAGCCATTCTCTGCATGTCCAAAAGGCAAGAAAGTTCTCTGGATTCCATTCTTTGTGGGTGGAAATGGGGCAAAGGGTTGCCTGTGGGTCTAGATTTCCATGACAACCGTTATCATCCCAGACAGGCTGCAAGGGGGCAAGGGACAAAATCCCACCTCAGCCTTCTCCCAACTCCTCTTTTACAGTTCTCTTAAAATCTCTGGAAGTCTAGAAGAGATTCCCAACTTGGACATGTGAGGTCCACTTACAAGGCCCCACTTTTTTCCGTCTTCCATAGAGGGAAATAAACACGTTTAGGGATTTGAAATATAGCTTTAACTTCATATAAATTACAACAGAAGAAACCACAGGCTAAAACTCGTTGTCCCCCCTGGAGTGCAAGAAAAATTCACACCAGAAATGAGCTTTACTGAGCCCATCCTTTAGTCTACAAGGAGTTGTCCAGTGAGGGGAGAATGCGGCAGGACATGGGTTAGAGGAAATGAACAGTTGGGTTGTGGTCACTTCTGGTAATGGCCTTAAGAACACAATCGGGCCACTCCATTTTCATATCTCTGACATCCGGAGAGTTTACAGAAACAGGACTCCACTCCAAGGTGTCACGACAGAAGCCCCCAGGCCATAAGACAGGCTAGTTTACAGAAATGGAGGATAAATAACAATGAAAACGAGGAGAAGAGAAGCTTATAAGGACATGATGCGGGCATCTCTCAGGGGGTGGTGAGTTCTTATTTCCATGCCCCTCGACGTGGTGGACGTTTGCAGCTCCTAGCCCGGCTGGGAAGTACAACACTCCCTCAGCTTAAATAAATAATGCTGGTCTTGTCACCGATTATATTTTAACAGATCCAGATTCCCATCTAGAAGATCGGCTTTCTGTTTAGAGCAGGAAGGAAAACACAGAGCCCCCTCCAGCCGGTCCCCCTGCAGAGGTGGTTCTGGGATGGAGCCACAGATACCCGCTTCCTGTTTTATCAGGCCTCGATGGAACGGCTCTGTTTTCCCCCAGGAAGCTCCAAATCCACACAGTCAACAATTCTTAAAAACTTGCCCACTTTCCCCCCTCTTTCCTTTCAGTGTTTAACAAATATCAAACGTGTCCCTCCAAACCACCTTCCAAACTTACAAACTTTTTACTTTTTGAGACAGAGTCTCACTCACTCTTGTTGCCCAGGCTGGAGCGCAGTGGCACGATCTCGGCTCACTGCAACCTCTGCCTCCTGGATTCAAGTGATTCTCCTGCCTCAGCCTCCCGAGGAGCAGGGACTACAGTTGTGCACCACCCCGCCCGGCAAATTTTGTATTTTTAGTAGATAGGGTTTCACCATGTTGCCATGCTGGCCTTGAACTCTTGACTTTAAGTGATCCACCCGTCTCAGCCTCCCAAAGTGCTAGGATTACAGGGGTGAGCCACCACGCCCAGCCAAAATTTACAAACTTTTAAGTCCCCTTTGGAGCTGCCACCTTGTGGACCGTGCTCACGGAGCACATCACCTCAGGGCAGGGGCTGGCTAAACGCTCAGTATCCGTCCTTTCTTGATCTTTGTGCAAGCCTGGCTGTTCCTCTGACAGCTCTCAAAAATTCATCCCTGGTCTGACGGTTAAAATCATGCATTTATTTTTTGTGTGCACAAAGTTGACTTTACAGCCTCTCAGGGTTTTCCCAAGTTACAGATACCACTTACCACCACTTTTCTTCATCTTCTCTTACCTGGCCAACAGCAACGGGCCAGCAGATGCTTTTCTCACGCACCTTCCCTCTCCCATCCAAATGACTCCCTAACCTGCCATCCACCTGGCAGACACCTGTGTCCTCTGTGCTGTGTCTACATCACCCTTCTGGAAGTGCTTGGTATCGACTGTCGCCTACAGCCACTGGGCTGTCTTGTCACACACTGCCATATGGCATGTCCTCATTTTGCATATTTAAATCTCTATGTCAAGAATATTAACAAAGATAAAAGGTTGTTAGAGCTTCCCTGTAAGCACTGGGTGGAAAATCTCACATCAGTAACAATGCAATGTGAACCCAACCCCCAGGCTGGAGAAGCCACTCCGAGGCTGGCCGGCCATCCTGTTTCGGGTGTAGCCCCAGACACAAGGACAAGCCCTCACTGGGAGGTAGGTTACTCCTCAGAGTCTAGAAAAAGAGACTGTTTCCCCATTCACATGCACATTTCATGACACCAGTGAATCTTTTTACCTGGGTAATTTCAAGCTTACCAGAGCAAGAGAACAACCGAATACCCCCAAGGAAGCCCCAAATGCTTCCTGGAAAACCAGAGTCCAGGAATGGAAAAATACATCAGAGAGAAATTCTATCTGAAAATGTGGAATTACCAAGATGCCAAAGATGCAAGAACCAGAAAGCCTAACCAGAAGGTCCACATATTTTTAAAATTTGCACAAGAATAGACAGAACTTGCTGGGCATGGTGGCTCATGCCTGTAATCCCAGCACTTTGGGAGGCAGAGGTAGGCGGATCACTTAAGGTCAGGAGTTCAAGACCAACCTGGCCAACACGGTGAAACCCCGCCTCTACTAAAAATACAAAAATTAGCCAGGTGTAGTGGCACGAGCTTGCAATCCCAACTACTAGAGAGGCTGAGGCATGAGAATTGCTTGAACCCAGGAGGCAAAGGCTGCAGTGAGTCAAGATCGTGCCACTGTACTCTAGCCTGGGCAACAGAGAAGGACTCCATCTTGGGGGAAAATAAAAAAAAAAAGAATAGATAGAAGTAGAATTTTCTGTTTCACTGTTTGTGTCCTCTGCTCCCTGAGACCACATGCTCTGTGGGGAGGAACACATTGTATACCATGCAACTTCAAGGGAAATCCATCATGTTAGGCCACTGTTTAATACCTCCAAGGGTTTCCCATAGCACTGAAACCCCAAACTCAGGACCCTGCTTACAAAGGTGGGTCTCGTGGTACGTGCCACTCACCTCAGCCCTCCCTAGGACACGCCAATTGCACTGGCCTACCTTCTGCCCCAAGGCCTTTGTACCAACCAGGACCTATGCCTGCTATGTTCCTGCCTTCTTCAAGGTCAAGTCAGGTCACAGGCTAAATGTCACCACCTTAAAGATCTAGCATTTAACCAGCCTTTACAGTATACAGGGTAAACAAATATTTAATGAGGAAAGCGTTCCCTTGATAAGGAGTAGCCCAGCTAATAAGTGAAGAAATAATAGAATGAGAATATCACCACTTTGCCAGCTCCAAATAAAATGAGATTTGGGCAATGATCATAACGGTTACCAACATCACAAAAGCATCAGTGAGACATCATGTATCTCCTGATCAGACACACTGACTAACACATATGAAGAGGCCATGGAGAAAAAGTAAAACTGCTCCTAAATCAGATCAAGTGTCTAGATGTAACTATCAGTTCACAGAAAACACAGGGGGAAAGAAGAACATGTTATACAACACTGTGGGGCTATAATCATCAGAACATCCAAATCCAGACTGCAGGGATTCTACAGGATACATGACTCAGTTTCTTCAACCAAAATTGCAAGGAAGGAAAAAAACAGGTTAGAAGAGGAACATACAGGTAAAGAGACTTCTGAGACATACCTCATGTAATGTGAACGCCATGTTGGCATCTGGATTTAAACAAACCAACCATCAAAAACCCCATGTATTAGGCTGGGTATGACAGCTCACACCTGCAATCTCAGCACTTTGGGAGGCCAAGGTGGAGGATCACTTAGGCCCAGGAGTTTGAGACCAGCCTGGGCAACAAAGCAAGAACCTGCCTCTACAAAAATCAAAATTAAAATAAATAAAAATAATCCATGTATTAGGGAATTCTGAATACGAACCCAATATTTGATGATTCCATGAGTTTATAATTTTTAGGGGTCTGATAATGATATTGTAGTCTTGTTAAAAAAGAGATACAGGTCAGGCATGGTGACTCACACCTGTAATCCCAGTCCTTTGGGAGGTCGGAGTGGGAGGATTGCTTGAGCTCAGGAGTTCAAGACCAACTTGGACAACACAGCAAAACCTCATTTCCACTAAAAATAAAAAAATAATTAGCCAGGCATGGTGGCGTGTGACTGCAGGCCCAGCTATTCAGGAGACTGAGGCAGGAGGATAGCTTGAGCCTGGGAGATCAAGACTGTAAATGATCATGCTACTGCACTCCAACCTGGGTGACAGAGTGAGACCGTGGAGAGGGGGGCGGGAGAGAGAGGGAGAGCGAGAGAGAGACAAATATGGATGAAATGATATAACCGGGATTTGTTTGAAAGTAATTGAGTACAGGGAAGCAGGGAGTGAGGGGTAGTGTATAGATGGAACAGGACTGGCTGTGAGTGGGTATCTGCTGAGGATGGATGACAGGTTCATGGGGTCTGCTGGTTCATGGTCTACTTATGGATATGTTTGAAATTATCCAACACAGGAACAGAGAAGGTTTATTTGTTTAAAAAACTTCCTTTCTTGACTATCTCTCTACAACAGGTACCCCATCAACCCCTAGTCACCCATCTTATATTTGACTTGAATTCTTTACCTGACCCTTATATTTTTCTTTTATTTACTCCTCATAAACCCTTCTTGATGTAAGCTGCACAAGACCTGGGGCCTGGTTACCCACATTGACCACCATGTCTCTAGGGTTCTGAAGATACCTGGCACATGGGAAGCTTCATTAAATACACATCAGAAAACACAGAAGCACATGTACAAACAAGACCACATCAATCATTCAGCAGCAACTCAGAGCGCTGCGCTCTCTTGTCTTTGTAGGAAGCTTGAGGGGGCGTTCATCCCCCTTCTTAGGAAGATGTGAAAGTATTCCCAGGCCACCCAAACAGTTTAAGCATTGTATCTGGGCAACAGACTGTCGTGTATCAATAGACACACACATAAAGCTTTGAAATCTTTCTCTACACTTATGAATGAAGCACCAAATACTGTTGACAGAGCAGCAGTTGACCTCTCAGGTGGCCCACACTCCTGGGCCTCACTGCATGGCCACCAATGTTATCGATCTGTTGATCACACAGTGGCACATCAGGACCACCAATTCCAATCCCAACAGCTATGGCCTATCTCAGAATCCAGCCAAGAATGAAAGCTATCAATCATCTACATGGCAGAGTATTTGGAGACATCCAGATGTGAGAGTTTTGAAGATGATGCCTAGGGCAATCTAACGGAAGTGTTGCTCAATTTATGAGTCGTGATGATGCCACCTGAAAAATGACAGACTGTCCTGGAATCTTGGAGGATGCAAATAAAGATGTGGGCCAGTGCATTTCCAGCCAGGAAAGCCCAAGTGGGTTTATTGGTAGAGGCCAATATTCCTCTACCAATGAGGCTATTTTAAAAAGTGGATTTTACATTCCTGCCTACTGTCAGGATAGTGACAGCTGGCTGAACCACCCTAATGAATTATTTTAAATAGAAGATGAAACATTAACTTAAGAACCTGAGAGAGAAGCTTTCACTTTCTTAAGACGAATCTGTGACTTGAAGGAGTCTCACCAACAAGCATTTACGGATGACTTCCAAATGCCTAGGCAGGGCACAAGACTGAGGACGCAGTTGAGAACCAGGTAAGGTCAGAAGGTGAAGACATCAATGGGAAAAGGGCTTGTGGATAAGATCCCTCCAAGGTACCATCCACCAGCCCAGCTGAACCCTCACTATACATACAAGCCCGTTCAGCCCCAAGTTGGGCTGTGAGTGCTGGGATCTGTCTTCACCTTCATGGCAGCCCTGTGCTGGACTATATTAGGCATTTAGGCTGTGACAGCCCCTTGTTAACAGCAGTACTTGGCTCGCTCTCTGGTGAGCTCTGAGAATGAATGTGGATCTTTTCCCCACCCAATGCGCCAACCCAAGGGCACACTGACAAGGAGTACACTGTCACAGGCTATGGGGGCAGGTATAGGAAACAGAAAGAGAAGCCGAGTTTTTGCTACTGAGACAGAGGGTACCTCCCACTACCTGTGACTGCCTAAGGAGGAAGGTTGTGGGTTGGAGGTGGTCAGGGTCACCTCCAACTCATCACAAATGAGGGCTTCCACCATCAGGACTGGTTCTTCCCAATTCTGCTGCTGACCAAGACTTCCATATCTGCAGAGGAGCACTCTGTGCTGCTGTGTACCCCACAGACTGAGGTCATAGTTACGCCATTCATGCTCCTTTGAGGCATGAACTCTGCAGTAGGGCTCCCCTTGCCCTACACAGTGAAGGAAACGCCATGCTGAAGATTCCACATACCACTGGGATAGCCCTAAGTGGGAGAGGGAGACCCGGGGCTTCTCTGAGCTCAACATACTCCTCCCACACAGAGGAAACGGGTGTACTGAGGCTGCAGCCCAGAAAGACAATGTGATGCAGTCGTGAGATGCCCAAATTGGAAGGAGGAAAAAAAGGAACAAAGAAATCACTGTGGACAGATGAAATGAAAATCTGGCAGGGCTGTGTCCTAACAAATGATCCTAAAATGAAATAAGACTAACTTTTCTCCCTTGGCAGATGTACAGAGAGAGAAAGAGTGAGAGCAGTAGCCAGAGAGGAAGGGTCAGAAAGAAAGGTTGCACCCACTATGTGCCAGGCTCCACACTAAGTATGATGACACTCTATGTACATACCCTCATTTACCTGTCAAACAAAGATTAATGAGGTAGACCCCTGAGGGTGCATTTGCATCCCCTTTTATAGGTAAAAGAATTGAGGCTCAAGAAGGGTGTAATTAGGAGCCCCTGAAACAAACATGTGGACACTTTTTGTGCATGTGCATTCATGAGCATTCTTCTGGGGTGAGGGACCATTTTTTTCATTAGGTTACCTGAAAATGTGAGAAATCCTCAGGTTATATAACTTGACCAAGGTCGTGAAGCTCAGAAAAGTTGGGATCTAAACTTCTATGTCACTTATAAAAGCTCCTGCAACCAGGTCTGATCTGAAAGCCTCCAGTCTTCACTGAGTGAGAAAGAAAAAGAAGTATAAGAGAGTCCCTCTGAGTTGAGGAGATGGAAATGAGATGGGCACTGGGTCTAAGCAGAATGTCCAAGGACATTTACAAGCCCCTTTCACTCTATCCCAGAGGTTCTTCAAAGCAATGCCACCTCTTTGAACATCTCTGGTGTACAGAAGTGACATGAACCAACCCCACCACCACCAACCCCACCCATTCACCATCCACACAGGCACAAACCCACCAACCTGCAGTTCCAGCTTAACTGAAGCCAGAGAATGACCTGGAAACAATGGGATAAGCAGGAAATATCCAGATTCCCTAAATTATCATCTTTCTGGAAGATGTTCTGCAAAATACGAAAAGTCATTATTCTTGCCTGTATTGCTTTTCTTATTTTGGAGAGTGAACTGTTCAGAAAGAATGCATCTCATTGGCATGAGTGTTTCCCACCATGGACTGAACAAAAGATGACCTGGTGGGTCCAGTGTCAAGTCTCACTAAGGCAGCATGAGACTGTCCAGGTGGCATCCTCAACCCCACAGGAAGCTGTCATCTGGGACTCTGCTGGGAGAAGCTCAGCATTAATTCTACTCCACCAGGTGTCAATAATGTCAGTGTAGCACACTATGTGATGACTCTGAGTGGTTACACACACTTTAGAAGAAAAAACTGCACTCACAGCATCACTCACAGAGCACAGCTCTGGAAATGTGCACTTTATGCAATGGAGAAGTGCGCTCTGCCTAATCCTGAGTAGGAAGATGAGAACTCTTTTTTAAGCAGGTCCTCTTCTATCTGGAAGATGGCAAGACACGTGGAACGCCTTTCAGAAGACAAAACATGCCAAAATCTAAGACCGAAAGAAGCAACATTGTAATCTCATACGTTAGTACCCTCATGGAGTACTACCACCCAGGAGTAAACTCTTCTTCCATTTATTGTTGACACCAGTTTAAACATGTAATCCACATTTATTTTGATTGGATCATCTATTTTTGCTCTTGTAGTCATTTCCTGTCAAGTTTCTAGCCAAGGCAAAAAGTAGCGAACCCACAGAGTAGACTCTTTGACAGAAAAAAAAAGGGATGCTTATGTATGCCCAGGCACTATTTTCTTAAGGTAGCAGCTTTCCTCTTCTAATGATACCTCTGGTCACTGCACCAACCAGTTGAGTCGGTTTTTCTGGAAAGTTCTCACCAATCACTGAAAAGGGTGTTTGTGGAGGCAAAAAAAAAAAAAATGGTGACAATAGCAAGAGCCGCACAGAATCTGCCAAGGAACCCACAGGGCTCTGGCAAGATGGCGCCCAAGGAAGCATGGAACTGACTGAGCCACTGATCAATGGGATAGATTCTGGACAGAAGTAATGTAAGACATGACCCCTGCCTCAAGAGGTTTATAATTTTAGGGATGAATAGTAAGCAAATATTAAATAATCAGCCAAACGAGGCTGTCCAGTCTTTTTGGAATAACGAGATACATAAAGAATACATAAATATAATTGTGTGCAAAAGTCAGCGGTACAGATTCTCTGCTGTATTCATTTAGAAAAGTGGGGAATGAGGGAGGTATGTGTGGTTTTGATGATAACATCATTTTCACCCTCCCCTCTTACCCATTCCTGCCCCTCATCTTGTTCTCTCCCACTTGGAGAATCAGCGCCCATCCAAGGCCCAAGGCCACATCCTCAGATCATCCCTACCTGCTCTCTTCCCCATTTCTCTCAGGTGGAACCACCTAAACACAGCATTAAGTATCTCACTCTAACCTAGACCCTCTGGCATCTTTCACCTTATGTAAGCTTTCCTTCACATTCTTCCATCTTCCACAGGGGAGCCAGTCTTACCCTCTAAAACAAGGAAAGATCAGGTGACTCTGTCAGGTCCCCCAAATCTCAGGGCTCCGCACTCCCTAGAGGGGAAAGTCCTTAGCGCCCGTCGGCTCTTGCTTCTCCCCCTCCACCTGTTCGCGCTCTATCTTTGGCTACAACTACATCCCATGACCTTTACACACTGGGAGATCTTCAGTTTTCAGTGTCCACATCAACAGGCTTCTTAGGAATCTTCTCCTGTTAGACAGCGAGATTCCTCAGGCACACAGAGCCTCTTGGTCACCTTCTGCACCTCCACCTTGATTGCTTCTCCAGGCTCAAGGGCTCAATAGCCCTCTGTTCACCTCAGGAGTCATGAGAAACGACCCTATTGTACGTACAGCTTTGAAGATGAAAGCAGGAATAATTACCTCCAGAAAGGAAGAGTGGGGCTTGGCAGGAATTCTAAGAATGGACAGGAGAAAAAGCTGACGATGATTTGACATGAGAGGAAGAAAAATCAGAAGGCTGTATTTCCAAAATCCAAATAACAGAAAAAGGGTGAAAGGTGAAGATGAGACTATGCTTTCTGAGCCATCTCAGGGCAAACATCTGGCTTCTCATTCATTTCCTTCAGATAAGGGAGAGAAGATGGAAAGGAAGGCAGGAAGGACTTCAAATTTTTAATAGTTTTAGTAGAGAAAATGGAAAATTCATCAAATGCTATTTCCAGGTCTTACATTTAAAAAATATGGGGGAGACTAGAAATGCGAAACAGCGAGCCCGGCCCCGGAGCCCTCACTTTCCCTTCTGTCGGCTCTTGCACAGTTACCAACTCCTCTGCCATCATCCATCAAGGACCAGCCAGCCAGAGCCCTCGCCAACCAGAGGCTCAGTTATGGAAGAACACACTGATGACAGCTAGAAGTGCTTTTTTTTTTTTTTTTTCTTAAAGAGGAGTTAGAAATAAGTTACAATTTATCATAATACCAACTTTCACATTCCTAAGACCCTGCTACTCAGGCCCTGGCCAAGGTAACACAAAGATCTTCCTTCTTATTCTATAATAGTTTTCTGTCCACTTCCCAAAGCCATCATCCCCCATTTACGCCATCAGTGATCAGTGACATTCTGGAAAATTCTTCCTAGTCTTTTTGAAGTTCTGGCCTGCTGAATTTCCTAATCATCTGGAAAACTGGGAAGGAGAGTACAGGCTAAAAATAATCCTTAATGACCACCACTTTCATTTGCCAAATATTTCTCCCTATTGATTTTTATTAGCTATTTTTTCAAAATAATCTCATTCAAACAATTCAATTCCTTATTAAATCATCTCCAAGTATCTCCTCACTAGATTCTCATTAATCACAAAGGGAAAAATAGAAACTTGAGAATGGATAACCCTAGAAGGAACCACCATAACTAACTGACCGAAGCTGATGCCTGCAATAGAGAGACAAATCAATATCATGTATCTCATGAAACAATATACGAGAAAGAACACACTTTCTTTTTTGGAATTTCTACCAAAATACACAGCCTGATTCTAATCATAAGGAAACACCACACAAACCGAGTTGAAAGATACTTGACAAAATAACTGACCTACACTCTTCAAATATGTCAAGGTCACAAAAGAAAAGGGCAAGACTGAGGAACAATGCTAGATTAAAGAATATGGGCCAGGTGAGATGTAATCCCAGCACTTTGGGAGGCCAAAGCAGGCAGACTGCTTGAGCCCAGGAGTTCAACACCAGCCTAGACAACATGGTGAGACACCATCTCTAAAAAAAATACGAAAACTAGCCAGATGTGGTGATGCATGCCTGTAGTCCCAGGTACTCAGGAGACTGAGGTAGGAGGATCACTTAAGCCTAGGAGGCGGAGGTTGCAGTGAGCCAAGATCTTGCCATTGCACTCCAGCCTGGGTGAAGAGCTACAGAGCTAGACCCTGTCTTTAAAACAAACAAACAAACAAACAAACAAAACGGAAAAAAAAAAAAAAAAAAAAAAAAACGGCCAGGCACAGTGGCTCACGCCTGTAATCCCAGCACTTTGGGAGGCCGAGGCGGGCAGATCACGGGGTCAGGAGATCGAGACCATCCTGACTAACACAGTAAAATGCTGTCTCTACTAAAACTACAAAAAATTAGCTGGGAGTGGTGGCGGTGGTGGTGGGTGCCTGTAATCCCAGCTACTCGGAAGGCTGAGGCAGGAGAATGGCGTGAACTCAGGAGGTGAAGCTTGCAGTGAGCCAAGATCGTGCAACTGCACTCTAGTCTAGGTGAAGGAGCCAGATGCTATCTCAAAAAAAAAAAAAAAAAAAAAAAAAAGTAAGGAATATGAAAGAGGACAGCTGAATATACCTTGTGATCTAACATATTATTTTCATACAAAGGATATCATCAGGAAAATCTGAATAAGAACTATAATAACCTAATAGTTTTATAGCAATGTTAATTCTCTGATTTTGATGATTGTTCTGTGGTTATGTAAAATATCTTTGTTTTTAGGAAAAGACACTAACTTATTTTGATGTCAAGGGGCACCATATCTGAAATTTACTCTGAAATGGTTCCAAAAAAATAGCAATGTGTATTATTTCTATTTATTCTCCATATTTATGGAGACAGTAAGAGTGGGAATGCGAGAGAGAAGTCAAAAAAGGAAATGTGGTAAAATACTAATATTTGGGGAATGCAGGTGAGAGAATTTTCTTACTACGTAAAGTACATTACTTTTCTGTGAGTCTGAAATTATATCAACATTTTATTTATTTATTTTTGAGACGGAGTTTTGCTCCTGACGCCCAGGTTGGAATGCAATGGCGCAATCTTGGCTCACTGCAACCTCCACCTCCAGGGTTCAAGTGATTCTCCTGCCTCAGCCTCCCAAGTAGCCACTATGCCCAGCTAATTTTTTTTTTTTTTTTGACAGAGTCTCGCCCTGTTGCCAGGCTGGAGTGCAATGGTGCGATCTTGGCTCACTGCAACCTCCAACTCACTGGTTCAAGCAATTCTCCTGCCTCGGCCTCCCAAGTAGCTGGGATTACAGGCATGTGCCACCATGCCCAGCTTATTTTTGTATTTTTAGTAGAGACGGGGTTTTACCATGTTGGCCAGAATGGTCTCAATCCCCTAACCTTGTGATCCACCCGCCTCGGCCTCCCAAAGTGCTGGGATTATAGGTGTGAACCACCACACCAGGCTTTTTCTTTTTTTTTTAATTTTTAATAGAGATGGGATTTCACCATGTTGGCCAGGGTGGTTTTGAACTCCTGATCTCATGTGATCCACCAGCCTCAGCCTCCCAAAATGCTAGGATTACAGGTGTGAGCCACCACACCTGGCCAAAATTTTAAAAATTTTTAAGGAATTACAAATTGAAAATAAAATAACTCTTAGTCCAATTATATAATTTTGTATTCTTAAGCAGTTTGCAATTATACGTATTACGCATACTTCAGATCATATGTAAATTTCATTTACTACTTACTGTTTCCATATAAAGGAAAATGTTCAATGAAAACAGAGCTCCCATCAGCACTTGCAGTTCCCCTCCAATACAAATAGCCCCCAAATCAACATATTATTCCCATCTTTAAGGCTTTCTTTTTAGTTAGAATTCAACATGTGAAAGCACTCTCTAGGTTCTCAATTTGTTTAGCAGATTATGAGAAAAACAGGAGTTTTCATGTATTTGTTTCTTGCTTTTTTTGAGACGGAGTCTCACTGTGTCACACAGGCTGGGGTGCAGTGGGGAGATCTTGGCTCACTGCAACTTCCATCTCCCAGGTTCAAGCAACTCTCATGCCTCTCAGCCTCCCGAGTACCTGAGACTACAGGCACACGCCACCATGCCTGGCCAATTTTTCATATTTTTAGTAGAGAAGGGATTTCACTATGTTGGCCAGGCTCATCTCAAACTCCTGACCTCAAGTGACCCGCCCGCCTCGGCCTCCCAGAGTGCTCAGATTACAGTCATGGGCCACTTGCCCAGCCAGGTATTTGTTTTAAATAAATCCATATTCACACTCACCTACTCGTCTTTCAAAAGACGGGGCGGGGTGGGGGTGGAGGAGCATGGGCCGGGGAATGGGTGAAACTAGACTTCCCAAAGATGGAAGCAAATGGGATTCCAATTTTTGGAATTGGAAACCCAATTTTGACAGAGTCTCGCCCTGTTGCCAGGCTGGAGTGCAATGGTGCGATCTTGGCTCACTGCAACCTCCAACTCACTGGTTCAAGCAATTCTCCTGCCTCGGCCTCCCAAGTAGCTGGGATTACAGGCATGCGCCACCATGCCCAGCTTATTTTTGTATTTTTAGTAGAGACGGGGTTTTGGAAACCCAAGATCCTCTCTTTAGGCAGAATGGCCTGCTCATTGGCTCCTGACCAGAGTCCCAAACTCCCACAACAGCCCGGGGTCCTCTTCCTCTGCCTCTATCCATTTATCTTTCCAGGTTCAGCCTAACCCTCTCCTTAGAGCTTCCCCATCATTCAGCCCAGGAATTCCTTACCCTCGAAGGCCCAGAGTATTTACTTCCTGTTCCACTCTCTGGTGCTCACCATGGACCACCTTGAACCCTGTTAACCTTCAATGGGAGTATTTTTCACATCCTTCCAAAAGATCATAGACTGGGCTCATTTCTTCTGTTCTTTTTATATTCCCTCACAGCAACCAGTATTTACAACTAACAACAGATGTTTAATAAACAGCTGCAAAGTTCAACATGCCCCAATGTTTCCAATGCAAGAATGAAGGGAAAAGAATGCCTCTGAATGACTTCAAAAAGCATGCTTGGAGAAAATGGCAAATGTTTCTGCTGCACATTTAGAGGCCCCAGAATATAAATTTGCATTTGCACGACTTCTCTCTTCAGTGAGAACTCACGTATGTTCTTTCATTTTATCTTATTAGTATGATGAGATTTGTTCTTGATGAATCCGTACCACCTCAGCTACTCGTCATCATTCCATTATCGCTACGTGTTTATAGATTTTCCCTTTTATCACTCATTTTATTTTTTCCATCGAATATAGTTCATATACGAGGTAGTAATTACCAGGTTCTCTACTCCTTACACTTCAAGTTCGCCCATTTTTTTCTGATCATAAAAGCCTAAGTGCCTATTGTCAAAAGTCTTGAAAACAGAAAAAGTATGAAGACAATAAAAATTGTCCATAATCAGTGCTGTCTACGTACAGATATTTTTAAGGAAATTGTGACAATTATATGTGGTTTAGGGTCTTGCTACCCACCCCTCAGTCTAGGGAGCTTGCTTCCATATCCTTAAATATTAATCAAGAACATTATTCTTAATGGCTACACAGATTTCCACCACATAATCATAACACAGTTTACTTAATCTTCTTATCTTTTAAAAGACATATGGCTGACATTTCTAATTGCCTTCGTAAAAACCATACTTCCTTGCTAACAGAACACTCCCTTTATTCAGAGCACAATCCCTCACCCAAAAAGTGCTGTCTGCTGTGCCTGAGGACAGTCATATGATGCAGTCCCAGCCAATGAGATGTAGGAGAAAGCAAGTGGACGGGGCTTTAGAGGAAACTTGAAAGAGGTGGTCTACGGTGGCACATGCACTCTCACCAGCCCCACTTTCTCCTGCCTGGAGCTCAGATGAAGGAGCCAACAAGTGCTTGGTAAGAATGGCTACATGGAAGGATAGAAGGAAAGGGGGTGTCTGCTGACTCAGTGGAACCTTCACTTCTGCACCTGACTGCCCTCCTCCCAAGGCTGCTTATATAAGGAAAAATGAAACCTCTTTTTTTTTTTTTAGACAGGGTCTCACCATGTTGCCCAGGCAGGACTCACACTTCTGGCTCCAGGGTTCCTCCTGCCTCCCAAAGTGCTGGCATTGCAGGTGTGAGCTACCACGCCATGCCCTCCTAACTCACGGAAGCCACTCTGGGGTGTTTCTGTGATCTATAGCTGAGTGGTGTGAAACAGAAGAATAATTTTTGTTTTCCCACCTTCTGCTGTGTTCATAACCTGTGATACAGCTTCAAAAACAAGGACCAAACTTACACACCACAACTGCTGGGGTCATCCAGTCCAACCCGGGACAGAAGTCCTGGACGGGAGAGGTGTCAGGTCTCTCTTCCTCTGAAAGCCGAACCTGTTGATGCTGTGCTCCCATCAAGAAGCCCACAGAGAATGATACGGGCCAGTGTCTGTTCCTTTTTAGTGTTTGTACAACTTGAGCTGAGAGTAACCAAGAAAACTACCCCTTACTGGCTCACGTAACTCCCATAGAAGAATTCCAAACTTACAGGCCAGTAAGGTGGCCCGGCCGTCCTTCCACCTGGAACACACGCTGACTGAACACGGCAGATCCCTGCAGACTGGGGGCAGCCACTAGGCTCTGGGTCCCTTTCTCAGCGGGGAGACCTGGCTTGGTTGTGAGCGCAGCCCTGCAGGGAGGCTGCAGATCCAGCGCGGCTCCTCTTGGAAGCCCTCTATGCCAGGAGGCACAGCCAGATGCCCTGGGAAACCCTGAGGGAAACTTCAGAAAACATGTGACTATCTACACAGCCAGGTTATTGCTCACATGGCTGAGGTGAAGCCTCAGTGAGTTTCCACTCCATTTGAGGAACTGGAGTTGCAGCTTTCACTAGAAGAGCCGCTTCTCCTTGATGAACAAACCATTCCACCCATAAAAATGCTGTAGAAAGTACTGCAAGCGCTAATGCAGCCAAAAACTTAAAGACTGGTATAGGGTTAACTGAACTGCCAGGTTAAGTCAGGTATAACGAGATGACAATGCTTTAATCCTGCTGCTTAAAACGATGTCTAAAATGTGCAAGTCAAATTTCAAGCCTTTGTAAGAACATAATGGTAAAGATAATTTCATGATTATCAGGTGATGCAACATCCTGCCCGGTCCCAGGACTGGAATTCCAAACAGTCACGCCTTTGCCGAGTTTTACAGCCCTGGAAGACGGGAGGCCGCACTGAACACCTGTGATGATAACACCAGCCCACGCCCAGGTGATTTTTGACAATTGAATTAATGTTGACATGAGCTTATTTTTCTGTCCTAAAGGGAAAAGGAGCCTAAAGTCCTGTTAATCTAGCATCCTAGTTACTCAGCTTCATCATAATTTATAGGATAGTTTTTCTATCCAAAAACCAAGGCTATTTTTATCCCAACGTCACCGCTTCATAAAACACACGTGCACACATCCAACTTCAGAGGTTTTGGCCTAAAGCAAGTTTTCAAAATATCCGGGTTCAAATGTTTCACTGAGATGGTAGGGGTGGAAGAATCTCATAGAAGCAAATTTTATTGTTCTCTGTAAATTCAGACTTCTACAGATGGCTCAGGGATTCAGTCTTGCTTGAGAAACATGATGGAATAAGCCCACAGTCAGAGCTTCTTCTCATTCCGTTTCGTGAAAGCTCTGAGCTCCCACAAGTGTCTGCTGGAACTGGACAGGAAGCTTGCAAGATGCTGGCCACGATTCAGCACAGTCACCGCCTTCTCCAGCCGGCCCGCCATCCCCAGCCATCCAACCACTTCCTCCCCAAGAGGCATCGCCCGTTGGAAAGTTTTATTAACCAAATGCTTGGGGGTTTCTGTATATTTATATTACCTCCTCTTCTCTCCTTCTGTTCTACCCAGGCATGTTGAAAAAAAAAAAGTTATGATAAACTTTAATAAAAACAAAATTAAAATGATTAAACCTTTCATATCCTTTAGAGATAATCTCTCTTCTGCTGGCTGGTCCAATCTGGAAGAAAACAAATGTGAACCATAGCTTGCTGCTGCTTTTCAATTTTTTTCCCCCCTAAAGAAACAAACAGAAAAGGCTGCCTGTGGCCAGATTTTTAAAATAAATTAAATTTGTCCTCACACACGGCAGCCAGGTGTGGTTGAAACATTCTTTCCAGATATCTGTGATATATGCCAACATCCTTCCCTCTGGGGGTCTTTCAACGTGAGCCTGACAATCCCAAGGGGAACGGGGACTTGGTGGGGGACAAAGGGGAGTGATTCCAAAATAGCTATTGAAAAAGAATCACTATTTCCCAATTAGCCCTGTAATAATGCCTTACAGAAATGACTGGAAGCCCTGCCCCTACATGCCGTCTACCAAAACCAAAAAACAGTCTACATTCCTGATTAAAGCAAAGCCCAGAGAAAACAGCCCAGTATGGCACAAATCTCCCCGGTCTTATGTGTTCTAAGGAAGTCTCCAGATCCGCCTGAGGTCTGGGCACAGGTCCTCAGAGAATCAAATGGCTGCAGAATTCGATCAGGCCTGTCTGTCAAAGGCCAGCTAGACATGGAAATCAGAAGTAGGTCATCAGCCCTCAAGAATGGAATAATGACCTCTGGACACGCAGCACTGTGGCCACCAAGAGTACAACGGTGTTAAGGCGCTGTGTAGGTTTTTGCTGTTGTTACAATATCTAAGAGTGAGATCAAATTCTTATTGTGGAAATAAACATCACGGTCTTCTGTAGGAAGATGGTCTGTGGAAAGTGACGACGCATCAGAGGGTCCAGCGTAGGAGGAGAATCTCAATTTGCCTTAGTCATCACAGCACACACCCTGAGCACAGCCAGTTTCTCATTCTTCGTGTCTGGTGTTTCTGTTGTAGTACAGACGACTCGTCCTCAAGTTAAAAGGACAAAAGTCTTTCCTGTGTTTCATGCTTGGGCAGTGAGTCACTAGGAAAGGATTTAGTTTTTAGGAAAAAAAAAAAACTTCTGATCCCTGGGCTAAAACAGAGAGCCCCAAAGCACTATGCTGATCCCAGACAAGCAGGTGCATGGATTCCTCAAAGTTCAGGTGAACTCAGACCCCTTCTCCTTGCAGTCAGCCCTGTACTCAAGGTTGCCGGAGACAGGGCACCTCTACTCCCTGCCCGAAGGGGCTCCCCTTAACTGGAGGCCATGGGTTGAGTGGCGAAGGAGGCAACTCACACCTGAATTATAGTGGACTTGTAAACCTGAACAGGGCAAATCACAACTTTGGGAGGCTGAGGCAGTAGGATCACTTGAGGCCACGAGTTCAGTGGCAACATAGTGAGACCCTGTCTACAAATAAACAAATTAGCCAGGTGTGGTGGTGCATGCCTATGCTACTTGGAAGACTGAGGCAGGAGGATCACTTGAGCCCAGGAGATGGGAGGCTGCAGTGAGCCATGATTGTGCCACAGCACTCCAGCCTGTGTAGAGACCCTGTTTCTACAAAAAAAAAACAAAAAACAAAAAAACAAAAAAACTCACCAACCAAAAGTCCAGCTGACATCTACTACAAAATCCCAGTTATTGCCACAAAAACATATGGGCTGGGTTCAGGGCTGCACAGCAGATGGCCAGGCCACATCCTCATCACACACACACTTCACTGGTGCCAGTGCCGGTGACAGGCTAGAAGCCACTCCAGTGAGGACCCCTGCCAGGGCCAATCAGATCAGGGCTGCCCTCCATGCTGTGGGGTTTCTCAGTGCTTCTGAAATAGACTCACACAAGAAAGGCACACAGGGCTTTGGGCATTAGGAAAACCATTCGAACCGTTCCCACTTCTCAGAGCAACCCGAGGCACGCGCTCTGGAGTGTGCAGAGTCACAGGTAACTGCTGCCTCTTTGCTCACCTCAGTCTTAGGATTTCTTCATTTCTATCCTGGAGAGAATTCAGCGATGGATCACACTGTTTTGTTTTCTAGACACAAAGAATCCCACCCCTCGGGCAAAGTGCTACTTGTCCCGTGGATGCGTTTGTCAGCCCGCAGCAAGGAGGCGAGACGCAGCGAGAAGAGCACAGCCCTGGGCCCTGGGCCCTGGGCCTCAGCACCAAGTCCCTACTCTGCTGCTGTCTACAGCAGCCCTGTCCTCAGGAACATTCTACAGGGAAGGAAATGGCTTCTGTCTGCATATCCAATACAGCAGCCACTGGCAACATGGCACTGAGACAGATGGGCTGGTGCAATGGGAACCTAGCGACCTGAGACATCCAGGATTGCCAGGAAAGGCCCCAGTTCGCCTTTGCTTTACACTCGTGCAGGACAGGAATGGCCCTGTGGAGGCTGCCCTCGGGGCTTGCATCACAGGCTCAATCTGGGAAAGAGCAGCCTTGGGAAGCAGGATGTGACTTGCCCTGGAGGCACAAGTGAATGAAAGCTACACAGGGTAACAATATACACACTGGGATCTTTCTATCATGTCTAGCCTGGAGTATATAACACAGGGTAAGGAAAAACCAAGGAATAAAAAGTCCTTCAGGTACTTCCAGCAACTGAAATCCTTTGGATGGAAGTCCAGTCAATCAACTGGCACCGTATTGAATTCTCTACTCTAACAGGTCATAGAAAATTGTAAGACTCTAGGAAGCATCTACCCCAACCAGAGCACAGACACCACACACAAGCCTAGTGAGATCTGCTCAGTTCCTAAAAGCGCAGTGGGCAGCAGGGAGGGGTTTATATTTCTTTTTTTTCTTTTGAGACGGAGTCTTGCTCTGTCACCCAGGCTGGAGTGCAGTGGTGCAGCCTCTGCTCATTGCAACCTTCGCATCCCGGGTGCAAGCAATTCTCCTGCCTCAGCCTCCCAAGAAGCTGGGATCACAGGCACCTGCCACGATGCCTGCCTAATTTTTATATTTTTAGTACAGATGGGGTTTCACCATGTTGGCCAGGCTGGTCTCCCAACACCTGAGCTCTAGTGATCCGCCCACCTCGGCCTCCCAAAGTGCTGGATTACAGGCGTGAGCCACCGCGCCCGGCCAAGGAATTTCTATTTCTATAAATCCCTCCAAAAGGAGCCCAATACAGGCCAGCCTGAAGGAGCACCCTCAGCAAAGGCAGCTTTTCTCGATGCTAAGACCATCAAATTTCACAGGCACAAGAACCTTCCTCTATGTGGCCGGCAATCAGTCCTCTGTTTGCCAGCAGCGAGGTTTCAGCGAGGGCTATGGAAAGAGTCATGGTAAAATGGGCTCAGAGGACTCATGGCTCTGACCCCTTTTCCTGTCCTCACGAGTATCTTTGAGCACTGCCAGCTTCATTCGGATTCCCCTTCCAGTGGTTGCAGTAGTTAATCCCATACCAAAGCCAGCACTGAGAACGGTGTGCTGAGAGCAGGAAGCCAGAGAAGGCCTGGTGGGCGCTGACGGTTCTGCCCGAGGCGACTTCCAGGATCTCCATGACCTCCCTTCATCTCTGCCACCACCTTTATGTCCTACCCTCCTGCCCCACCCAAAGTAACCATAGAAAAGGAAACAAGAAACTGGCCTCAGATATCAGAAAGTCGGGTTATAGACTGAGCTGTGGTTCCCCCCAGCATCCTAGGTTGAAGTCCCAACCTCCAGTACCTGAGGATGTGGCTATGACTGGAGACAGGACTTTCAAGGAGGTGATTAGGTTAACGTGAGGCCTTTAGGGTAGACCCTAATCCAATCTATCTGGTATGTCCTAATCATAGAGACAGACACCAGGGGGACTCCCACAGAGACAAGGCTGTATGAGACCAAGGCCTCAGGAGAAGCCAAACCTGCCAGCACCTGGATCTTGCACCTTTAGCCTCCAGAACTGTGAGAAAATACAATTCTTTTGTTTAAGCCAACCAATGGAAATGGGGGGTGAAAAATACACACATTCTTTTTTGACTTTATAATATGACAACTGTGGATAAAATTTTGGGTTGAAACAACAGATGGCCCTGTACCAAGAAAATCACACACTGTCTGATTTTTGATATTCTAATTAGAGCAGAGGTCAAAGATCTTTTAAAAGCAATAAATGGCTCCTTTTATTAACATATACACAAAAGGTCTCAAGATAGTCTTGAGGTATAAAACGATAAAAAGCCATTTAACATCCACTCTGAAAAACACATCTTTACAAAGTCCTTTCAAAGTCCCTCAAAACTGCTAATGGAATAAGACATAAGTGGCAAAACGCAAAATTAAATGCTTATTTGAAGACGTTTCTCCCATACTGAGAAAAACTGTGAAACAGAGAGAAAGATCAGTAAGAAAAGATGTACCCCCATCCAGGCTGGCGGGAACCACACTTCTCTAAAATGCAAGCCAAAAAGGATTAAGGAAAATGTCACCCAAACCTAGTCTGGATCTACCAGAAGTCTGAGGAAACCCAGTGAGGAGGAGCTGAGCATGGTCCAACAGAACTTTCTGAACTGTTCTAGAAATCTGTACGAAGTTAACCATGAGCCCCATGGCACTATTAAGCACTTGAAATCTGGTTAGTATGATGCAGAAACTGGATTTAAAATTTTATTTAGCATTAATAGAGAATTTTGAGATGCTTCCTTGTGGCTCTCAGGGAATCTGAAAGCCCAGGAACCAGGGAGGTATGGGTAGTGCTTAGACTGATTTGTGAGGCCACAAAACTTTCCACTGCTCGTCAATGTTTGAAAAAAATAATTTGGAACCATAATTCTTATAATTGGGTCACAGTTTGAAGGGGGTTCCTTAACATCTGTGACTCTGAGAAAAAGCCTTTGAGCTATTTCTGTCTGCAGAGAGATAGATGCATGTTCTATTTCCTCCCTGGCCCCTACCAAGGTTGGGAACAAGTTTCATATAGGATGTAAGTAGCCCTAGAAATGGATTCTTTGGGCGTTACTAAAGACGGTACAGGTACAAATCATTATTTCTCTGGAAACATCCATTCAGGTAATGGAGAAAGTGTGAACTCCAGAGGCTAGGATGGGGGATCCATATGGGAGGGGTCTGCACCCATGGCAGGAGACAGCAGAGGACGGCTGCCACTTTCTGCTACGGTCGGCTTTAGAACGTCTCTCCCCTCTGGTGAAATCCAGGGACAGAACCCCCAACTCCCAGCCCAGCACAAACACCCACTCACTGGCTAGCTGTCCACATTCAGTCTAGGGCAGAGGTTCAAATTGTCAAGTTTCTTGGATATACCTTTCGAAGGTGACTTGGGATGTTTGAAAATAAAGGTTTCACAAAAAGAACACTTGGTATGACATGATGTCCTGCGGCTCCCTTGGGGGTCCCCACGTCACTGGGCTCTGACGAGCCAACGGGGGTCTCTGGCATGCTCACATCCGTAAACAGAGGACCCCCTGCCCAATGCTCACCCCTCAACACACAACCACACCCATATACTGTCTCTCCTAATTCCAGGAACCACCGGCAGGTACCCCTTTTTCCTTTTATTTTTTGCTGTGCCAAAAAAAAAAAAAACCCTCCCTAGCAGTGAGAGGCTACAGTATCACTGCTTCTCCCAGCGGGCAGCGTTAGGCATGCACTGCCACCCATTCATGAAGATAGCATGGAAGACAGCCTGGAGACCCTGGCCAAGAACAACATTAACCAGAAGGGCAGTGTACAGCTGATGCCACAATGTCACATGCTGAAAAAATACGCACAAAACCCTGGGAGCTCATCATCTCAGAAAAATAACACAACGAATGAATGGTGGGTCTAGAATATCAAAGAATGAGTGAATATGAATCACTGCAGCCCAGGCCACTGCAGCCAGGTCTAGGTAACTGGTGAACAGGTGCAAGTCCTGGAACAGACAGCCAGGACATAGGAGGCTGGGTGGGAGGCTGCACGCTCAACCCACTGCCCAACTGTCCATCCTGGTGATGCCACACCTTCTCCAGGAGACCTTACAGGCCAGCAGCATCTGACAGCAGTGAAACAGCACTGCGTATGTCCACCTTCCAGCAGACCAGATCATTAGCATATTTTGCAGAGAGCAAGCAGAAAAGTTTAATTGCCCTTAATTACTCAGTACAACAAGGCTCCTAGATAATGGCTCTCGGATTTCTTTCCTGGTATGGACGTAATTTCCCTGATTCTGGCTTCATTATATCCCTAACTTAGAAGCAACAGCCTCTCCAAGATGGCTTTCCAGAACAGACACTGAAGTTCCAGTGAGGCTGGACAGTCGCTACAAAGGTTTCATCTATGAGAAGTCAGATTTTTGGCCTTCACATCACTCTGGGGTGTGTGTGTTGCGGGGGGCCGGGTGGGGGAGGACACACTAGCATGTACTTAGGAAGGACTAAGACAAGAAATATGTAATCAGAAGCCATCACAATTACAAATGTAAATTAACAAGCAATTGGCACTGACCTTTGTAGATTGTTAGAGGACTAATTAAGGCAAATCAAGAACTCTGTTCCAACAGAAAAACAAGACAGTGTACACCCTGAGAACTACTCCTGTCCTCTCTATGTAAATGCAAAATGCAAGAGAATCACAGAGCGATCAAACTACAAATACTGGCAAATAAGAAAAACCTCCATGAACAAAAGACAACCAAGATTTACTTCTCGGTAGCCTGTTAGTGATTTTGCTAAAATCTCTATCAACAAACACCACCACCATCTGAGCCCGTGCCACACACCTGACATTCTGTTAGTCCATATAAATACATCCCACCCCCAAAACAGCCAGACACCAGTCACAAACTCCTTGCTTGAATGATTATTTTTAAAGCTGTAAGAAAAATACTTACAAAAAGGAATCAACCTATGTTATCCTGTACACTCATTTTTCATTTAACAACATTATGTTCTCTTTTCATGTTCATACATAATGACCTCTCTTTACCCTTGCATTGTGAAGCATCTTTCTAAAAAGCATGCTGAAATGTACAATCCCTGTCCAAACAGTCCTTCATCAGGGAATGTCCTTTAGACAGATAAAGTCATATTTTCTCCACGCCTCCATAAACGCTTAAAATTTCAGTCACCCCCATTTGTTTTGATGCACTTTTACATTTAACTTCTCTAGTTAAAAATACTTTAAGTTCCTATACCTTCCCCAAGCCCGGTCAACAAGAAGTACAGTAAAAAGGAGAGGAGAAAAAAGTATGGGTGTGCTGGTTTTATAAAAACAATATTTCGGAAATTCAGAGCTGGCCACAACATATTTTAGTGCTATCAGAAAAATTACACTGAAATTGCATATAATTTAGCTATTTACAAAAAAAAGATATACTTTATATTTAGAGAGCAGCCTTACACCAACTTTGAAAAATAAAAACAAAACCAAGTAAGAAAGCTGAAGACAGTATACATTCTTGGTCTTTTAAGCTATATAAGTTAAGCAGAACACCCTGAAACTTGGTTTAAAAAATGATCCATCAAATGAGGCCAGGGAGTGTTGCAGTAAAGGCTGTCACCAAAACCACACTACCACTTGGCAAGCTGTGTGCACCTCTCTGGCCCCAGAAATTCACTACTGTGAATGCCAAAGATGTATCTGTAAAGGGGGATACTGCTTTTTGCTCCAAGCAAAACAAGTCTCTTAAATTCTGAATCATCGTGTGCCCCCTGTAAACTGAGTCCGGGTCCAGTTACTTCCAATGCCTGAGCTGGTCTAGTCATCAGTGTGTCCATACTGAGAGCGCAGAGGAGGCATCAGTCATCAGCTAAACTCTCCAGCTCAGAAAAAGCCTTATGTGTAATCGGTCGTCAGTAAAGAATTGTTGAACTTAATTACATGCATGTAAAATTTGGAGGTCTATGTCTACATGAAAGAGAGAGTACTTAGGACAAGGCCAGTAAGAGAGAAAACAGGAGGAGGAGGAGAAGGAGAAAGGCTGACAGCAGAAACACAAAGGGCCTGTGTTCTCAAAGCCCAGGGCACTTGATAGAATGAAATTAACTACAGTTTCACCCAGGAGCCAGAAATGCCTTTTAAATAAGCAAACAGGGAAGCTGATCCTCCACATGACCCACCTCTGAGAGCTCTCCATTTTTCAAGAGCTTCTGGTCAACTAGGGAAGCAAATGGCAGCTGCCGGCAACTCAGGGCTCCGGCCCAGGGCATCGGCCAGTGACGATGAGTGGCTTCTACCTGTGGGTGGGTAAGTATGAAATGCCGAGACCAAATCCCAACCAATTCCAGAGACTACTTGGTCTTGCAGAAAAAACACTCAAGCCAATAAAAATAAATTGTGGGGGTTGGAAGAGGAACCTCACCTGGTGAGTTACTGTCTTTGAGAGATGTATTTCCAGGCCATTTTTAAAACAGGAAGGCCCCAGCAGGCATGTGTGCTTGCGTCTATTGTGGGGTAAGGGTGGAAAAGTGTAACGACAAAGACCATCACACTGAACCAAAGACAATTTAATACAGGACGCGGCCTGCCCACTGACATAAGGGCAGAACTCCACCACGGCAGGGCCACACGGGCACAGCAGCCTAACTGTTAGCACTCAGCTGGTGGCCAAGGCTCTGTCCTCTGGTGCAGGGCAGGACTTAGATGTATGTGCCCAACCACAAGGCCTCTCACAGGGTTACGTAGCCAGTCATGACAGATATAGATCCTGGCTGCTACCAGAAAATTCTGAAGGGACGGAGGAGACCTTTTCAATTTCTTCTACCTTGACTCCTTCCTCCAGACCCACAGGTTCACATGGGTTGGCAGGCTACATGATGAACTGGGCCGACTGGCAAACAAGTGACTTAAATAACAGGTAAACTGGGAATAGATGATTTTTTTTGTCATCCACAGGGCAGAAACTATTGTGGAGTTCACCCCTCCTGCCTTAGGAGGAGACATCTAGATACCCGCAGGTAGTGAACTGAGACTGGGGATGAGGTCCAGAACTCAGAAGGGACAGGGAGTTATTTCTGAAGGGTTTTGTGTAATATTCTGTGGCACGTGGACAACAGAGGAGAAGAGGAAAGGAGAAGGAATGTCATCACTTAGCAGGATGATGACAGAAAGCCAGAACTTCTAACTCGAGACAGCACAGCCATGGATAGGCAGCCTCTGGTCAGAGCGGGTGGGGCTCCTAAAAGGTGCTCTAGGACTTCCTAATGCTCTTGATGCCACAGGATGACGTTTCTAGCTGAAAAATCATGTCCTGACCCTTGTGTTAAAGAGAACAGAGTTGGGAATAGTCTATAAAGTCGATGTTTACAAAATTTAAAGTTGATCATCTTAAACATCTCAATTCTACCAGGTCCATAACGTCCACTCTCTTGAAGATACCCTTTCAAGTTTCGAAGAGCCAACCTCTGGGGAGAGGAAGGATATACCTTTTTTTTTTTTTTTGAGACGAAGTCTCGCTCTGTCGCCCAGGCTGGGGTGCAGTGGCCGGATCTCAGCTCACTGCAAGCTCCGCCTCCCGGGTTCACGCCATTCTCCTGCCTCAGCCTCCCGAGTAGCTGGGACTACAGGCGCCGCCACCTCGCCCGGCTAGTTTTTTGTATTTTTTAGTAGAGACGGGGTTTCACCGTGTTAGCCAGGATGGTCTCGATCTCCTGACCTCGTGATCCGCCCGTCTCGGCCTCCCAAAGTGCTGGGATTACAGGCTTGAGCCACCGCGCCCGGCCGGGAGGATATATCTTAAGGTGAGTTTTCTTAAAGTGGTTCCTAAAACAGAACCAAGTTCTTGTTCATGTCAATATGAATAAATAATACGTCATACTTTGTCCCTTTTGTCATCAGTAGCATGGACTGAACTGGAGCCTGTGTGTGGGAGGGGAAGTGTGGTGTGGGGAGGGAGCAGGGGAGAGAACAAAAGCATGACTGCAGGTCAAAGCCAATCCCAAAGGATCTTGAAATACGGAAGGGAAGTCCATCATCTCACTGACGTTACCCACACGCTTCTCGGGGGGAAAAACCCCTGGTACACACTAAACGAGAGGAACCGCGAAGGCACTGGTGCCGGCCTGCATCCACGGAAGCACCACATTCCACAACAGGTAACCGTTTGTTCCAGGCCACAGACTCCGGGTGAAGTGGCAGTTGTACACTGTTTACTGTGGGCATCTCAATACAAAAGTAATTCTGAGCAGAGTGAAAGAAAGAATTGAGGGGTGAAATGGACCAGGTTTTAACAGACAATGAAAACAATGATGTTTGCAGAGCTGGCCACAAAAACACCCCAAACAAAACACAAACCCTGAACAAGAAACAGGTCTAGGTGTGCTGCTAGAAAGAAAAAGAATCCGGTGCACTAATCCAGAAAAAGAATCTCTGCACTAATGCAGAGCAGCGGATCAAACGGAGGCCACAATCCCTGGGTGGGGCACGGGCTCCCCCACAGCTAGATGGCCCAGTGGCCTCAGCCTCAGGCCCGTCCTCGTCCCTCACTCCTGAGAGTGCTCCCATGCAGATGGATGGGATCAGAGGCAAAGCAGAAGCTTCACCAATTAAGGTGTTTCAACTTTAACCAGAAGAGGCGTTTGAAAAACACGTGGCAAGAGACAGTCTTGCAGTGACCTTCAAGTGACAAAAATTACCCCAGCACCCAACAGCCCTTTCCTGAACAAACGATTCCTACTGACTGTCGAAACCTCGACCACTCTAGCTGGGAGAAAAATTCTTGAATTGTGTTCTATCCCATCATTTGGGAATTGCTGTTTCATTTATATGAGGAGGCAGCGAAGGAGCAGTCGGATGATCCGGAGAGGAGCAGGTGGGCAGAGGGCTTTGGAGGGGCTTAGGAGGGATGCCTCCAGGAGGAAATGAAGCTGACAGAAAAACTGATAGAGCAGAGCGTTCAGAGATTAGGAAATGTCTACTGCTGGCAGAGTAAGGTTCGCCATGAATTAATCATAGGTACCTAGAAAACCAGAGAAAACAGTAAGTTGTACAAGAAGGTAAATGAAATTATAAAACTCTACATGGCTCAGCTGCGATTAATATTTATAGTTATAATAATGAAAACACTGAATATTAATATAACCCCCAATTATTGTTTAATCATAATAGAAGGTGGAGGGAGGAAGGACTGAGTGTGGAGGGGGCTGGGGAATGGGAGGGAGTCCAAGTGGGGTATGCGGGGTGCGGGTGTGTGCGGGGCAGTGCCTGTGTATTTGCGGGTAGAGTGAGGGTGCCTGTCAGTGTGTGTGGGGTGTGTGGGGTACAGTGTCTATAAGTTTATGACGTTTGCATGTGGGGGGTGCAGTGTATGTGCAGGAGGTGCACGCGGATGGGGCGTGTGGGTGCAGTATATGGCTTGTGTGGGTGTGTGAGCGTATACAGGGTGTGTGTGTGTATACAATGTATGTGGATATGGTGTCTTGTTTGTGGGCTGTGTATGTGAATGTCGATGAAATGTGTGGGATGCAGAGAAAGTGTGTGTGTGTGCACGCGTGCGTGCATGCGTGTGTGCACAGGTGCAAGAATGTGTGTGTATGAGGTATCGGGGCTGGTGTGTGTGCCATCTCAGTGAGTTTGTGGTTGGGGTATGGGTGTAGGTGCGTACGCAGGTGGGTTTGTGGAACAGCACACCAGTGAAATCCTCATCTGCCCAGGTAGAAAGTCAAGAGGTAACATCTGAAACTTAAAAACAAGATACAGTCGTAGAAGCATGAGGAGAAACATGGAAATAAGTAACAAAAGAAACATCTGAAAGTCGAAAGCTGATCCCCTGGAAAAGGGGATGGGAACGGGGCATGCTCTTCTTCATATAATTTATGTAACTTTTTGCATTTAAAAAGGCGCTGCGGGAGACTGAGGGACCAGGAGTGGCCTCGAGTCTCTGGCTTGGCCAGGCCATTAGACAAGCTGTCATTAAAAGGAAAAAGAAGTGTGGCAGAGAGAGTGGTGAGCAAGGGGTCCAGGAGGTGTGACCAATGAGATGTCCAGGAAGCTCAGCATCTGGGAGGTGGGGCCAGTGGCGTCCAGGAAGCTGTTCAAGGGCATTTGGCAGCACCAGGAGATCAAAGCTCAAGAGGCTGAGAGCCGAGGACTAGGCCACAGTGCCTGATGCCCAGGCACATGGGGCAGGCGGAGAACCACCAGCCAGGGTCAGGCTTGGAGACTGTGAAGGGAAGCCAGAGGACAAGAGGAAAACATCCTGAAAGCCAAGGGAAGTCAAGGGAAGGGAAGGGAGCTTCAAGAAAGGGCTGGGCAACAATTTCAAACATTGCAAACAGAAAACAGTCAGGCCCAGTGCATACTGGGCTGTGTCAGGCAAAGATCAGCAGCACCCTCCCAAGAGCGGCGTGGTGACAGAGGAAATGGGCTATAGGAGGTTGAGACATGGAATAGAGGTGGGCAGGTCAGAGGATTCTCTTAAGAATCTGAAAGATTCTGTCAGAGAGCATGGGACCTAGGATGAAGGGAGAGCTTTTCTTGGAAAGTTTTCATTTCGAAAGAGGCGAGTCTTGTGCATCTAAGTTGAGCACAAGAGACTGGAAGATTGAAAAAACAGAAAAGAGGAGGTGATTCTACCCAATGAAGTCCCAATGGGAGAGGGAGTGACGGGTGGAGGGAGGGAAGTGGGGAAAAAGGTGGCTGCAGGGAGACGACATGGGGAGGTAGAAACGAGGCGAGCTCCCACTATAAGGTCTAGACGCATTGAAGTAGCAAGCAGTGTGGACCCAAGAAACACCCAGAATCACTCCCAAATACAACTGAAATTTTTATAACAAGCACTTGTTATAAAGTTCAATTTTACTGACCAGACTTTGAGGCCACAAATTGTCTACTCTTAACACTGAGCAGGACATGCGATGTAGCATTTGCTATGTCAATCTGAACCAATACATTGAATCTAAAGTATGTACTGGAGGAATCTTAGAATAGAGAATATCTTCTGTTGGCTTGCTCCCTGGGTAGTAGCTTGTGACTTTCCTAAGACTGAGCCTTGCTCCAAGAAAAGTGCTGCCAAGTTCCTTAAAAAAAAAAAAAAGAAGAAGAAGAAAGAAAAGAAAAAGAAAGGCAGGCAGGCGACAATCCCTGCACGTTCCTTCCAAAACACAATGCTCACCTATGAAGTCAGTACGGAACATGAGGACCAGCTAAATCAGTAATGTCTCCCTCAAACAGAAGTCCTCAGGAGGCCTCAAGGAGGTGAACACCCAGGCCCAACCTGAAACTCCTACACCTGCAAGACCACTCACCTGGGTCCGTGGAGGGGCACCTGCGGATGGTGAAGATTTGCCCCAGGTCCTCGTCCTCCTCTGGAAGGCCCTTCTGCAGCCGCTGCAGCTTTCGCAGGCTCTCGCTTCGCTGGTGCTTCATGGAGCGCACATGCTGGATGAGGTTGAGCTTGGCCTTGGTGGAGTAGTTGCACAGAACGCAGTGGTAGTAGCAGCTTTCACCTTCCACACCACTCTCATGCTGCTGCAGGTGCTGCGAGGGACAAAAGAGAAGGACATGCCTTGGATAAGCCACTCAAAGCCACCACTGGCATCAGCCCACACCATCCTGGTCACAGGCAGAGGCATGCCTCCAGGGGACACATCTCCACAGCCAAACAGGACAGTCTTTGATATGGTTTGGCTGTGTCCCCACCCAAAATCTCATCTTGAATTGTAATCTGAACTGTAATAACCACGTATTGGGGGCAGGACCTCGTGGGAGGTGATTAGATCATGGGGGTGGTTTCCCCATGCTGTTCTTGTGATACTGAGTTCTTATGAGACCTGATAAGTTTTATAAGGGGCTTTTCCCCACTTCACTCAGCACTTCTCCTTCCTGCTGCCCTGTGAAGAAAGACATGCCTGCTTCCCCTTCTACCATTATTGTAAGTTTCCTGAGGCCTCCCCAGCCCTGCAGAACTGTGAGTCAATTTCTTTCCTTTGTAAATTACCCAGTCCTGGGCAGTTCTTGGTAGCAGCACAGTAATGGACTAATATAGTCTTCAACTGTGAGACTCCTTAGAGGGGTTGCTTTTGTTTTCCCCAGAGTACCCTTCTCTAGCAGTTCTTTGAAGAGGCACAGCAAGCTGATACCCACTCCTGTCTCCCCCAAACAGCCCCGGCCATGTGGCTTTTCAGAATGTTGATAATCCTGATCACATGGGCCCTCTCAGTGCAACACTGGCTTTCCTGGCACAAGGGTAAAGGTTTCCCCTTTTGTTCTCTAAAGTGTCCTTCTCTTGTTAGATCAGGGATTGGCAAACAATGGCCCACAGGCCAAATTCAACCCACTGCCTGTTTTTTGTAAATAAAGTTTTATTGGAGCATAGCCACGTCCATTGATTTACATACTATCTATGGATGTTTTTGAAACATCAGAGTTGAACAGCTGTGACAGAGATGGTATAGTCCACAAGGTCTAGATTGTTACTATAGAAATGTACTAAATTATGACAGGAAAAGTTAAGCCAACCCCTGGTTCAGGTAATAGCCTCTGGTCATCCTGCCTGTACAGCACCCTAGGACAGGAACATGGAGCCACAGCTAGTATCTGGCTTTTTCACAAGACAACTCCAGTGTTTTTATTTAAAACCACAGTCTACTGGGAGAACCCCAAATTAGGTTTTCCCCTAGATTGAAAAATGCCAGAAAAATACATTTCTCCAGACTAGTTCCCCTGTCAGGATCTCAAAGTCACCTGGCTTATCATTGGCCAATATCATTGGTAAGTTGGTATATCAGATGGTCAGACCATCCAAATTACGTCCTCTGTTGTTTTTAGTAGACACAGTGTTGATCCCAGAGCATGGCAGCCTAAGAGCCCCCAGGAGGCAGGCACAGAAAGGATTCATGTCTGGGGTATCAGAATAGAAGAGGTCATGCAGACAGGTGGCAGACCCCAGGTTTCTGTGGCTAGGAAGACTTAAAGGCGACCTAAGAACAAAACTCACAATGTTTCTGAGTCTCCTGGGAATGTAATGAAGGCTATGGACCCTTTTTGACTATCACAGAATGAATGTGCTCCTGGTGTAGAAAGGCCGTCTCCTTCATTTCCAATGATTCATTTTAGGGGAAGAGGGAATTCTTCTATTGGGTACACATGAAGCAAGGGAAGCACTCCCCAAAAGCTTAAATGACTGACCCAAGGTAACTCAGTTAGTTGGGGGGAGAGAGAGATGTAGAACCTGAGGCTTGTCTCCTCCAGCCATGTACCCAGCACCCTTTTGAAGGAGGAAATTCAGGTCATGTGAGTGCTTTATGTGTTCCTGTGATTACGTGTCCTTCCTTTTTCCTCCTCACCACCTGTCCCCAACCCCCAGCCCAGTCAGCCAAACCTGGCCCTTGGAGCCATGGCAGGCCCACAACAAACATCACGGAACTGCCCATGTTGCTTGTCTCCTTTCTGACCCACACTGCTTCTGTCTGATGTCTATGCCGGGATAATGGTTTCTAGTCCTGCTTGGATGGCTCATCCTTGCCCAGCTCAGAATGCAAGACACTGACAAGCTAGAATGGTTACAATGCCCTGCACTCCACGCAATCCTGAAAATACCAGAGTGGCCCTGTTGAGTGCTTCCTATCAAGGGACACTGCCCTGAGGCTCACGTACTGACATGCACACGTCCTGCGTTCATTGATCACGTATGAAAAATCCAGAAGCACGTTTGTACTTTGCTGGAAGAAGAAACATAAATGCACCAACTGAGTGTCACAGAAAACTCATGGGAGGGGGGTTGAAGTCCTCAATCACATAAACTGGCTCAAGTATCCCACAGGAAATCTTGCCAACTTGTACGTAAGAATGCAGCGAGCTTCACAGGCACCAAGAGAGTACAATCCCTTCTGCCCCCCAAATGGGTGATTCACACACTCAAATGCAGCACCTTGGACAAAATAAAATTTCTACAACAAGAAAGTGTTGGAAGAACCAGTGAGTTCAATCTTAACTATTACAAAAATTACAACTTGTGATAAAAAGCTACTTTTCTGGAGATAAATTTGAGCTGCTTTTTGTTTATTTATTTATTTATTTATTTATTTATTTATTTATTTATTTATTTATTTATTTTTGAGACAGGGTCTTGCTCTGTCGCACAGACTGGAGTGCAATGGCTCAATCTTGGCTCACTGCAACCTCCACCTCCTGGGTTCAAGCAATCTCCTGCCTCAGCCTCTCGAGTAGCTGCAACTACAGGCGTGAGGCAGCATACCTAGCTAATTTTTGTATTTTTAGTAGAGACAGGGTTTTACCATGTTGGCCAGGTTGGTCTTGAACCCGACTTCAAGCAACCCACCTGCCTCAGTCTCCTAAAGTAGCTGGGATTACAGGCGTGAGCCACTGCGCCTGACCTCTGAGCTGCTTTTTAAAAATGATTTAACTTCACTGCCTTCTCTGCGATGAGGTTCCTTTCAGAGGGTGTCAGGAGGACGCAATGTGCTGAGGCAGTGCTTTCTGGAGGTGACAATCCTGGGGAGAAGGCAGGCAGAAGTGAACGGAGAAGATGAGCTAGCCCACATCCCTTCCCCCAAACTACTCCACGAAGCCCCTCAGAACTCAGAAGCCACAAACAGGACCAGGATATTCCAGGATATTCCATTTAGTTTGTCCTAAAACCGAGGAGCTGGAAACCTGTAAGGGAGCCAAGAACTGCTGTCTTAGGTCACCAGGACCGAAAGAATGATATTCATTAAAGCTTCAACTAAAACTGAATGAATAAAAGATAGCAGAGACAACAGCCATGAAATTCAAAGAAATACGTTCCGTCAAGAGATTTTGGAGGTAGAATAAACTATGAAATCAGATCAAGAATCACTAAAGCCTTAGCTCCAATCCCCCACTACTTCCCTATGAAACAGGATTTCCTCACAATAAGGCACTGAATTTCAAACATCAAATTTGAATATGGATGTGTGAGAGTTCTATTCCAAATGGCTGCAGTCTTCAATCTCCGAGCCAGAAGAGAGGAATAACGTGGCCAAAAGAGTTGCATGGAAATACGATGTCAAATGTCTTTTGTCCTTAAATCCATGGGCTCTTGGGTCATAGGACCATATAAACCCCGGATTGAAATAAACATCATACGGGGACTCACACTTTAAAAATAGGATACGATAAAGATATTCTAAAATCCACACCACACTCTAGCTCATGTTGGTAAACTACAATCTCTTACACTGCCATGAACTCTTTTGTCTGCCACTTTGAGAGTCATTTTAGCAAGAAACTGGGCATACACTAAAAATCGTGGAGAAAAGAATAGAGGAAACAAGAAAATGGAGCCATGGCTGCTCCCACCTACCCTGATTGAGTGAACACACCTAGGGTCCTCTCCTAGAAACTTCCGTGAAAGATTCATTCAAAATTCCAAGCTTGCTTTGTATTCCAAGTTTATTCTCCAAAACACTTTTAAAAATCCAGAATGGGCCAGGTGCAGTGGCTCACGCCTGTAATCCCAGGACTTTGGGAGGCTGAGGCGGGTGGATCACCTGAGGTCAGGAGTTCAAAACTAGCCTGGCCAACATGGTGAAACCCCATCTCTACAGAAATACAAAAATTAGCCGGGCGTAATGGTGGATGCCTGTAGTCCCAACTGCTTGGGAGGCTGAGGCAGGAGAATCGCTTGAACCTGGGAGGTGGAGGTTGCAGTGAGCCACTGCACTCCAGCCTAAGCGACAGAGCAAAACTCTGCCTCAAAATAAAAAAATAAAAAAAACCAAAACATACAGAATAAACTATATCTTGGTTGCCAGGAAACACTTGCGCATAAACCTAACATCCCAACCCAAACTTCTGCTTGGGTCCACTGGTGTCTACCTGCATGTGACAAGTCCTGTTCTCCCCAGATTTTCCAAGTGTCTTGTTATTTTTTAAGTTGTCCAACCAGAAGTAAACAGAGACCCAAAGCTAGCGGCAGGGTCCTGACCTCTGTGACCCTTCTCCACATCATTCGGCCATTTCCTAGGCCTTGAGCGGCTCAACCCCTGACCCTGTTGGTCAGATCCTCTCTCCCTTCCTCCCAAGTGGCACTGGCTTTACCCCCAGAATCCCACCCTTGGAACCTGCCTAATAAAAAGCAGCGGTAGGGAGTGTGCTAAGAGGCCCGTGAGCACTCCACGGGGCACGTCAGTCAGCCAAGAACATGCCTTCCCCGCAGAACAGAGTGGATGTTTTCATTTGGAGGAGGAGGGAGAATAATTTGTTCCTGACCCAGCTAATTAGAATACCCTCAATTGGGATCACAATGTATTTAATTAAATTCACTGTAATATATGAAGAATCCACCAAGGCACAAATCCCAGTGGTGCACTCAAGAAAGGAGCTGCCTGCTTTCAGAGTTCTTGCTCTCCTCGCCAGGCAGGACATTTTTCTCCCACACAAATCCTGAATTCCCCAACCCCTTCCGCCTCTATCACAGAGCTCACCCGCTGGGGAGGAGGGCAACCGGGTTCTGTTTTACTTTTTCCATTTTCTTTACTCTGTGCTCACAATTCCTACCTACTCTCCTTTGTCGGGTCAGGAGTGTAATTTTAAAAAGAAAACAAAACAACAGCTCCAACTGTGGGTAGTGTACTGGGATGCATGCCACCCGGAGACCCAGAGAAAACCAGCTGGTGAGCCCATTTGGCGGGGGATTGTTTAGGTTTGAGTCTAAGTGTCTACAACACAAGACACTGTGTGCACACGCACACACAGGCACGCACACACAGGCACACACATGCACACAGAATATGCCCAACCCCAGGGACTTAACCTGTAGGTGATGCAGGCAGTGACAGCAGCAACTCCAAGAGCACAAGGAAGAGTATAATGAGGGCATCCCCCTTTGGCTTGAATACTGTTTTGAGAATATACTTCCTGGAATACTGAAAATCACAGAGGCCTCCTAGCTAACTCAAGAAAATCCAGTATCTTACCACAAATTACTAATGAGAAAGCAAGACCAACCAGTAGCTCCAGGTCAACCTAGCTAACCAAAAAAGATTGGGAACTCGGGTCTACCCAAACTCACTTGGTTGAGCCAACCTCGCCCTATAACCTTAAATCTAACTATACTTTTCCTTGATCACCCCCACTCCAACTCACTTGCTTGTTTAGAAAGCACCTGGAGGCCAGGCGTGGTGGCTCACGCCTGTAATCCTAACACTGTGAGGCCAAGGAAGGAGGATCACTTGAACTTAGAAGTTCAAGAGCAGCCTGGGCAACATGGTGAGACCCAGTCTCTACAAAAGGAAATAAACAATTAGCCAAGAGTGGTGGCACACACCTGTAGTCTCGACTACTTGGGAGGCTGAGGCAGGAGGATCACTTGATCCCAGGAGGTGGAGGCTGAAGGGAGGTATGATCACACCACTGCACTCCACCCTGGCTGACAGAGTGAGACCCTGTCTCAATAAATAGATTAGGCCGGGTGTGGTGGCTCAAGCCTGTAATCCCAGCACTTTGGGAGGCCAAGAAGGGTGGATCACCAGGTCAGGAGATCGAGACCATCCTGGCTAACACGGTGAAACCCCATCTCTACTAAAAAATACAAAAAACTAGCCGGGCGAGATGGCGGGCGCCTGTAGTCCCAGCTACTTGGGAGGCTGAGGCAGGAGAATGGCGTGAACCCGGGAGGTGGAGCTTGCAGTGAGCCGAGATCGCGCCACTGCACTCCAGCCTGGGCGACAGAGCAAGTCTCCGTCTCAAATAAATAAATAAATAAATAGATTAGATAGACTACATAAACAGATAGACTAGATAGATAGATAAGATAGATAGATAGATAGATAAAGACAGACAGACAGACGAACAGATAGATAGATAAAAGCAGACAGATAGCACCTGCAAAAGACTGTATCATAAGAACGGCAAAGGTACTGTAGCTCTCACAGAAAGAAACATCTATGCTTGGCAGTTGAATTTACTTTCTGAAACCTTGGAGAAGTATGATGATGGAAGGAAGTATCTAGTTTGAGTCATAAATGGGAGCAGAAAAAGAGCCCAACTATCTCCAAGTCCTCCAAATGCTGTGCAGTGGATAACAGACTGTCCTCATCTGGATTCACTGGAAACTTGGCACACATTAGGGGGTCAACAGCTATGGCTGGAAACGAAGCCAGGGTTCATACGAGGGCTCACTCACGTTGGTCAAATAGACCTTTTCTTGCACCTCTTCCTAATCCTATTAGGGCTACTCATGCTTTAAAATGTTCATCCCGTCTCAGTTTCACTGGAAGATGACACTCCAATGCTTCTGACACGGAAACACCTCACGGCCCCCATCCGTCTCTGTGCCTTCCCTTCTAGGTCTGCTTCACCGAGAAGAACACAGCAAAGCCCTCCCTGCAACAAGAGGCACCTCGGATAAAGGGGCTGGCACGTAACACCAAGCGCAAAAAGCAAACTAATAATTTAAAAAGAAGGGAGAGAACAGAGGCTCCGCTGCGCGACTTTGTGGGATTCTACCCCATTGGTATGTTGTGCTCGTTCACCCTAGTCAAACACTGAAAGTCAAAGAGACGAAAAGAGGGCTCTTGTTAGAAAATAATTCATCGTGAAAATCAAAAAAATGTGTTCCTGTTACTTGTTTCCCAGGAAAACTAACCAACTTCTGTCAGAGAACATTGATTTCTATAAATCTGGAGGGGCCCCAGCTCCCTCCTCCTCCCCAACGATAGGAAACTTCTAACATCTGGTTCCTCATGCATGGAATGCAAAATATTGATCAGGTTTTGTCAAAGCCTCCCCTTTAAAGTAGAAATAGACAAAGTACATTCTGACACACACACAAACACACTCAATTCACAAACAAAGCTTCCTCGGGGAGTACCACCTGTTACTATAAACACACCGCAGCCGCCCTCTTGGCACACTGTGCTGTGCACACAGGCACAGAGGGCAACTCCATTTCCAGAGCAGCCCCTCTGAGCCAGCCAGCTATTCCAGGAGATGCCAGGTGCTTCCTGCCCAGCAGAGTTCGAGAAACCCCATGGTGGAATGTTCTGGAAAACCCCCAAGACACCTGTCAGGCCAAAGGCAGGCAGGAGAGCCTGTCTGTAACTCTTCTCAGTCCATAGAACTGGAGGCCCCATGATGGAAGAGGCTGCCTGTTACAGCACCCCTCTCCAGGGAAAGACAGCAACCACAGCACACAACAGCTTCAGCCTCTCCCTTCAGGGACAGGACTACGAAATCTCACTAACAAATCCAGTGAGAGGGATGGGGAGAAGATGGGGATCAGTAAGTCTGCTAATTCCACAACTTGATAAGATGAAGTAAGGAAGACATAGCGGGTGTTCACTCACCACCATATGCATGCAGAGCATTTACTGTGGGTGGAGCATCTACACACACACACTTTTTTCTTTTTTGTCTGAGACAGGGTCTCACTCTATCGCCCAGGCTGGAGTACAGTGGTGCGATCATAGCTTACTGCAGCCTCAACCTTCCCGGGCTGAGATGATCCTCCCACTTCAGCCTCCTGAGTAGCTGGGACTATAGGTGCGTGCCACCACGCCTGATTAATTTTTTAATTTTTTGTAGATAGAGGGTCTGGCCAAGTTGCCCAGGCTGGTCTCGAACTCCTGGCCTCAAGCAATCCTCCCACTTCGGTCTCCCAAAGTGCTAGGATTACAGATGTAAGTCATCACACCCAGCCTACACACACTTTTAAATTTTCACATTACAACCCCATGAGGTGGGTCACATTTGGCTTTCATCCTTGGAGGAGCCCAAAGCTCAAAGAAGCCTGCAAGGTCACACTGAGCATGGAGGAAACAGGACCAGAGCCTGAGACTTGAGTCCAAGTTCCAAGTACACAGCCGCCAAGCTACGCTGCACAGACTGCAGGGGGTTGTGGAACATGAGACTCTGCAGACCCAGGTGTTCACCTCGAATGCCCAAAATTAAAAAGAAAATCCTCCCAGGGGTAATGCAACCAGGAGTGGGGGAGGTTAATTTTTTAATCAGTGAGATCGCGTTATAGTTCCAAATGTAATGTCACATTTTTAGGAAGACTCCTGGAAGGTCAACCTAAATATATATGTATATTCTGTTCAACGCTGGCTTTTCATCTGCTCAAGCTCTCGTCCTTGACACATGCTAATTTAGTTCTATTTCATTGTAGGATCCCTGCAGACACCATAAGATAGAAGCCCCAACCATGATTTATAAGAAAAAAGTAAAAGGAAATAAAAATGTTCCCTTAGATCAATCCATTTGGGTTGCTCTGACCTAGTTTCTGGTTTCTAGGCCAGGCTCCTTAGGCCGTGGAACAAGCCATGATTGGTCGCTCTCCATATCCAAGGCCAGAGCGAAGACTTCCCGATCCTCTACCTTTTCCCTTACACAAATCACATTTCCTGGTTCAAAATTCTCAACATTAGTGGCCCTGAGAAAAACAGTAAGTTCTAGAAGGAAAATAACTATCTAAGTCTATACCTGTCTATAGGTTGTATCTGCCTTGGCTTTGACTCTTTTCTGGAAAACACAAACATGGATCCTTGTGGAATGTCGATGCCTCCATGTAAATAGATTTCACTTTCCTCTGTTAGGAGAGCTCCAGAAAGGAGTGTGGAGCCACTCTTTATACATGGTGAGGAAATTTATCAGGCATGCATTTTTACCATTATGGGAGCAAATTATTAACCCTGTCTCAAAAAAAAAAAAAAAAAAAAAAAGGTGTGTGTAAGCACTTTGCCCATAGTAAATGCTATGCATGCATATGATGGTGAATGAACACCCCCTACATCTTATTTCATGGTAGGACTCAGAGGAAGGGGCCTACCAGAGCATAATGTCACAAGCAAAATGAGGACTAGTTTCCACAATGGTTGAGTGAGTGTGCACAGAGCTCAGAAGCTGAGGGGAGTATGTGGGTGATTAAAACAACAAAGTGGGTCCCACCAGGCTAACCTCAAACTGACTACTCTCAGAAACAACCTAGAACTTCCAGAATCTGACAATCACCTCTTCGCTAGGATATCATACCAGGAGCAGTAACTTTCTTTCATTTGTAAGATGTACTTCTTCCCTAGCACTATTTTCCAGCTCTCCCAAATTTAGGTCCCCACACAAAAATAAAAGCCACCTGATACAGTTTGGTTGTGTCCCCACGCAAATCTCATCTTGAAGTGTAGTCCCCATAATCCCCACATATCATGGTGGGGACCCAGTGCGAGGTAACTGAATCATGGGGTAGTTACCCCTGCTGCTGTTCTTGTGACAGTGAGTTCTCATGAGATCTGATGGTATTATAAGGGGCTTCCCCACCCCTTCACTCTGCACTTCTCTTCCTGCCACCATGTGAAAAAGGACATGTTTGCTCCCCTTTCCACCATGACTGTAAGTTTCCTGAGGCCTCCCCAGCCATGCTGAATGGAGAGTCGATGAAACCTTTTTCCTTTAAAAATTACCCAGTCGTGGGTATGTCTTTATTAACAGCGTGAGAACGAACTAATACACCACCATATACACACTACTCTAGCCTGTGCTCATCCAACTCCATGTCAAACTGTTGCCAATAATGATGGTTTGTGGGGCACTCTATATTAAGCGGCCCGGTGGAAAACCCTCACTCTGAATCTCACCAGCTGTGCCACGGAGGGCAAGTCACATACAGTTTCCTTGTGTGCAAAACAGGGGCAATAACAGAGCCTCATTTCACTGCTGGGAGGAATCAATGGGATAATTCACATAAAATGCTTCATACGATGTGTCTGATACATGGTTAGCCCTCATAATAAGTGAGGCTATTAGTAATGTTACTTTTCATCAGTTAATCTTCAGGATTAGGGATGGGAATGAACATCTACTGAACATACCTATTTGATATTTCTCTCCTTACAACCAACCCTCACTCCTCCCCAGGCTCCAAAAAGGAATCCTTGGTTGACAATAAAGAAACTGACATATAGGAATTACGACATGGACAGAGGATACTGAACACACACAGGGCTGCCTTCTCCCTTACAAGAAGTGCAAAACTTGCCAAACTCAGGCTGTTGGTGTAGGCAGAGCCCGAATCCAAACCTTAAGCCCATGCCCTTGCCACAAAAAAAAAAAAAAAAAAGTTTACTGTGCCTGTTTGCTCATCTGGACACCAATATAACAGAATGCAAGGACCACGTTCTTTCTCATGTCTGCCAACGCCCCAGGTGAGGAGCAGGGAAGGGAGAAGAGCTGGGCTGAATCGCCTGGGAGACACTTCCCTGATTCTCCAGATCCACTCAAGAATTTGCTTATTTGTATCTCCAATTCTATGACAGTCAATCCAGCAGAAAAAAAACACGCTGTCTACTGGTCAAAACAGGTGTGCTACTGCATCTGTAAACTGGAGATATTTTACTCACCCTGTCTTCCTCAAAGCAATTCTTAAAACCACATGAGAAAATTTCCACATATGTGAAAAGGCCTCAGAATATGTGAAGAACTACCCAAGTATTTGAGACAGTCATGGTCTTTCTACTGTGAGTCCAGATCTTGCTTCGTCGCTTCTGATGGGCAGGTACAGCCGGGTGGGCTTGGTGATAGATGACGCCATTGGTGTTCCAGCTCAGTGGTTCTCTAACTTGAGCGTGCGTCGGAAGCACCTGGGAGGCATGCTATGCCCTAGATCGCTGGGGCCATCCCAAGGGTTTCTGATTCAGTGGGTCGGGAGTGAGCCCCACGAATCTGCATTTCTAACAATCTCCCAGGTCATGATGAGGCCAGTCTGGGACCACACTTTGAGAACCGATACTCTGGTCAGGACAGCAATGGCCACGGAAAAAGGACCCAAGTCGGAATACATGGAGATGTTCTGTTGCAGGGAGGAAAACTTCCAGGACCAACAATCTCTGCACTTGGCTTTTCCCAAAGAGTATCTTAAATTCTAGCAAACTGCACTTGATAAATCATGCAATGCCTGCACACAAGAATTCACCTCCTTAATGAAAAAGTCACACGGAAGCAGCTGCCCGCTACTGGTCTGCTCCAGATACTTCATAAAAGTCAGAATTGGCTCTATTCATCTTCCTCTCCCCTTTCACACCTGCACTCGAAAATTTCCCGGGGCTGTCGCTGGCAGCGTGGCTCTTGATGGCAAAGCATGAGACATCATTTTTTCCTCCCTTGCTCTGCAGCCCGCTGAGTGCACCTGCCCAGATGTCTTGCTGGAACCAAGCCTATGGAAGAATTTCAACCAAATGCGAGAAGAAAATGCTCTTTAAAATTCCTCCTATGCTCTTGAACTTTCTGGTTGTTGCTGCAGAGCATGAATTTGATGCTCAAACCCAGAGGCTCCTCTTGAGTTCCTACTATTCGCTGACAAATACCCTCATCACCTTCATTATGAGAGAAGACAGGGCAGCCGGTGCAACACAAGCAGGAGGTAAGCAGCACCCACAAGGCTGTCTTCTGCCTCGTACAAGGGGCTTGATTTTTTATTTTATTCTTCTCTTAAAAGAGAGAATGAGAAAGTGACGGGGCGATGCAGAAAAATTCCCTCTAAATCAACACTTCTGGCGTCGATCACTCTGGCTGATGCAGACATTTCACTTTTTCTCCTTAAATTCCATTTGTTTTGTGGAAGGCTGAAAGGGACAGTCTTGTGGGAGGGAAGCAAGGGACCGACAGTGAAATGAGACAGATGGTTCTTTGAGGAAGGACAGCGGAGTCTGCGTCAAGAGGCCAGGAGATGGCTGTGTGCAGAATGGACGGCCACGTGGCGAGCGCGCCGCAGTTCTGAAAACGATGACACTGCTCATTTCCCAGCTCTGCTTTTGGGTTCCCCCATAAATAACCCAGACAAACACCCCATGCACTGGGTTCTGCCCTCCTTCCCCTACCCCCTTTTTAAGTCTCATTAAAAGCCGATATTGTTCGGCCTCAAGATGGAGAGCTCAGCATGGATTTTACTGAACGTTAAATCAACCAGCAAGCGCAGCCAGCAAACTCTGTGGCACTTTAACTTTAAATAATGCAATAATTATTGAATTTCCTTTTTATAACTGAAGTGCTGGAATGTAAACAATGGGGCTGTAATTGCAGGAAGGGGGGATCAATAGAGGCAATCGTTTTCAACCATGTTAATTGTAAATACAATTGCTCCAAGATGTCAGCCTTGTTCTTCTTGCTCCCAGAATCATCCTAACGGATGACAGAGTCCAACTTTCCCATTACAGCTGTTCGTTCCTTTAAGAGGTTCTCAATCAGGTCTGATCAATCTGTCAAGATAATGCATGGAGTAAGTAAGACTCTTCCAAACACAGGCTCCCAATCAATAGCCCGGACCAGCTTAATGAGGTGGGGCTGAGGCCCAGAGGGAGGCAACAGCCCCCAGCTTGCGCCTGGGTTTGGCAGGCTGGCTTCCTCCAATGGCCCTGATAAACAGATCAGCCCTTAATGAGGACATTAGTTATGCATGCTTCAGCAGGCAGCAAGGCACCCGTCCCTGGGGACAGACGGACAGAAAACAAAATAGATTAACAGAAAACAACATGGTGCCAAATTAGGTCTCACTGAAGACTTTTCCCTCCTTTTGCTGCTTTCCTTAATTGTCCGGCAGAGTGGAGGACACCAATTAATCATTCCAATGGGCCTGAGCGCAAAGACCTGTGAGCATCCCCTGGGGTAGAGGATCTCAAGCTGTCCCTGAATATGAGCACCCTCATTTTTGAGACACCATTTTCAGAGCACAAAGGGGTTGACGGGGGGCTGAGGAGCCTTTCATGGAAGGGCCTTAGGAACAAACAGCCAGAGAGAGGGGGGACAAGGCTGAACTTCGAAGTCTGACAGCCGCGCAGGCCAGTCGGGGGCTAAAGTTGAACAGGAACAAAAACCACCACTCTGAGGCTGATGTCCAAGATTCTGAGGCCAAACCTTGGTCTTGAGAATGGTTATTCCTTCCAGATGAGGATGTGGGAAGTCAAGAGTCTTGAATGCAACTGCACCCAGCCCGGCACTGCAGGAGTCTGAGGTCTCACCAGGATAACCAGAGAGGGCTCTATGGGGAACCTGGGACACCATCTTCCCTTCCTCAGAGGCCGTTGTGCATTTGTTCCTGCTGCGAGAGTTCAAGGAGGGTGCCCACTGTGGAGGTCGTCGAGAAAGGCCCATGCCAAGGGCAGGTCCCAAGAACCCAGCAGTTCCTTTTATGCTTGGGTTAAAGCAGGGAGTTCTCCAAGTGTGGCTCCTCAACCAACAGCAACAGCACCCTCTGGGAATGTCAGATGTGCAAATTCAGACCCTGTCCAGATGGACAGAAACTCTAGGGATGGGGCCAGGAATCTGGCTTTTAACAAGCCCTCTAGGCGATTCTGAGGCAAGCTTACTTGGTGACCACCATCTTACAGCGGGGGTCAGACAGGGCAGGCTTCTAGTAGAGATAACCTTCTCGTACGTTACATAGAGTTGGAACTTTCTGTATCAGAAATAGTCCAGATGCCCAAGATGTAGCTAGGAACTATTTTTACTGAGGTTTGGCTCAGAGGAGGAACTATTTATTCTAGCCCATCACCCATCTGCTCCAGAATGCAAAGCCCCTGGGAAAAATAAAACCAAAACAACACAGAGGCCCTTGTGACAACTCCATTTTATTAGTTGGGAAAGATCATGAAATGGGTCACACTACTGAATTTCAGAAGTTAACGGTCTCATATTGTGATTGAAGTAAAAATGAAAATAACTGGGTCTTTTGAAAACTCTAAGGGATCAGCAGACTAAGAGAAAATAAATATACAGCTAGAAAGATCAGATCCCTGCCCCATGCAGAGACCCAGCTCACAGGCCACTCCTACTCCAAAGCCGTCCTCAAGCCCCAGGCTCCATCGCTTCCTCCTCTGGGCCCTCCAGCCCACTGGAAGCAGCTCCTATGCTGTGCGAGTTGCAAACCACCCCTGCTCCTCCACCACACCGTCAACAGCATCCCACAGGCTGGGACCAAATCGAATCTTTCTCTCCTCAGTTATCAGCACAGCTCCTGATCCATGGCAGGGACTTAAAAACTGTGGTGGCTCACACTTATAATCCCAGCATTTTGGGAGGCCAAGGTGGGTGGATCGCTTGAGGCCAGAAGTTAGAGACCAGCTTGGCCAACATGGCAAAACCCCACCTCTACCAAAAATACAAAACTTAGCTGGGCATGGCGTCGGGCACCTGTAATCCCAGCTACTCAGGAGGCTGAGGCAGGAGAATCTCTTGAACACGTGTGGCGGAGGCTGCAGTGAGCCAAGATCACACCACTGCACTCCAGCCTGGCAACAGGGCGAGACTTCGTCTCAAAAAAAAAAAAAAAATTAAAATTGTGGGCTGAAAGTTTGAACAAATGAAGAAAATCCTTCTAAGGCTCCATTATTAGTCCTGGGTCTTTAGCTTGCCTTTCAAGACCTATCTAATCCAGTCCAAATTCACTTCCCCCATCTCAGATTTCAGTCCTCCGCTCCATTCCACATTCCACATTCCACATGCAATTACTCGTGTCAGTTCCCACCTTCCCCACCAACTCTGATCATTCTGGTCTCAGCGCCTTTTCTCGCTGGGAAACCCTCCCAGATAACTCTGACCCATGCTGAAATGTCACACATCTCCCACAGCAGGCTGGTGGCACCTCGGCCTGGAAGCCTTTATGCATTGCACCTGAGCTAAAACTGTGGCTCCTTTACTGTGGGGGGGGGGGGCCCCCACCACAAGGGGTGGTCCCTATGAGGGACCACAAAGCATTCTCTTTTTTTTTTCCTTTTTGAGATGAGTCTCATTCTGTCACCTAGGCTGGAGTGCAGTAGTGCGATCTTGGCTCACTGCAACCTCTACCTCCTGGGTTCAAACGACTCTCCTGCCTCAGCCTCCTAAGTAGCTACGATTACAGGTGCCCGCCACCACACCCAGCTAATTTTTGTATTTTTGTATTTTTAGTAGAGACAGGGTTTCACCATGTTGGCCAGGCGGGTCTCGAACTCCTGACCTCAAGTGATCCGCCCACCAATGCCTCCCAAAGTGCTGTGATTACAGGCATGAGCCACTAAGCCTGGCCTTTTCTTTTGTGCAGATGCATCACTTGATTTCTACATGGGGCTCTATGTCCCTCGATGATTGAGATGGGAGGTTGGGGGATGAAGAGAGTAAAAATGTTTGCTAATATTTATTGCTTGTTTAAATAAGATTTAATGACAGGAGATAATTACACTGGCTGTACTCAGTGACTTGATTTTTTTAGTATGTGGATCACAAAAGGGCTTGCCCCTCCCCACCAATCAGCCACAATGTCCCCCAGCCAGAGGACAACTGAGTTGGTCCTCCTCATTCCATTCCTCCATTGCTTCTACATCCCTAGCTATGTTATTTACATGGGTTTAATATCACTATGCTCTTTCACTATTAAACTGACAAATAATTGCAAGATTTGGATATCTGAACAACATCAAGACTATCAAGACCACAGAAGAAAAGAAGAGGGAGTACACTCCGCAGATGCCTCCCATGGGGAGTAACTCAGGCTGTCAGAATTCTGCATGTGTGCGCGCATTGTTCACCGCACACACCTCTGCAGATAAAAAGAATGTGCTGCACATTTTAGTTCCAAACATAAAATGTCCACCCAAGCCAACAGAGTGGTGTGAAAGTGCTGAGATACCTTGAAGGCAGTGGCCACAAAGGCATGCCTAGAACATAAGACAGCCTGACTGTCTACAGCTCCGATGAGTCAGAATGAGGGGGACATCTTTTTCATATACACATCACATGTACAACTTTATTTTCTTCCTGAATTTCCTGTCCTCCTAATCTAACCGTTGCCAGAGACTGCTGCTGACTGGATCTCCAAGTCCTATAACCGCTGTGGTTAAGGTTCTCACCTTCCTCTACTCTCCATTCTAGGACCTAGGAGGAATGAACCATTCTCTACATGGGGTCAGAGTTGCATGTTCTGATGTGATTCCTTCCCTCTCCAGCTACGCCCAAACTCCGGAATCCCCAGTCTTCTGATTGGCCAACCCCCCCCCGACAAGATCCCTCCCAGGGACATCCAAGCAATCTGATCCAAAGATGCTGCCTCCCGGTTGGTCAGCTCTCCAGCTCCTAGTGGAATGAGACTGGGAGGCCGGTCCGTGAAAACGTTTTAACACTTATTTTTAAGGGGCAAAATACAGGGAGAATTTTCATCGGCCAGTCCACACTGGCCAAAACATCCCCTGCTTATACTCATTAAGTTCACTGTACTAGCAGGCCCAAGAAACAGTGATGACACAGGAAGAAGCCGTGGTCGATGACCTTGCTGGGGGGCACGGGATCAGGGTGGGGGTATCATCAATCTCATTCCACACAGATGATAGTTTACAAAACCTTCTAGAGAACTGTGAGGAATTTTCTTCAGTAAAAATCAAGTTTGCAGAAAACTGCACCATAAGAGCTGGCCAAGTGCAGTGGCTCACACCTACAATCCCAGCACTTTGGGAGGCTGAGGCAGGTGGATTACTTGAGGTCAGGAGTTTGAGGACCAGCCTAGCAAACAAGGTGAAACTCTGTCTCTACTAAAAACACAAAAATTAGCCGGGCGTGGTGGCACGCACCTGCAGTATCAACAACTCAGGAGGCTGAGGCAGGAGAATCACTTGACTCTGGGAGGAGGAGTTTACAGTGAGCCGAGATCGTGCCACTGCACTCCAGCCTGGGCGACAGAGCGAGATCCTGTCTCAAAAAAAAAAAAAAAAAAACACAAACATCTGATGACTAGGAAAATTTTCTTTGAGCAAAATGGCAGGGGTTGGGGAGGAGCAAAGGAGGTGGGTGGAAGCGAGGACTAGAGAGAGGACTACCCAGACCCCGCCAGATGGAAAGCATCAGGACACATCAGGCATGCTAGAAGTTTTTATGTGACACGTGCACAATGGCACGTGGACACAGACCTGGCCGTGCTTTCTCCCAGGGCTACAACATTAAGATGCAGTCAATCACTCGCCATCACACCAGTGCGCTTGTGATGTCTTTTGGAATCTCAAATCTAGTAGCCTGCTCTGCTAGCCTTAATCTAGTCTATGGACGCTTTTTCTTAGTAAGTATTTTAAAGGCTTAAGTCTTAAAACACAAATCTTTCGATGACCTTTCCAGATGACTCTATAAGAGTATAAGGCCAGAGGAAACAGCAGCCAGTCTCAGGTTCTGGTAGCACTGGTATTTTTATTATGGTCTTTCTTCCGGCTTTGATTCATTCATTCATTCCCCATGTGGCTATCTACATTCCCGCTGCTTCTTTCCTCACACTCTAATCTCTCCCCAAAATGAGTGTTCGTCAATCATCTCTAAAAATTATCCTCATCATTCTCTGTACGTGAGAAAGGCCTTTCACTACAGGGTCTTTATCATCCACTACTCCCCTGTACAACCCCTGTCTCCAGCCAGCAGCTCTACCAGTTCTCTCGTTTCCAAAGGTCTCCATTTGTGTGTGTGTGTGTGTGTGTGTTGTGGGTGTGTATGCACACAGGTGCAGGCTCAGGACACTTCCTCCTGTGCACACATCCATGCCAGCTCCTCCAAATGCATTTTTTTTTTTTTTTTTTTTTGATGGGGCCTCATTCTTGTCACCCAAGCTGGAGTTCAGGGGCAGGATCTCAGCTCACTGCTACCTCTGAGTCCCAGGCTCAAGTGATCATCCCACCTCTGCCTCGAGTAGCTGGGACCACAGGCCCGTGCTACCACGCCCAGCTCATTTTTGTATTTTTAGTAGAGACAGGGTCTCGCCATGTTGGCCAGGCTGGTCTCAAACTCCTGGCCTCAAGTGATTCGCCTGCCTTGGCCTCCCAAAGTGCTAGGATTACAACATTAGCCACTGCGCCCAGCCCCTGCTCCTCCAAATTCTATCCTCCTTTCTAAGCATCTCACCTCCCACCCTTTTCCTGTCTGCAGCAAACCTTTCTCCTCTGAACTCCAAGTCTTGGGCTCTCGGCATGGCTATGGGCACTGCCACCCTGAGTGCTGGTAATCTACTTTATGTAGGTGGCACACCCAACAAGACTGGAAGGTTCCTGAGGGCAGGGATGCTGTACTCTCCTCCCTGAGGCTTGACGCACAGGAGCCGCATCATTCTGCAGTGAGAATGGGAATGGGAGTGAGCAGCTGTGGTGAAGAGGAATGGGAGTGAGCAGCTGTGGTGAAGAGGGAGGACTGACACTGAGCTGTCTCTTCCATTGTAAAAGGAGGAATAAGGCCACCTACCCCACAAGGGGCCATGAGGCTTGAGTGAGAAAATCAGTGTGAATGAACTTCCTTAAACAATAAAGCAAAATTAAAAGAAAACAGCTGCTCAGGAGACGACAATGGGTGGAAAGGGGAACTTGAAGATTCAGGAAGCCTCCCCGCCATCTGATTTCATCGGGGTCCTAGGACTGACTACACAAAGAGGAATTAATTACTTGGTCATCCGTTCACTTACCTTGCTAATGAAATCATCTGGTTTTTCTGGGGAAGAACCTGTTAGAAGGACTGGCTTGCCTCTGGGTGTCAGTCCCGCTGGTGCCAGCTGCATCCCCAACGCCAACATGACTCATGCGATGACACAAATTGCCATCGGGCTTTGTTATTATGTGACCTTCAGCAAGTTACCCTCCCGTCCCTGCTCCAGTGCTAAAATCAGCACGGCGATACGAGAACCTACTTCAAGGCATCATCATGAGGAACGATGATGAAGCAGCTAATAATGACTGGGAAGCACTTTGTCTTTGTAGAGAGCCATATTACTTAACATTTAGAATAATACCCACTGTTTCAGGTTGAGAAAGCATTCAGATTTTAGCTAAACTGAAGGCTGAGCACATCCACTAATGAGCACTGTCCTTCCCATAGAAACAGTGAAAGCTACTCAGTCTGCTGAATAAAATGACTAGCAGTACATTAGCGAGAAGCAGATGCAGGTTTAGTTACCATGAAACCAGGGCCATTGCATTCAACATCTAATAAGCAAATTCTTACGATCACAGAAATAAGCCAGAGCCCACCGACCTGACAACTGCCTCAAGAATGGTTTGGGCAGAATAATGTTTTGGTCCCAGTTTCCCTAGAATTCATAAAAATATAGCCTCTTGGAAGGCACATTTCTAAAATTTAGGCAAGGGGTCAGAAAATTTTTTCTGTAAATATTCAGAGGGTAAAAAGCTTAGGTTTTAAGGCCCGTGCCATCACTGTCTCGACTTCTCAGTTCTGCCATGGCAGCACATAAAAGAATAGGCATGACTGTGTTCCAATAAAACTTTATTTATGAAGACATATGGCTGGCTGGATTCCCTCTTCTGGCAGTGATACACTGTTATCTGACCTAAAACTTCACAACAAATTTATACAATCATCTAGAAAAATCACGCACCTGCTCTCAATAAAGAAGGGAACACATACATTCTCTTTCTCACACACACATACACCCTCTCACACACACTCTTTGATAAGCAAAATAAATTTCTTACAATTTTTGAAACTCAAGTTAAGAGCCAGGCTCAGGCCAGGTGCGGTATAATCCCAGCACTTTGGGAGGCTGAGGTGGGAGGATTGCTTGAGCTCAGGAGTTGGAGACCAGCCTGGCAACATGGTGAAACCCTGTTTCTACAAAAAAAAAAAATATATAAAAATTAGCTGGGCATGGTGGCGTGCACCCGCAGTCCCAGCAACTTGGGGGCCTGAGGCAGCAGGATCACTTGAACCTGGGAGGTTGAGGCTGCACTGAGCCGAGATCGTGCCACTGCACTCTGCCCTGGGTGACAAAGTGACACCCTGTCTCAAAAAAAAAACAAAATTAAAAAGTCAGACTTGCAAACTTCATATGAAAATAAGCTGCTTCAACCTGAAAGTCAACACCTATTTAAGAAACATTTAACTTTGAATTATGAAATGACTTCAGAACAATTCAACTTCACTCCTTGTTTTCAGGCTTTCCAACATAACTTTCTCATCAGTGGGCTCTCAGTCACAGGGCACCGGTTCTTGGGTGCTGCATCTCACTCTACAACCAAGGTAAATACCACCACAGGAGTAACGGTTAAGGTTATAACATTGACTCAGAGCTTAACAATACCTGTAACTGACACCACTTTGAACGAACGTAGTGATGGAATTACTGACAACAAAAATGTAGCCTTCTACTCTACACCTTCCAGTAGCTGAAAACTATCCGGTTTTAAACAGCCAGGGAGTAAAAAAATGAGAAGGTGAAAAGTCAGGTCATTATCATCCCTGCATCATGCCATGCTCTTGCTTCCTTCCTAAGATGCTCTTAAAAGCAGATGCTAGGACATCCAAGAATCTTGGATCCTGACATCTAAGAACAAGTGGTCAGGAAATCTGGATTGAGAAAAATGAAGTACTTAAATGTCTTCTCAATAACATCATCTTACATGTACATAGTCCTGCATAGATTTCAAAGGGTTTGGCCATTACAAAGCTCAAACGATTCTCACAAGCACCTTGAGACATTAGGCAGCGGATGGCGGCATGGCAGATGGCTCCTCCTCTGTTTAATGGACACAGGAGAGAGAATCCAGAGATGGCAAATTGGCAGTGGCTGGGAAGCCTGCAGGTGGCAGCTTCACAACCCTCGGGAGTTTGAAAAATTCTTAATAAATGGTGAACATTTAAAAATCTGCCAATTTCCCATACAATCAAGATTTTTTGCCTCTTTAGACATTAAGAAAAGGGGGGGTTTCTGGCTGTACTGTACATTCCCTCATGTCAACAATTATCTAGACAAGATGGTGCAGGAGCCCTGCAGCCCCACACCAGTCACCCACTTATGATACCTGTGTGGCCCCTGCAGGCATCTGGGTTTGCAATCCCTGGGTCCAAATGTGAAAGAGAATGTGGCTGGCGAGTGGGAATCACAGAAGTCAACCCTGGGATCTACCAGTCCTGAGCCGGGGTTTGTCACCCTGTGCTATGCTAGTCCGTGAATAACCCAGTACAAAGATTCCCCTACAAAACGTCATGTTGCTGCTCAGGTTGCACACTGCAAAACACAAGGTGAAAAGCTTAGCTTCACCAGACTCAGGCGGTGAGGGGGTCGAGAATGAGTGTAGCTTCACAAGGGAAGCCAGCTTAATTCTGCCACAGGAGTTAATATTTGTTAATTGGTAGAAAAAGGTAAAATTAATGAGGACATTAACATAGCTATTTAAAAACAGCTCCATGTTTCCCCCATTGTAACACATGGAACTATCAGGAAGTAATTGCGGGAAAAGGACACTGTCAATTCTCAATTATCTGCATGAATGAAGTGCTCAGTGACACGGATAATCCAAGTCATTTACATTTGGATTTAGAAAGTAACATCTTTTTCCTTCGGAAAACTTACCTTCCTAATTAGGGCTTGCTGAAAGCAGTGGCAAAATCAGTTTACCTTCTCGGTCAGAGAAACAAAGCATTGGGGAAGGTATGGAAACGGCTGGGCATTTCAGACCCGCCACGGATAACCCAAGGCAGATAAAAGATCACTCACAGCGGCTGGCCAATATAGCAGCCATTAGCCACATGTGACTATTTAAATTTAAATTAAGTTAAATAAAATGAAAAGTTCAATCCCTTGGTGACACTAGCCACATTTCAATTGCTCGATGGCCCCGTGTGGCTGGTGGCCACCACACTGGACAGCGCAGATCACAGAACATTTCCATCATCACAGAAAGTTCTAGTGGATGGTGCTGAATTCTAGACCAACAATCACATCTAGTTACCTGGATTAAGTAGAAAGCCGAGGGCAGGGGGAGAGGGATGTGGAAGACGTCACACTGCCACTTTAGAAACAAAAGCGAATTGTAACTCCGGACTCTCTCGGCTAGTTTAATTTCAAGCCCGGTAATGTAGACGCTGTCTAGGGAATAACATAAAAAATAAGCATTCCATTCTAAGTAAAATGAGGCTTTTTAATTAACAAAACAGAAAGCGAGAGGATAAAAGGCAAGGCAGGAAAGGCTGATTTTCAGCAAACATGTGCCATCGCTGCCAGCACCCAGCGTGGCCATGCAGTCCAGACGCTGGCTGAAGGGGTAGACAAAGGCAGGAGCTCGACCCTGCCAGGCTCCGCTCGGGTAGGTGTCTGCTCAGGTGCCGCTGGGAGCAATGTCAGGCCCAGTGTCACTTAACATCCTCATTAATTATCTTGAAAGGAGAGGGTTAGTAAACAGCCAGTTAATTAAATTCTCAGATGATGCTAATTTGGGAGGCTTTAGAAAGACTGGCAAGGGCAGTGGCAATATAAATGGGACCTGGATGGGTTCGAGGTACGAGTGGAAACGAAATTAAGCACTGGCCAAACGCTGCTCTTAAATAAGTCTTAAGGAAGAGCCAAAATACGTCTGAAAAGAAACTTGTTTAGAAAATTGTTGCAGGAAAGCTAAAAGGTTGGAAGCTTCTAAGGCGTATGATCAGAATGGGAGTCAAAAAGGCTTTTTAAGACTTTTAATAAAAATGTTTACGTGCACTTAGAGGTCTGGGAGAAACAGCAGCTCCTAAGGGTTGCTGTCCTTGGGAGGCAGGATAGGGGTGAATGGGGAGCAGGGATGGGGCTTGCACTTTTATTTCCTTTTCTTCTAAACAAATTAAAGATTTTTATTATTATTTTATTATTCTTTTTGGTGACAGTCTCCGTCTGTTACCAGCCTGGAGTGCAGTGGGGTCGTCTCGGCTCACTGCAAGCTCCGCCTCCTGGGTTCAAGCGATTTCCCTGCCTCAGTCTCCCAAGTGGCTGGGACTACAAGCGCGCGCCATCACACCCGGCTAATTTTTGTATTTTTAGTAGAGACAGAGTTTCACCATGTTGGCCAGAATGGTCTCGATCTCCTGACCTCATGATCTGCCTGCCTCAGCCTCCTGAAGTGCTGGGATTACAGGCGTGAGCCACCTCGCCCGGCCCTAATTAAAGATTTGTAAAACAGGCCTGGTTTTTGAATTCTGGTTTTGAAATTTTTGTGTCTGAAGTAACGTCAGATTCATAGAGGAGTTGCAAAGATACACTGAGTTCCCATGTGCCCTCCACACAGCCGCTTCTAACATCAACATCTTCCACCTTAACAGCTGGGACACTGTCAAAGCAAAGCAAAGAGCATTGCTACAATCCTATGACCAAGTACAGACTTTCTTCAGATGCCACCCGGTTTTCCACTCAAGGCCTTTCTCTGGTCCAGGATCCAAACCAGGTCCCTGCATAGCACTGAAATGTCATTCTCCTCCATCGCCTCCAATCTGTCTTTCCTTGTCCGGAAAGACCTGGGCACTTTTGACGGGGGCAGGTCAGGTATTTGCAGTGGACCCCTCAGTGTGGGTTTGTCTGATGTTTTCTCACAATTAGATTGAGATTACAGATGTCTGGAGAGAATGCCACCAAGGGGAAGGACCCTTCCCATCCATCATATCACATCAGGGGCTACGTGACATCAACATGACCCATCACTGGTGATGTTGACCTTGATCACTTTGTTCAGGTGACATCTGCTGGGTTTCTCCACTGGTAAGTTAACACTTTTCCTTCTCCAGACTTTACTCATTAAAAAGGGAGTCACTAAGCCCAGCCTATACTTAAGAGCAGGGGAGTGAAGCTTCACCTTCTGGTTATTATGCTGTTAATAATAAAAAATATCTCATAAAAGAGATAAACTTCTCTTTATGCAAAGAGAGGTGGCTGAAATGTCTATCTAGAAAGTCAGAGTTTGTTGTCTTTGTTTTGCATACTTGGGCTCTCGACAATGCAAATGAAGCAATGCCAAGAGCCTCAGGACCCACACGGTGCCAGGCCAGGTGCTGTGTACCTACAGATATTAGCCCATTTAATCCCCACCACAGCCAGATGAATGAGGTGGCACCAGATTACAACAATCCTCCCAAATGACAGTAGGTGAAATGTGGAACCAAGAGGTTAAATCACTTGCTCATGTTAACACAGCTATGAAGGGACAGAGGTGGGAGCTGAACCCAGGCCCCCTAGCTCTAGAGATCATGCTGCACTAGAGACCTCTCTGCTATCCTGCTTCTTGACATACAACTGTGAAATTTCAGGGCAGTTACAATGTGGCAGCACCATGGCACTCCCACAGTGGCATTCTGAGTGACAACGCTAAGGAGGCCCAACAAAACCAAGATGGTCTGGAGGGTTTTCAACAGAAGACAGTCCACCGTTATCTCTAGAGTGTGGCAGAGAATCCAGAACATACGAGCAGGGCTAAGGACCTCTCTCTCTGTGAACAGGTATGGAAGATGCTCAGAACCCACAGACCACGATGCTTACTCCTGTCTCAGCCCCTATCTACCACAGACACAAACTTGGAACTTTCCCCAAAAACATTTACTTTTTCTGCTATTCTGAGGGTTCACTGTGACAAAGCAATAAAGCTCAGAGGTCAGGAAAAAAGCGATCAGCAGGCAGACTCGGAGAAGAAACTTGGCCCACGACGCCCCCCATCTACAACCTGCAAATATCCACTCGTGGGCTTGTTTAATCCCAACTGTGAAACACCTCATGTTCTGACATTAAAAAGAAACAAGGAAGCTCTTGCTTCTAGAGAAACAAGAAAGGAACAAGGAATGTTTAGATAAGAACTGCTGTGTTCTTACCCAAAAGAATAACATAGGCTAGGCTGGGTGTGGTGGCTCACGCCTGTAATCCCAGCACTTTGGGGGCTGAGGCAGGCAGATCACTTGAGGTCAGGAGTTTGAGACGACCAGCTTGGCCAACATGTTGAAATCCTGTCTCTACTAAAAATACAAAAATTAGTTGGGTGTGATGGTCGGCGCCTATACTCCTAGCTTCTCGGGTGGCTGAGGCAGGAGAATTACTTGAACCCAGGAGGGAGAGGTTGCAGTAAGCTGAGATCGCACTACTGCACTCCAGCCTGAGCAACAGAGTGAGACTCCATCTAAAAACAAACAAACAAACAAACAAACAAGCAACAACAACAAAAAACACACATAAACTAACAAGTAACCTATGGTATTCAAAATTCAAAATTCCAATACTGAGCTTTACCATCATCCTGTCCACAGAGAAAAGATGATGAAGTGTGTAGGAAGCAACAAATGTCCCCTACCTGCACACCCACCCCTCACTGGATTCTCCAAATAGCTGGCATTTATTTCTCCTCCATTTAACCCTGTCTTTTGTCCTCCCATTGTTTCAACTGCAAAAATTTGCCTTTAAAAAAATGACACTAATAAAGAATCACACCATACAAATTCTAATACTATATTGATCCCATCAGTGACTGGGCAGACAGCAGATCTTCCATCAACATCTAGATTCACAGAACATATCAGACAGAAGGCTCTCGACACCCAGTGTCCGGGATCAGCGTGGTGGGCCTCTGCTCAAACCTGTCCACCCAACTAGATCTCAAAGAGGAAAACAGAATTGCCACCTCTCAAGACTGAGACCAGGTGCAGTGGCTCACACCTCTAACCCCAGCACTCTGGGATGCCAAGGCTCAAGAGGAACCCAGGAAGTCAAGACCAGCCTAGGCAACATGGCAAGATCCAGTCTCTACAAAAAATAAAAAAATTAGCCGGGTGTGGTGGCACATGCATGCCTGTGGGTCCAGCTACTCTGGAGGCTGAGGTAGGAGGATCACTTGAGGCAAAGAGGCCAAGGCTCCAATGAGCCGTGTTTGTGCCACTGCACTCCAGCCTCTGTGACAGAGCAAGACCCTGTCTTTAAAAAAAAAAGGCTGAATTTCAGTGTGATTTTAAAAGCATATATAATCATTTTATAAAATGCAGAGAAGTGTTATTAACAAGTTAATCTCTGAGTGCTTACTATGTGCCAGGCAGAGTTCCAAGGCCCATTCTAAGAATCACCCACTCTAGACATAACTGCTTAACATTTCAAGGTATTCTTTTCCATGCAATTCAATGTTTCACTTCAGCCAGAAAACATAAAATAGCATTGAAGACAGGCACATTTTCTGATTTTTAATGGCATCAGAAGCTGGAAATGATGGACTGCAATAGTATACATGGCAAAAATCTAAAATAATTAGGAAGATGTTTGTAAGCACTTAGAAAAGAGAACAGTGAATCACTGGAAGTAAATACCAAGTACAGAGCAAGAGACTAACTTCATTTCTTCCTTAAGTCTTCACTTTCCCCCCCCTTTCTTCTTCTCAAATAAGGTGACTACTGCTGGTATTACTAATACCTAACTGGCAGATCAGGCACTATTAAAGATTAATGACATTTGATTTTGTATCTCATGATATCCTTGTGAACAATCTGGAATGCGGGAATCTGATTATACTATGGTAAGAGGTCTTTGTACTTAAAAATGTTGGCCCAGAGAATGCTGATGATAAATCAAAGTCAACACGGAGGAAAACGCCTGCAGTAAAATATAATTATCCAGGTGAACCTCTCCTGTCCAGCGTTTGTAACAAGATTTGAACAGAGACAGAAGTCATGCCTATCAACCCAACAAAGTTAGTCAAAAAGTCATATAGGGGAAGAAACAGGTGAAATGAAAATCATTTGTACAAACTGACTAACGAGGATTATTATATTTTAATACCAGGCAGTGCAAAACTAAAAAATTGAGACAGTTCTGTATGGGCCCAAGTAAAAGCAAATTAATGAAACAAGAGAATGTCTAGAAACAGACCCAAATGAGAACTTTATGCGTGATATAGTGGCATTTCTAGGCACCACGGCAAAGGATGGCTAGACTGATTAGTAAACATGGCAGGCACAGATAATTGAGAAAAAATAAATAGAGGAACTCCTATCGCACAGTATATACCAAAATAAACTCCGGATGGATAACACAGTTAAGTGTCAAAACATGAAACCATGAAAGACTGAAAGGGGATGGAGTGAATGTGATCTTGGCAGGGGAAAGGCAGTTCTAAGCTTAACAAAGGAGAAGGAGGCCAGGCACAGCAGCTCACACCTGTACTCCCAGCACTTTGGGAGGCCCAGGCAGGTGCGATGCTTGAGCCAAGGAGTTTGAGACCAGCCTGAACAACATGGTGAAATCCTGTCACTACAAAAAACACAAAGACTAGCCGGGTGTCGTGGCACGCGCCTATAGTCCCAGCTATTCAGGAGGCTGAGGTAGGAGGATCGCTTGATTCCAGAAGGCCAAGGCTACAGTGAGCCATGACCACACCACTGCACTCCAGCCTGGGTGACAGAGCAAGACCCTGTCTCAATAAATAAATAAATAAACAAAGGAGAAGGAAGCAAAAATTAGAAGTTGTCACCATGTAAAATTTTGAAACACTGGAATCTCAAAACATAACATAAACAGCAAAAGATAATGATAAATTTGGGGAGGGGTGGACAGTAACAGACCAAATACACGTTTAACACCTTTGATAGAGAAAGAGCTATTTTAATTTGTTTATATTATCCATCTATGAACATTTAATTTATAATAGTAAAAAACTGGAAACAAGCCAACTGTAGAATGCAGTAGTAACTAACTAAATCACGGTACCTTCATACCACAGGGTGTTTGATGTAGCTATCAAAAATCATGTTGTAGAAAACATTTAGTGACATCCAAAAAAGGTCGCACATTGCAAAGCTTTTTAGAAGCCAGTTACAAGATACATACAGTATCATTTCAATTCTATGAAATAATAATATCCCATCTGTACAGGAGAGGCTAAAAATGACATATACCAAAACATTTAAAATTAAAAGCATCTTGGTAGTGAGATTAGGGATGATTTTCTTTGTGTGTGTGTCTCTGCATTTCTAATTTTTTTTTTTTTTACATACAATAAACATGAAGCACTTTGGAACTCAAAATTAATAAAAATAACTAAGTGGAAATATATATGTGTGTATATGAAGACGATCACTTTACTGTCACATTTTCAGATATTATAAATTTGAGAGGGCAGTCAGCCCACTGAGTCAATGGAATAAACAAGATGAAGAAAAACAGCAATAAATGTCATAGTTCCTTCTCCAGGTTGAGGGGACAAGGAGGCCTGGTTTAACTGTCAGCTCCATGAAAATGAAGTCAACAACAAAACTCTAAGAGTTTCAGGGGACTCCAAGTTCCACAGGAGCCGAGGGTTTGAGATGGCTGCTTAATAAAAGACTAGAACATTAATGACTTGGTGTCTATATCAAGGAAAGGGACAGACTCCCTGTGATCAACATGAATGAGGCCTTGTCCAGAAGACCACATCCCATCAAAGGCATCATCATTCAAGGGATGTGTCAACAAGCAAGTAAGTCAAAAGCAGGAGGTAAGGACAGTAAGGGGTTTGGAAACCATACAAAGAATAGTCACAAGTGGTTGAGATTTGCGTTCAGGAGGATGAGAAAAGTACATACACATGAAGACAAGAGATAAGAAAACGAAGGACAGTTAGCTAAACTGCTTATGATATCTTCATACAATACTATGCAGCTATTAAAAATTATGATGGAAAAAATAGTGACGTCCAAAAAAATCAAATACTGCAAAGTTTTAAAAAGTCACAAAAAGCAGTATCCTTTAAACACTTAAAACAGTCATCATATCACAAGGAAGATGTCTCTTCTGGAAGAGGAACAGGACAAAAGTATCTCTACCCCTGCAGGTAACAAGGCAGCCAGTATCTCAACATAAAGGATGGGGTTTATGACAATTAAAGGTGGCCCTTGTGTAAAGGTCCCTTTACTCCCTTGTGTAAAGAAATGGAAATGTTCAGAGAATCTCTATGACCTTTGTTTAGAAGTATTTCTATAGGATGTTCCTTCACTGGGTTCAGTGTTCCCTAAAAGCCCTTCAAGGGGAGATGCACCTGGAGGTTGTTAAAAACACAGATTCTGAGCATTTCCCTAATCCAGGGTCACAGGATCAGTCTCTCAGGCAGGACCTCAGCTCAGATTCCGTACTTTTTTTTTTTTTTTTTTAAGAGGCAGGGTCTCGCTCCGTTGCCCAGGCTGGAGTGTGGAGAGGCACAGTCACAGCTCACTGCAGCCTGGAACTCCCAGGCTCAAGCGATTCTCCCACCTCGGCCTCCCCAGCCTCCCAAGTAGCTAGGACTACAGGCAGGCAAAACCACACCTGGCTAATTTTTGTATTTTTTTGTAGAGATGGGGGTCTCACCATGCTACCCAAGCTAGTCTTGAACTCCTGAGCTCAAGTCATCTATCTGCCTTGGCCTCTCAAAGTGCTGCAATTACAGGTGTGAGCCACTGTGCCCAGCATATTTTCTTTTTTTATTTTATTATACTTTAAGTTCTAGGGTACATGTGCATAACGTGCAGGTTTGTTACATATGTATACATGTGCCATGTTGGTGTGCTGCACCCATCAACTCGTCAGCACCCATCAATTCATCATTTATATCAGGTATAACTGCCCAATGCAATCCCTCCCCCCTCCCCCCTCCCCATGATAGGCCCCAGTGTGTGATGTTCCCCTTCCCGAGTCCAAGTGAGCTCATTGTTCAGTTCCCACCTATGAGTGAGAACATGCGGTGTTTGAATGAAATGAAGCGAGAAGAGAAACCAAAAGAAAAAAGAAGAAAAAGAAATGAACAAAGCCTGCAAGAAGTATGGGATTATGTAAAAAGACCAAATCTACGTCTGATTGGGGTGCCTGAAAGTGAGGGGGAAAATGGCACCAAATTGGAAAACACTCTACAGGATATCATCCAGGAGAACTTCCCCAACCTAGCAGGGCAGGCCAACATTCAAATTCAGGAAATACAGAGAACGCCACAAAGATACTCCTCCAGAAGAGCAACTCCAAGACACATAATTGCCAGATTCACCGAAGTTGAAATGAAGGGAAAAATCTTAAGGGCAGCCAGAGAGAAAGGTCGGGTTACCCACAAAGGGAAGCCCATCAGACTGACAGCAGATCTCTCGGCAGAAACTCTACAAGCCAGAAGAGAGTGGGGGCCAATATTCAACGTTCTTAAAGAAAAGAATTTTCAACCCAGAATTTCATATCCAGCCAAACTAAGTTTCATAAGTGAAGGAGAAATAAAATTCTTTACAGATAAGCAAATGCTTAGAGATTTTGTCACCACCAGGCCTGCCTTACAAGAGACCCTGAAGGAAGCCCTAAACATGGAAAGGAACAACCGGTACCAGCCATTGCAAAAACATGCCAAAATGTAAAGACCATCGAGCCTAGGAAGAAACTGCATCAACTAATGAGCAAAATAACCAGTTATATTTTCTACTTCAAAGGGCTCTCTGACTGATTCTGACACACAGCTAGGTTTAGGAATCCTTGAGCCAGGTGGTATCTTTAAGAAAGATCTGTTTTTTGCTTTTGTTTTTTTAAGGCAGTACACAAAGAGATGTATAAATCATCACATTCTATCACTAATGTGAACATTTTTTACCAATATCCATCTTGGTATCTCCTATCTATAATATACCTCCAATTTTACATAAACGCAATGATCTGTATATGTAACATTTTTATACTATGTTGAGGCCTTCTTTCCAACTAAAATATATATATATGCACCATCTTTCTTTTTTTTTTTTTTTTTTGAGACGGAGTTCTTCACTCTGTCGCCAGGGCTGGAGTGCAGTGGCGCAATCTCGGCTCACTGCAACCTCCACCTCCCCGGTTCAAGCGATTCTCCTGCCTCAGCCTCCCAAGTAGCTGGGATTACAGGCACCTGTGACTACGTCCAGCTAATTTTTTGTATTTTTAATAGAGACAGGGTTTCACCGTGTTGGCCAGGCTGGTCTGAAACTCCTCACCTCACGATTCGCCCGCCTCAGCCTCTCAAAGTACTGGGATTACAGGCACGAGCTACCACGCCTGGTCCCTGCACCATCATTTTTAACAGCTGCATGGTAAGCCACAAGAACATGCTGTAATTATTTTAACTAGTCCCACTGAGCAATCTGCCAACTTAAAAAAACAAATAACCAAAATAAACACTGTTGTGAAGAAGAGCATCTCACACATATCAACACCCAGAAGCCACTGGGCCTCAGCACAGAATTAGCCACTTTACACTGTGATAGCTATCAGTGGAAAAATTAAACTCATACACGCAGCCACCAACAGGGCATGTAAGCCCCTGGATTCCATTATGATTAGAATATAATCACCTTAAAGAAACACACCGGCCAGGCACAGTGGCTCACGCCTGTAATGCAAGCACTTCAGGAGGCTGAGGCAGGTGGATCACCTGAGGTCAGGAGTTCGAGACCAGCCTGGCCAACATGGTGAAACCCCGTTTCTACTAAAAATACAAAAAATTAAAAAATTTTAAAAAAAATTAGCTGGGGGTGGTAGCAAGCGCCTGTCATCCCAGCTACTCAGGAGTGTGAGGCAGGAGAATCACTTGAACCTGGGAGGTGGAGGTTGCAGTGAGACACGATCGCACCATTGCACTCCAGCCTGGGTGACAAGAGTGAAACTTGGTCTCAAAAAAAATAATAAAAAAGAAACACACCTAGAGGAAAAACTGTCTGTGGGTCACCTGCAGAGCAGCTTCTGCAAGTGGAAGACAACAACTCTTTTAGCTTTTAAAGCAAATCCAGGCTGGGCAAGGTGGTTCATGCCTGTAATCCCAGCACTTTGGGAGGCCAAGGTGGGAGGATTGCTTGAAGCCAGTAGTCTGAGACCAGCCTGGGCAAGAAAGTGAGACCCCCTATATCTACAAAAAATAAAATAATTAGCCAGGCATGGTGGTATATGCTGTATTCCTAGCCACTTGAGGGGCTTAGGCAGGAGGATCACTTGAGCCCAGAAGTTCAAGGCTACAGTGAGCTGTGATCCCACCACTAAGCTACAGCCTGAGTGGCAGAGCCAGACCTTGTCTCCAAAAAAAAAAAAAAAAAAGCTAATCCAACCAAACTCAGATACTCAGAGTGTCCTTGCAGAACATCTAGGCATTCATTCACTTAACGATGGAGCTCACTTCTGAATTACAGACCCTGCTCTCCCTCTCCCGCCACACCCTGCATCATGCTTAGAGAGCTGGAGGGTAACTGGGTGATGTCATCAACGAAGCTTCTAGGAGATGCAGCTTCTAGGAACTTGGACAAGTGCTTCATAGAAATGTGATCATGGTCACTTCCTTCCTAGACCCCATGGCCAAAAATGCTTGCGGCTTTCCTGTTCTTCAAAGGGCATCAGACATGACTATCACTCAGGAGGAAGGAGATACATAGGGCTAAGCGGGAAGACGGCATGATGCAAAAGGGCAGAGAACTGAATGGGGATTTGGGAGGCTCAGGTGCTAGCCAAGACAGACCCCAGAAAACAATCAGAGGGAATCTCACTTTCATTTGGCTTTGGGGCTACTCCTATTCTCAGACGAAAGCACCTTAATAGTACAGTGAGAAGCATGGAGACAGCTGACGTGGCCTCACTTTCCCCCAATGCTTCGTGCAGCAAATGATCACTGCATGTACAGAAAGGGGTCGAGGGGTCTCGAGGGAAAGGATGAGACAGAGAGAAAAGGGGGCAGTGCCTGGCTTGGCGCTCAGCGTGCTGCATGCTGGTTTCAGGCCCCGGGAAGCTGGTGGGGGCCTTGTCCTGAGCCAGGAGAAGACAGGCCTTGGCTGGTTTCCTAGCAACCCTCGCCGGCAGCAGGCAGTACCCCAGGCAAGGCTGTCCAGGGAAAAATGAAAATGGCCACATGCACAGATGCAAAACGAAAGCAGGCCTGCCTACCAGCCGGGCACAGAGGCAGCAGGGGCCCCTGCCAGAGAGCTCCCATACCAAGCTCCATGGAGAAACATCTGGGGGCACCAGCCACGGAGCGGGTCTCGCTTCCTTCTCAGCCCTGCAGCATGGTAGGCATGCCATGAAGCCCACACTCTGCCACTGAGTCATCAAAACAGCAGCCCTTTGCATTTCCACACCGCAGGGGCACCAGAGCCAGAAATCCCACTCCTGGGTTCTTGTGGAGAACTTTAATCACAGGGGATGACACCCAAACTACCCTATCTTTACTCCTCTCTTTGCACCCAATTCCTCCTTGCAGTTACTGCAACTCACCCTCTCTGGTTTGGTACTGCACTCAGCTGAAGGAGCTTTAATCCTCCATCCTCTCCCAACCATCTCTCCATTAGGATGGTGAGGCCCCCCGTCCCGGACACACAACCTTCCCTTTGGCCACTGTCACTTGTTAGTTCTCTATTAGCCCAAGTTCATCTCATCCTATTCCACCCATTATGCCAGTGTCAAGAGGGAGGTGTGGCAATGGAGATGAGGACGAATCCTTACCTTTAGCACAGACAGAAAGGGCCACCATCAAGGATGACTTTAGCATCACAGAAGGAAATCCACCTGCTTGTCACCCTCAACCAGGGACTACGGTGACAGTGAATGTCACATGAACCTGAGTGTGGCCAAACCTACCTACAGCCTTATGGAACGACCGTCACTCCCAGCACTCTCTTCGTAGCTGGCTTTCTTCCTATGAAATTGCCTTGTGTGATCAAAAATGAATCATAAAACATTTGTTTCAGACTGAAACATGCTGTACAGTTTTTAGAACAGGATATTCTATTTTAGGATATCTAATCCTAAAAACTCTGGGAGGCAAACACCTTCACTTTACAGTTGACGTTACAGGGTCTGAGGCTGATACCTGTCAGGGCTGGGGGCAGGGCAGACTCTCACCAGCCTGCTTCCTGCTCTGTCCAGACCAGGCTCCTCCGATTAGAGCGCTAAGTCCATATATGGTAAAGCTGCTGGAAGGACTTGACGAAATGATTAGTATCTAAGGCACTATACTATACACGAAAATTACAGGAAGTATATCCACATACATACACACATCAGAGTATATCTATATATATTTTTTAGGTATATGTATCTGTGTATACGTTGTGCACACAAATAGAGGCTGGCATCTATCTGTCTACAAGAACAGTAGATATGAACATAGGGCCGGGTGCGGTGGCTCATGCCTGTAACCCCAGCACTTCGGGAGACAGACGTGGGAGGATCGCTTGAACCCAGGAGTTCAACACCAGCCTGGGCAACATGGTGAAAGCCCATCTCTACAAATAATACGAAAAGTTAGCTGGGCATGCCTGTAGTTGCAGCTACTCAGGAGGCAGAGGTGGGAGGATCTCTTCAGCCTAGGAGGCAGAGGCTACAGTGAGCTGTGATCGCACCACTGCACTTTAGCCTGGGTGACAGAGTGAGACCTGTCTCAGACCAGAAAAAAAAAAAAAAAAGAATTTTGAATATATATGCCTTCCATCCTTGATAGAGGCAAACACCTCACATTATTTATCAAATCAAAATTTTAGGTTAATGATTTCCCAGGAACCTAATTTTCATGGCCCTGATATAGGCGATGCATTTCTGAGCCTGTTTGATACATGTCATATACAGACACCACCAGGAACACCCAGGAATTAAGACCATTCCACAGCCTACAACAACGATTCCCAGATCTCTGTCATGACCTCATCAATCTCAAGTCTCTTTCCTTGGTAGTAGATGAAGTGGCAGCTAATGAAAAAGCTAAGGAAATCAGCGCCACTAAGAAAATGCCAATATTCATTCCCGATCAACATACATAGTTGACTGTTTTCATCCTACTTTGAATCGCCTCGTCCTACCGCATTCAAGACACAGCCACCGGGCAGATCCACGTCTTTAAGTTGCGTGTAATGCCTGGTTCACAACATGATTACTCATTACATGTCAAAATAATAATTATCACAGATGGCAAATTCACAAGTGGGTTAGCCGTCGGCTGTAACAGGCTAGCTAGCACTTGCCCCGGGCACTCAAGTTCAGCAGTCAAAATGCTATAAAACATATTATTCTTTCATCTTGTTATTTATTTATGTATTAACATCAAGGAGAGGCTCACATTTTCTCTTTCAGAGTTGGTTGCAATAGGTTAGACCTCTTTGAAGCCACATAAAACAATTCACTTTGTACCATGTAACTAAAACATAAATGACTTTGGATTTGACCGTGCTATACTGCTATCCCTCCCTGTTCCCTGCAACCCAGCTCCCTCTGTTAAATATGGCGACTCTGGGGCAACACCACAGACCCTTCCCAGGAATCGTTCAAGAAAACAGCCCCTGATTTCCTACAACGACAGTCACTGAGGGTAAAACTACAAAGGAGGTAAGAGAAGTACTACAGCCCAAGGGTTCCTCAACCCAGGCTCCTGTTATTCCTGCCTTTGTGTCCACAATGAAAACAACATGGCAGGAACTGGTTATGGGTTTTGACTTAAGTTGTTTCAAGCCAGCAGATGGGATGAGATGCTGCTTCTGTGACAAAGTCACCCTGGATATTCTCAGGCAGGATGAGGGTGAGATGGTACCAGGCCCACAGAGAGGCCGGGGCTGGGTGGGCAGAACTACGGCGCCAGCCCTAAGAAGCCAACAGGCTGCTGAATGCCAAGCCTGCACTATTAATTTGCATATGACATTAATTTTGCTGTCAGTGTGTTAATGTGTGATTAATTCTGTCACGGGTTAGAGCAAGGAGAATTAGTTAATTGTCAGAAAACCCTTCTCCTTCACTCTCGTTTAGCCCCCGCCTCCCTTTAACTTCCTTTTTTCTCTTCTTATTAGACTAACCTCCTGGGTTTTCTTCCTCAGGGAACTTCTCTCCTGAGGGACTTCCATCCCATTTCCTCCTACCCTTTACAGAAACGCATCTATAGACCCGAAAACGGAGAATGCAGATGGGTCTTACTCCGGCGCCCCGGCTGGCAAGTCTGAACTCTGTCTAGGCAGTCACGAGGTTGGTTTGGGAAGGCCTTACAACGGGGACACACAGGTCCCATTCATATGTGTAGTCAATTGCCAATGCCAGTGATACCTGGATACATTGTACAATCTGTGCTTTGTGTGCTATGCAAATAACCTGTGCAGCTGGAGCAAGCTGGAATGCGGAGTTAACACAAAGCCATTGCTGTGCTATCGAAATCTGTCGTGCGGCTGCCCACTCTTCCCCCACCTCCCAGAAGCTGGCCAGCTTCTTCCTTCCTACCGATCCTTGCCCACTGTCAACACAGCCGTAAAGTGAGTCAAGTGCACTTTTACCCTGTCAATTGTTCCATCACTGAGCTAGCTTATACTTTTTAAATACAAAGTTCAATAGAAAGAACCTTGAGGTCCCTAACTCTGGAAAGGGCAAGAGAATTCTAGAGGCCCCTGAATGCCAGGAAATTTCAGGAGGTACAGGCACGTCGCAGGTCAGGTTAAATGGTTCCCAACCACCGCAGCAAGGCTGCATGTGCATGCTGCGGGAGGGTCAAGGACAGGTGATCCTGATGGTCACATTTCCCAGGTTTGCTAACAGGCAGCCCACACCTGTGTCTACTTAAACCCGTCCCGTGTCTTTCCCTTATCTTGAGTTGCCTTTCACTTTGAAGGAATCATGAGGAAAAACAAATGAGTCAAAGCAAATGAACCCATACAATCATCTACAATAGTGTCTAATTTATAGGGTTGCAAAACCAAGTGTCACCTTCGGGCCTACTTCCCTGACCAAACTGCCCAGAGGGGCTGGAACAGGCACCAGCCAAGGGTGGGCAGTGATCACAGCTTTTACAACCTCTGGAAGACAGGAGGGAAATGCAAAGAGGTACAGACTGCTACTCCCTTGTCCCCAGCTACTCCCCTGTCCCCACTACTCATTATATAACACATGTCAGTTTCTTGAAAAGGGCCTTGTATTTGTGCATGAAAGCTTATTTCCAAGAGTTAACTTATAATCATTACAATAGAGAGGAAGCATGTAACTGAGACCTATTTGCATGTTGCAAACAAAATTTTATGATCTATTTAAAAAGCACAGACCTCCCTTTACATCTTGGAAGTCACTGTTTCTTTTAACTTGGAAACACGTCTATCATCTGAAACCTTAAAAAAAAAAACTTAACAAGGAGTAATGTTGTTATGGGTCATGATTACTGTAATGTCTTATCGTTTTATTTTGCATATGCCCTTACAGCTAAACTCAAACTAGATGCTGGAATATAATTGCCCATAGTAACCAACTAAACCGTTCCCCTAAGCAATATGTATTTTTCCGTCTCTGTCTCTCTCACACGCTCACTCTCCTCCCCAAGTAACCAAAACCAGATAAATCCATGGAAGAGGTAAAACAGCTACAGCAACTCCACTTTCCAAACACTTGTGTGTATTACAACTCTTTAAAAATGAATTATAGAATCCACTTTGAAAAACATATTCGGACCCTATGGAAGTTACCAGTACTTTCTCAAATGAGCTGGAAGTGTCTCTGATCAATGTGAATTGGGGTTCCTTCTTCCTGTTCGGAGTATGGATACTTCTAATTGTTTTAATATAGGCATTATTCACACATGAAACTGGAATTGCTCAGCATGTGGGAAATAGGTCCTGACCACCCATGGGCATCAAAGATCCCATGACATTTCTGTAAATCAGCCAAATTCCAACACAGACGGCAGGCCCAGCAGTTGCTGTATTCAGATGAGGGGCGATTACATGCTCCTGCCTCTCCTACACAAAGCAGAGACCAGTGTTTCTACTCCTGGCCCATTCTCTGGGTCTCTCCTGGCCAACTTCCCCTGGGCATAGCTCATCAGACCTCAAGATGGCTAGTTCTCTCTTTCTAGAGCACTGACATCCTACACACAAAGGATTACCGAGAAGCCAGCTCCCCCAGGGTTACGAAATTTATAGGAAAGTCTCCAATCAAGAGGTCAGGAGACAGAGAACAGGGTGTTAAGAACCATGAGCTGGAGGAGAGTCCCAGCACAGGGGCTTCTCAGCTGTTCTCACTTGAAATTGCCTCTGAATATCTATTTCCATATTTCTTCCCTAGAATTTCACTTTTAGATCTGAACATTAAGAACCTTCAGGTCTCCACTCCTCCTTCACTTGGTCAGAGAATTTCACCTGGTCAGTTTCACTTGGTCAGAGATTGGTTAAAATAATTTCCATTTCTAAACAGTAGTAAACAATTTTTTAAAAATTTGTTCAGACCCACACCCATGAGTCTTCTCCCTGTGTCACAGCAATCCTTGCTCCTCGTCTTCCTTCTCTCAATTTCTCCATCCCCACTGATTCTTTCGTTAACAATCCTCCCGATTCATTCTCCCACTGGGATGGCCAAGTTCTTCCGAGGGCAACACCTGCTCCAGGCCACGCCCCCTTGGCCTCCTGATTTGCCTTGGAATCTGGAATAAGTCAGTTCTTCTCCAGGTGCAGGTGATGGGGGAAGCGACATCACACCTCACAAAAGGAGGAGCAGAGCTGCACGCTGACTTTGGGGGAACATTCAGCCACCGATGCCCTCAATGAAAATATCTCGTGACTTGGACTCAAAGGCAGTGGCCTTCCCAGTGGCCGGGAGGGGCTGGGAGGTGCCCAGCATGGCACTGGGGCTGGCAGCAGGCCCTCCGCACAGCCCCCCGCCCCTCCGGAGCTGCCCTGGGGAGCTGCAGCAGGCTCTCAGCGCCAGGCACACTCCCAGCATTGTGCTCCCTCCAGCGCGCTCTCCCCCACCAAAAACCCCGAGGCCTCCGGAGTGTACACTAACCACAAGCCTTTGAGTGGCTCATGTATTTACAAACTGAGGCATGTCGAAATCAAAGGGGATACCACATGACATAATTCGCATTAAAATGTCAACAGGCTGACAATTTATAGAGTCAATCCACGGAAGGTGGGGAGGACTAAGACTTAGTAATTGTTTAACTCCTGCTGAAACCCATGGCCACTATGCCTTCGGGAAGCTGGGATGCGCCGGGGGTCTCCAGGCTGCACAGCGCCCCATGGGGCTGGCACTGCGCCAAGGTCAGGCAACAGGTTTAACCATTTAGGGTGCTCAATGATGTGGAGGGTGGGGGGGAGAGAGAGAGGAGAGAGCAAGAGACCGACAGAGAGAGAGAGAGAGAGAGGAAGGAAAGGGCTTAAGGGGAAGATGGAAAGATGGGTAGGAGGTACGAGAACAGGTCCTTCCACAATGTGTGTGCAATTGACAAAATGGCTTGGGTTGGTCCCACAGAGGGCAAGTTGTTGTTGTACCCCTGATATTCCCTTTGCTGTCCATGCATCCAGGACTGGAGATCTGAATACATGCAAAAGCCCTCCCGACCCCAACCCACTGGCCTAAGTCTTGGTTTCCTGGCTGTTCTCTGGCAGCACCCGGCTCATCAAGGCACCCTAAGGAGGGGGGAAACGGTGTTTACGATAGGCCCCCAAACTCCAGGCCCAAGCTCCAAAAATGAGCAAGAACCAAGTCATGACCCAAACCAGATGCTTGTTCATATAAGATTACCCCTGGAAGTCTCTTTTATCTCTTTTACCTCCCTCACCAGTAACACTGTTCTGACCCATGTAAGATACAATGCAAATTCTTAGGCCAGGCACAGTGGCTCAGGCCTGTAATCCCAGGACTTTGGAAAGCCAAGGAGGGAGGATGGCTTGAGGTCAGGAGTTCAAGACCAACCTGGGCAACACAGCAAGACCCCCATCTCTACCATAAAAAGTTTAGCCGGGCATGGTGGTATGTGCCTGTAGTCCCAGCTACTCAGGAGGCTGAGGCAGGAGGATGGCCTGAGCCCAGGAGGTTGAGGCTGCAGTGAGCTATAATTGTGCTACTGCACTCCAGCATGGACAACAGAATGAGGCTTGGCTGGGTGTGGGAGCTCACACCTATAATCCCAGCACTTTGGGAGGCCGAGGTGGGCAGATCACTAAAAGTCAGGAGTTCGAGACCAGCCAGGACAACTTGGAGAAACCCCCATCTCTACGAAAAATACAAAATTCAGCCGAGTATGGTGGCGCGCACCTGTAATCCCAGCTACTCAGGAGGCTGAGACAGGAGAATTTCTTGAACCCAGGAAGTGGAGGCTGCAGTGAGCAGAGATAGCACCACTGCACTCCAGCCTGGGCGACAGAGCCGCCAGACCCTGTCTAAAAAAAAACAAAAAAAGAGTGAGGCAAAAATTCAAATTCTTACTGCTTAACTCCACTTGGATTTTTGACATTGGTTCTACCTATATGTTAAATTGACCCTTGCTTGGGGAGGGGTCCACCTAGGGGTGAGGGACTGGTGAAAGGAATACAAAAGCCAAGTTTGAAAAAGCTCTGGGGGTGAAGTGTTCGATCAGTTCCCTCAACTGCACCCCAAGCTCTAAGCCAAGTTTAATCTTTTTATCATTACATGAGAAAGATATGTCTAGAGAACACAAATGGTGGAAATCAGACTATTTGGCAAAGCTTATAGGTCATCATCAGGATCTGCATTCCTCAGCCAGGAACAACTGTGTTCTGAATGGTGGCCTCGCTCTGTGGCTCTTGCCCCAGAGGATGCCTGGGGCCACACGGGCTGTGACAGGGCCCTCCGCACAAGCTGGCTGTACATAAACAGTAACACCTCATTCTCTCTTCTACCTCATTAACCGAAACACATTAAAACAAGTGTGCATTGGGAGCAGAAAATGAGACTGTTAAACCAAGCTGACATAATCCTCATCAGCTGTGGGAAAGGAGACTGCATCAATTATGCTGAACCAACTGCGTTCACCCGGATGTGCTGGGCTTCCAGACCCCTAGCATGAAAAGGAGGACAAGAAGAAAAGAAACCTTCACTTAAAAAAGAAAACAGGCCGGGTGCGGTGGCTCATGCCTGTAATCCCAGCACTTTGGGAGGCCGAGGCGGGTGGATCACTGGAGGTCAGGAGTTCAAGACCAGCCTGGCCAACATGGTGAAACCCGTCTCTACTGAAATTACAAAAATTAGCCGGGTGTGGTGGCGGACTCCTGTAATCCCAGCTACTCAGGAGGCTGAGGCAGGAGAATCACTTGAGCTCGGGAGCTGGAGGCTGCAGTGGGGCGAGATCTTGCCACTGTACTCCAGCCTGAGTGACAAGAGTGAAACTCGTTCTCAAGAGATAAAAAAATAAATAAAATAAAATAATAATAATATACTTCATACTCTCCTAACAAACACAGGTTCTCACCCATTTTTGTCACCCCAAGGGAGGGGAGCAGCATCTCATCAAAACACCCCTTTATGGTTCTTCTGCACCTAAAAATCTTTGCCAAACTATTTGGAATTGGAGGGGAAAAAAGAAAAATAAAAGCAAGTTTAAAAAAAAAAAAAAAAAAGAGGAAGGGCGATAAGAAGATAATGGATTCTGTGTGATCTCTTGCAGACAGATTTTATATGTGCAAAGTATCTTGAGGCCCAAAAGTCCTAAGACCCAAAATGATCTGAACACAACCCGCTTGTGACATAATGGTAAGGATGCTTCTAGAAATTAAAGGGCTATGGAGCAGACAATAGCAATTGAAAGCTACACAGCTATAAAACACAGCCAGCACTTAGCTCTTTCAGCAACTGCCAATAGTGAATAACAGATCAGAACTGGTAAGTTTAGAAATACTCATAAAACCTACTAGGGAAGGAAACAAAAATAATGCCTGTACATTGCCAAAATAAGGAAGATTATGGTTCTAGTAAGAATAAATGACCAAATCATGACATACACATAAGAAATGCAAAAGACTTGCATATGACAGTCATAAAATGTAAAATGTGGTACAAGGCGCCATCACTGAGCCGTACTCCATATCCTGGCCATTACAATATCATATTTGATAGTAATAATTAACTCATGTGAAATGAGTGTTGCTATGCAAAACATTCTTTTGCATTTCTTCATTTGTGTTCAAATTTGCAACCTTAACATGTTTACTGCCACTGATTTGCATTTCATTTCATAGGTGAAAGTTTCCAAACATAAGCTGTGGACATATTTCTTACACACCTCTTGACACCAGCATGAAACATATGTTGCCAAAACTCCGTCCTCCTAGTACCCATTAAATTCACCATTCACATTACAAAGAGCCGCTCTGTTTTTCAAGTATACTTTCCAGATCCACTTATGCATCTAATCATCAGGCAGGCCGTGAGCTTTGGTGAGATTTTTATTCTGTTGCACATATTTCGCACATCGTTTCAGATGTTAAAGATGGTTTCACATTAAGTTCTGCTTCTTTCAAATCAAGAAGGGAGGCATCTCCTCCCACTTGTTGACTCAGAGCTGTAATCAGAGATTCCGGGATTAGCCATTTATTTCATTAAAAGAAAACACACACACACACACATACACACACACACACACACTCACTCTTCGGCTTTCAAAAGAGGTGGGGGGAAGGGAGAAAACAATCATGACTTCAGTAGCCAAGGAGATTAACTTCCAACGTACCAACAGGGAGGAGGAGGGATGCACCATTAAAAAAAAAAAAAAAAAGTAAAAGTTTCAGCTGGAGAAAAAATTTGGAATATTTTAAATTAATGGGTAACAAAGGGTTGCCATGGAAACAGTTTGGCATACTTGACTGCAGGTGCTCCCTACAGTGAAGGGAGATTGGGACGGTGCAGCCACAAGCAAGGACACTCATATAAACATTAAAGTGAGATTCCTAAGGCAATGTTAAGGCATCCAAGCCATGGACACTGCGGTTTTCGATACAAATGAAGTCACTTATGCAAGGAGGGTATGTGAGCTTTGCAGCACCAGCTAACACTCACTTGCGTCCAGAAGCTGTTCCCCCTTTTACGATATTCTGTGGTATTGCCAAGGTTACAAAATGTAAACAGACACAAACACAAACCATAACAAGACACCAATGTCAAATATATTCTCGTTTTTCCATCTTTGCCCTCTAAGCTGTGTATTTCTAGATTGTGGCTTTATTTTATTTTTTTAGAGTGAATACGCACTAGCTTTAATCAGAAAAGTACACATGTAAGGGAATGAAAAATACCAAGGAATACAGTTCCCCTGAATGTTCTGTGTACTCCATGCCAGTTTCCAAGTCTACGTTCTAACCTGCACCTAATTTTGGTCACATAAGTGAAATACGTATGTGTTGATGCTTGCGGGAAGTCCCATTTAAAAAGAAACAAACAAATAACTGAAACCTCCCAGGTTATACAGAACAATATTATAAAATTATGTCAGTGAAAGTAACATCATCGTCGTCTTCTCACAACGGAAGACGTCTTAGGTACTTCTCAGGGAAGGGGTGGAGCAAACCGTAGCCACAATGCAGCTGGACTTGGATCACTTTCTAATTTTCCTAAGTACTTCACTAGATCACTTTTTGCTCCATTACTCAGGAGAAGAGATGGAGATAGCCCTTTGGAAAAAAAAAAAAAAAAAAAAAAAAAAGTCCTACAAACACACACTTAGTGCTTGAAGGAGACTTAGTGAGGAATCCAAGCTCCTCATCCTTCAGATGGGGCCAGGACAGATTGACCAAGGTTAAATTACTAGCTCAAGGTCATTTCACTAAACATCAGTCATAATCTATCTTCGGGGAAATTCCTTCTCCCTGCTCCATACCAAAAAAAAAAAAATCCACTGATCTTTCTATCCTCCAAACCAACAGTGTGTCAAGTTCAAAGCTAATAAAAACCAAATTATAAAAATAATGTCAGTTGTGTGGTCTGCAGAAGATGACGGGAAATCTAATGCAGAAAAATGGAGTCCTTTAACACCTTTCTGATGCTATATGCAGACTACGTCTAGGTGCATTTCATGTATTATCTCATTTAACCCATTCGAGAGCCCTATCAAAGCAAGTCGTTCTATCAGCCCACTTTACAGATGATGAACGAACGGTAATTAACTTATGTTAAGTCCCAGGAGCTGGGATTCAAACGCAGGCAGCCTGACACCAGGGATCTTCTCCCTCTTTAAAATCCTAAAAGCTATCTGGGTTTCCTTTAAGACACATGGACGTCCTATCTTAAATTTTTCTAGTTGGCAGCGCTCACTGAGCCCCATTCCACCTGCCGCACCAACAAGCGCCGGGCATCTCATGGGCATCCAGACACCTCCCGAATGGCCAGATCCCATTAGATTTCCACTGCCTCTCCCGCAGTAGCTTGAGCACTCTTAACTAGGTATGTTTCTGCCTCTAGTGAAATGTATGCCCTTGTCTGCTAAAACAGAAATAACCGATGTGAGCCCTGTCTTCAGAGACACAACAGATCACCAACATTACTCTCCCAGGAGTAGGAAGGTGGAAGGGAGGACAGCAGGAGTTGAGACCTCAAAGCTTCTGCACGGTGGAGCTCAGAGAGGAGAGAACATTTCACCATTAGGTTTTAGTATTTTACCCTCACATTGCATTATGAACATCTCCAATCATGGAGATGAGCTAAAAAAAAAATCATATAGTAGACACTTAAGTATCCATCACCCAGCTGCTGAAATTAATGCTTTGCTGTCTATTTAGCCATCTCTTTATCCTGCTATCAATGTGCCTTACATCTTTTATTCATTCCAAAGTAAACTGCAGAAGCAGTACACTCTACCCCTCCCCCTTCTCCAGCACGCACAGCCTCAACTACAGTTTTCGTTTTGTTTATGGGTTTTTTTCATAGTTTTATTATTTTAATAGATCATGTGAGCAGACTTCCTGACTAGCAAAACACTAAAAAGACCCAGATTCCAGTGTGTTGTTATTATGAAATGTTTAGCTCACAACTTTCTTTTAAAAGTTAGAGTAGGCTAGGCCTGGTGGCTCAGCCTGTAATTCCAATACTTTAGGAGGCTGAGGCAGGAGGACCACTTGAGGTCAGGAGTTCGAGACCAGCCTAGACAACGTGGTAAAACCCCGTCTCTATTAAAAATACAAAAAAAGTTAGCCAGGCCTGGTGGTGGGCACCTATAAGTCCAGCTACTCGGGAGGCTGAGGCAGGAGAATCGCTTGAAGCGGGGAGTTGGAGGTTGCAGCGAGCTGAGATCGCACCACTGCATTCCTGCCTAGACAACAAGGCGAGGCTCTGTCTCAAAAAAATAAAACAGAATAGTATCCCCAAGTATGTGAGGGGAAGTTCTAGTTATTAAAATTATTTTAGTACCACAGCCACAGGTTCGGTAAGCATGAGAATGAATCTGCCTTTGCCCTGTGTCCAGCTCACCTTTCTATATGATTATACCCGCTTTAAATCTTGCTCAAACTCCCGCTTGCCCCTCCCTCCCAGAGGTCTTTTTGGATGTAACCAGTTGGGTGCGGCTGCTCCCTCCCTCCACCTTCCGGTCAACTTGGATAACTCTTGTGTCCACATTTGACGGCTCTTACCGAATGATCAGTTCCTCTTTGTATTCTGTATCGCAATGTTTTTTAAACTGCAGATCGTGACCCATTAGAGCAGTGGTTCTCAAACTGCAGCCGCACCTCAGAATCCGACAGTCAATGAAACCACAACCTCTGGGGGTCAAACCAGGCATGCATAGTTTTTTAAAGGCCCCCGGGCTGAGAGTCACTGGATCACGAAATCAGGATTATGTCAGGGGATCACGAAATCCACGCTGTGAGTACAACCAGCATTTGTAAAACAAAACAGAATTGAATGCAATAGAAAGCATCAGAATGTAGCACCTGCAGTAAGGATAAAATCATTCTGTACAACTTCTGTTTTAGTCAAACAAACAGAATATCGAGCTATAGGTACGTGCTGGGTCACCCATGTAAAATGCATTTCTTTTTAGATTATCGTCAACAAAGTTTAAAAGTCACTGCCCTAAAGAAGCAAGGACGTTATCCTGCTAGCGGGTGCTCCAGGACATGAGGCTTGTACATGGGGCAGGAGGAGAGAAGCAGGTCAGAGTTTCTCTCACTGGGAATATGTTCTGCCACCAAAAACGTGGTTCTCAGCGTGGGGGGGGGGGGGGGGGCGATCAGATACGGGAATAAGTAAGCATCATTCAGACAAAGACACTTGCCCAAGGAGAAGGGAATAAAAGCAGCAGAGGAGCCTCTAGGGAAACTGAGGGAGGAGCCAACTCGGGGCTGCCCCTAATCTTTAAATTTCTATGTTTAAGATTCCATCTTGGCCAGGCACGGTGGCTCACACCTGTAATCCCAGCACTTTGGGAGGCCGAGGTGGGCAAATCACGAGGTCAGAAGATCGAGACCATCCTGACTAACATGGTGAAACCCCGTCTCTACTAAAAATATAAAAAATTAGCCGGCCATGGTGGCGGATGCCTCTAGTCCCAGCTACTCGGGAGGCTGAGGCAGGAGAATGGCATGAACCCGGGAGGCGGAGCTTGCAGTGAGCCGAGATGGCGCCACTGCACTACTTACGGCCTTGGTGACAGAGCGAGACTCTGCCTCAAAAAAAAAAAAAAAAAAAAAAAAAGATTCCATCTTTTGGCCGGGTGCAGTGGCTCGTGCCTGTAATCCCAGCACTTTGGGAGGCAGAGGCAGGCGGATCACCTGAGGTCAGGAGTTCGAGACCAGCCTGGGCAACTTGGTGAAACCCCATCACTACTAAAAATACAAACATTAGCTGGGCATGGTGGCATGCACCTGTAATTCCAGCTACTCAGAAGGCTGAGGCAGGAGAATCGCTTGAACCCGGGGGGCGGGGGTTGCAGTGAGCTGAAATCACACCACTGCACTCTAGCCTGGGGGACAGAGTGAGACACTGTCTCAAAAAAAAAACAAAAAGATTCCATCTTTTGCCATCAAATCATCAGGTGACACTTGCTGATAGTCTATCTAATATCCCCACGACCCTGGGAAGGTTACAAAGTTGGGTGACAATAAACAGACCCCACTGGTAAGGGTCTTACCACTAAGCAGAGGAGAAAGACCACTAAAAATACGGTCTATCATAAGAACAGAACAAGGCATTTTGATGACAGTGCTGGGGAGAAAGACCTGTGATTTTGGCCGGCAGAATTGCGGGGGACAGAGTCGAAACTCACGGGTGGCCAGCAGCACGTGGGAATTTTCAAAGTACTTTGACACCAGCTGCACGATCTTGCCAGGGCTGTGTCTCAGGAGTCAGTACAGGAATAGAGCTCTGTGTGAAGCTGATGGTAAATGACCTGGGCTGCAGAAACTCTGCAATGACCTGGTTCACACAAGCCATTCAGTTTACACCAGTGTACGCCTTAGGGCTCTACATTATGAAATGCCAAGTGTGTGCATGAGGCTGTTGTACCTGTTCTAGCACAGAGTAGAAGCCATGGCACGCTCTGCTGGTACCCTATGGTTCAATAAATATTTACTGGGCTGGTGTCACACACTGTTCTAAGCATTAGGGACAGAGCTGTTAATGGGGCAACGTAGGCCCCTGCTGTCTTGGGAGACAACTAAATTAATGAACAGACAAGAAAAATAAATATAATCCCTGTCAATGCAGAGAAGTTATCTTGAGTGAAGTGATGGTGTAGCTCCTTGAGACTGGTTGACAGGGAAAGCCTCTTTGAGGACCAGACACTGAATGAGAGCTGAATGTCAAGGTCAAGGAGGTACATACACTCAGTAGAACAGCAACTGCAAAGGCCCTGTGGTAGGTGCCAGCTTAGCAGGTTGAAAGAACAGTGAGAAGGCCGCTATGGCTGCAGTGTAGGGGGCAAAGGGGAGAAGGTTATAAAATGAGGTCAGCACGGCGGGAGGAGTTCAGGTCACAAAGGGGCTTGTAAGCCACAGTACCAAGGTGAGTTTTTATCTTAAGTGAGGTGGAAAGCCTTTGTGGGGTCTTTGACCTGATTTTCCTCTTCGTAAAATCGCTGTATGGAGAGGGGATTGTAAAGGGCAAGACTAGAGGTGGGGGAGAGTTGAAATACAGAGAGACGACAGGGGCTGGCCTGGAAGGGTGGTGGTGCAAATGTATTTTTGAAGGTAGCACCCACAGAACTTGCTGACGGTTTGGCTGTAGAGGAGCGAAAGACAAGAAGCCCCACAGATAGTTCCCAGCTTTTTGGTTTAAGCAAATGATAAGCTGGAGGTGGCTCTAACCGAGATGAGGGAGCCCATAAACATTTGGGGGTTCCGGTCACAGAGTCCTCTCTGCACCATGCTAAGCCTGAGGAGTTCATTCTCAGACATTTGAATGCAAATGCCAGGTGGGGAGCTGCATACAGGAAGAGGCTTGCACTAGGGACAGATTCAGATGCCACCGGAAAGTAGATGGGGTTTAAAACCACTGGACTGAATGAGACACTTAGGGAGAGTTGCAGACAGAAAAAGGAAGGGGCTCTGGGACAAGCCTGGGGGCGTAACAATACTCACCGTGAAGTCACAGAAGAGAAGCCAACAGAGGCGGACAAAGGGCAAGCGCGGCTGAAAGGTCCAGCGGGATCAGGACACAGCCGACAGAGTCAGCAACACAGAAACCACCAGTGATCTGTCCCACCAGTGGTGAAATGTGTCACTTCTGGATCCAGCGATTGGGAGGGGACATGGTGAGTCCACTCCCAGAGTGGGCATGATTCAGGGTGAGGGGATGCTGGGCAATGTGGCCTTGGGCAGGTGCCAGCCCCCACGGAGGACCAGGTAACTTCCATGAGCACAGGCTGCCAGCTTCAGGGCCACAGCCACGCTCCATCCTGCAGCCGCGTCCAGGCCACCTGCAGAAGGCAGTACCTTTCCATCCTCTCTGTTCCACTTCTACTACTGCAGAGAGAAGGAAGGAAAACACCATCCCCCTCACTTCCTGACTCTCCTCCTCTGCCTCCAAGAGCTTTTTTTTTTTTTTTTTTTTTGGTGCTATGCACGACCTACTCAGTTTTCCAACAATCACTGGTGTCCTGTAAGTCTTAACTCTCTGCTTACAAAACAACACCTTTCAGACACTCCTCAGCTACTCTTCTTGCAAAGAAATTTGCTTTCAGTAGACAAGAAAGCAATCGGAAAGAAACAGATAACCACCTGCTGATGCCTACTTGTGCTGCATTCTTGAGAAACTCACAGAACTGAAGGCAATCCATGTCCTCAAGAGGTTTCCGAACCAGTTGGTGAAAGTACCGAGCATATGACGTGCAGACCAGCGTGGTGCCAAACAGTTTGAACCCCGTGTGGGGCAGAGATGCCGTCTGTGGGTAAAGCAGCTGGAGAGACAGTCCTGGAAAACCAGGGATGTGTCCCTAGAGCATAAACGATGGACAGGAAATATACTCTTCCTTAAAGTTTGATTAAAAAATAAAAGATACTTTCCAACAGACCCCCGTGCCCATCTCGGCAATGCAGGGCGTGTGTAACCAAATCACATGGAAATCAGCACTTAAAATGACATCTGCTGGATTAATTAGCTGTGTAATTAGTCTCCCCTCAGTGGAGCTGGGCTTTGTGGCTGTTGTCTGAAATCTCCCCAGGTGACTTGATTCCAAACGCCACACTCCAACAGGAAGAAAGCGCAAGCCAGGAAAAGAAGACAGGCGTCCAAATGTGTCTGCGGGAGGCAGCGGGAAGGGAGAGGGAGTTTCTGGAGAATTTGCTGGGTCCTTCAGGAACCCAGCTAGAACATCAGGGCAGAACAGCCATCCACAGAGGTGTCACTTGAGAACTCACCACCTTAGAGCAAATCTGCACACCCGCAAAGCATGAGTTTAGATAAACTCAAAGCACTAAACACTCAGAGACACCAACCAGGGCAGCAAGACTGTGGAGGTGAAGAGAGCCGAGGATGAATTCCAAGTTGGACACAAAGAGACGGGACAAAGGTCAGAGCTCTTGTCCCTGAAGGAGCTGTTTGGTTTTCCTACGCTGACAGCTGCAGCCATCACTAATGTGAACCCAGTCTGGGCAAAAAAAAAAAAATAATAATAATGAAAACGGTCAGAGCCTAATCTGAGAACCAGAAAGCGAACAACCACGCACAAACACATGTCTCCAGCCAAATCACTCCCCACAGTGCTTCCTCAACCACAGCTGGCTTCGGAGTCACACTTGCTGACTCATGTCTAGGACAGTGAGGAAATCGTAGCCCTGGGACCCACGCCACTTGGCCGGGCTCACTAGAGGAGCCGAGGAATATTCCCCATGCTTCTCTATCTATAATTATTTTAGAAAACAAGAGACATGGTGGTAGAGGGGAAGTATAGAAGACAAAGGCACAGGAGCTACGGGAGGACCACAGTAAAAACCATCTTGGAGCAGGGGACTCCTCAGTTGGGGACGAGCCTGTGGGGTTACCTTTGATCTCCACCACCCCCACCCCGAGGCACACAGTACCCTCAACAGGAAAAACATCTGATGCTGCTCAGAGAACCTTCCCAGGCCTGCGACAGTGAGCAGTTCGTAAAGAATCTGGAACACGAAACATTCAATTCAAACGAGCCCTGTTCGAAACCAGCAAGACATATTCTGAAGCTGGATGGGGCCACTCTGCTAAGACACTCCCTGCCACAAACACAATCGGAGCTCCTCCCAGATCTTCAGGAGAGCCAACAGGCATCTGCAGGACCACCGCAGTGACACAGACTCCTTCCCAAGGGCAAAAGGGGTCTGGGAGCAAACACTGAACCCCGACATTATCATTCTCATTGTCCCAAAGGCCCATAGAAACAGGCTGGGCACAGCAGCTCAGGCCTGTAATCCCAGCACTTTGGGAGGCCCAGGTGGGCAGATCAGTTCGAGACCAGCCTGGCCAACATGGTGAAACCCTGTCTCTACTAAAAATACAAAAATTAGCTGGGTGTGGTGGTGGGTGCCTGTAATCCCAGCTACTTGGGAGGCTGAGGCAGGAGAACCACTTGAACCCAGAGGCGGAGGCTGTGTGCAGTGCTGTGATCATGGTTCAGTGTAGCCTTGACCTCCGCGGTTCAAGCAGTCCTCCCACCACAGCCCTCTCATGTAGCTGGGACTGCACGCACCACCAAACCCCGATAATTTTTTATATTTTTTGTAGAGATGAGGTCTGGCTATGTTGCCCAGGCTGGTCTTGAACTCTCAGGCACAAGTGATCCTCCCACCTCAGCCCCCCATGCAGCTAGGACCACAGGTGGATGCCACCACACCCGGCTACTTTTTAAAATTTTTTTATAGAGACGGGGTCTGCTTATGTTGCCCAGGCTGGTCTTGAACTCCCGGGCTCAAGTGGTCCTCCTGCCTCAGCCTTCCTAAGCATTGAGATTACAGGTGTGAACCACGGCCCCAAACAAGTTTTTTAGTAACACATTACACATGTATGAGCCTGAGTCTGTACAAAATCCTACTTCAATGCCCAGCACAAAATCGGCACTCAACATATGCTGACCCAGGGAAGGAAGACCCCTTCCCAGTGATTTCAGTCTCCCAGAAGCTGCACAGGGAAATCTGGGAAATACGTCTGGCCTCTCAGGTCTTGAGGGCTGGGGTCTGAACCCACAGGAGGAGAAGAAGTCAGGGTAGCTGATGCAAGGATGCCTTCTACCCAGAACCCAGCCTTCTGTCTTACTCTGAGGGGCAGCAGGAAGACAGGGATGCCCAGGGGTAACACGTGCCACCAAAAAAGTCCACAGAAGTCAGCTCAGAAGGGGTTAGAAAGGTCCAGTCATCCTCCAGGAAGAACCTATTGCCAGCGACAGAAGACAGGAGGAGAGACTCAAAAGGGACAGCAAGTGGGTGCAAACCCCTTCAGCAACCCCAGTGCACAGGCCGGCCCCGCCAAGGCAGTGTGGGTACCACTGTTGACCTAAGAGACTGGCTGTGCTTTGGAGGCTCTCGTCCTGAGTCTGGGAACATGTTCCACTCATTAACAGGTTACAAACCAAACACTATCAGTAGATAAACATTTCTAACCTTCTAACTAGTTGGCCTTTTACAGGACAAAGAGGGGGACCCTAGAGAACGCCCCCTAATCATTCTTGATGATTAGTCCCAATTTAAACCTACTCTTTGCATTCCTTATTAGTGACCTGTACACCACAGGCACACAGGGTCTCCCATGCACTGTAAGCAACGCTCACGTGCTGTGAATTTTCATGGTCTACATATAAGTAACCAGCGCAGGAGGAGACCAAGAAGGCCTGCAGCGAACCAGAGGCAGCTTCAACATCTGGCCAAGTTGCTGTTGACTGAACCAGGCCTCCTGATATCCACTGTGTGACGCAAAAGCATTTCAATAAAAGGGACTCACGAAAAAAATGACTGAAAAGTAAGTTGGAACAAACAGCTCTGGAGAAAATTTCAGATTTCTTTATAGGAAAGCATTTTACGTAACACAGAAAATGTGAATATCGGATAGAACACTTTTCTATAAATAACAAAAACTGGGTATCATCATTAGAGGTATTTGTAACTTTCTTCTGTTGGGAACCACTGGAAGAAAAAGGGTTTCACAAACAAGGAAGTCACATAGCTCTCTTTACACTTCTGTAGAGTCTGCTGAGAGGTCACTATGAATTTCTAGGCTATCCAGAGGCAGAGCTGCCCAACAAAATACAGGTGCCCAGTTAAATGTGAATTTCAGGTAAGTGTAAGCATAATTTATGAGATATACTTACACAAAACACCATTGTTGCTTATCTGAAATTTATGTTTGGAGGCCAAGGTAGGAGGACCACTTGAGTCCAGGAGTTCGAGACCAGCCTGGGCAACAGAGAGAGACCCTGTCTCTATTTTTTTCAATGTGATTTAAATTTCTTTTTATACAAAGAAAAAAAAAATGAAACTCACATCACCAAGAATTCCACATTTTTCTTTGCAGTATTTGCCAACACTATCCCAAGTCACCACCCTAATGTTGCTAGTTTCTACAATCTCCAGTATTTCTACGAGTGACAGATTTTCTGCCATTAGAAAATGTTCACTTTCATCCTACATCCCGGCTGCTTTATGTGCTAAAAATCAATTTTTGTTAAGTATTAAATACACACTTACTCAATACTACCAAAATGGTTTGCATAGTAACAGCCTTTCCCACTCTACACTTACTAGTATTTATAGTTTCAACTTATGTGTAAAACAGAATAAAGAATATGTTTCAGGTGGATCATATAATTATTTAAAACCTCTTGCCTTTTCCTGACAGTGTTCCTGACAATGCCTAATTGTTCCCTTACGATTTTCCTTTCAAAACAAACAAACAAAAAAAACCCAGAAACACCTGTTGGGACTAGATGTATTCAAATTTGCCCTTTTAGTCCAAGTCTTCAGCAAGCTGAAAGAATTCAACATTGAGTTCACACCTTTGCCCCATTATGTGGCACCTGCCATACTGGCTTTCCTGCCAGAGTGTGTTTACCTAAAACAACCGTAACATAACGCGTTATTCTGGAATGCAGAAGCAATGGAATATTTGCACAAAATTCTCCTAAGGGTTACAGACCACCCCTAAGACGGCAGATGTCATTCATGCAAAGAATTCCACGGTGTGACTTATTCCTCTGGATGGGTGGGGGGTGGGTGAAGGGACTGAAAGTTTGAGATTTCTCTCTCATAAGAAGGTCCAGAACTTTCTAAGCAGAGAATCAAGGGGATTCGTAAATATTTTCACAAAGTGGTAGCTATTAGATTTTCTGAAATTAGACCTCCTTGCTGCTCAGCCTGTCAGGGGCCATGGTATACCTTTGGAATCCAAAAAAAGACTTGTAACCAGTACCTGAAAACAGTTCACACTGGAAATACGTAGACACAGTCATGAAATCTATATGCTATTTACACAAGAACTTCAGGAAAGGGAACTTCCATGGCTTTCAGAATTTATTCCTGATCCCTTTCTAAAGATAAATGGTGAGATCCACAGTCTCCATTAAGGTGCCTTAAAAACCCAGCTCCTCTTTGAAGACTCTGTTTCTTTTGGAAACTCCCTCATCCTGGAGAGTTTAATGAAGGCAAACTAATCTAAGAAATTTTCTTTTGGGGAATACGCCAGAGAGAAATAGGAAAAGGCGAGAGGAAGGCGTTTAGTCCACAGATTCCAAATGCCAGGAAAGAAAGCGAGGCCTTTCCGTCCCTTCTTCTTGTTCCCCAGTGTCTCCAATGACAGAATTCCGTAAATATGTCTGATTTACCTAAATCTGTGGATCATTCACAAGAGGCTCTGCAAGACGTAAGAGAATGGAGAATGAGAAACAGCTCTGCACACCAGCTAGGAAAGGCTGGTTATTTAAGCAATCGTCGTACAGCTAGCCATTGAATTTGAAGGAAAATAAAGAGTCCTAAATCACACTGTATACAAAAGCAGAGTCTTACAGCTAGACACAAAATATATTCCTCAAAAGTCACAAAAAGGGCCAGGCGTGGTGGCTCACACCTGTAATCTCAGCACTCTGGGAGGCCAAGGCAGGTGGATCACTCAAGGTCAGGAGTTTGAGACCAGCCTGGCCAACATGGCAAAACCCCATCTCTACTAAAAATACAAAAATTAGCGGGTGTGGTAGCGGGCACCTGTAATCCCAACTACATGGGAGGTTGAGGCACGAGAATCACTTGAACCCAGGAGGCGTAGGTTGCAGTGAGCTGAGATCACGCCACTGAACTATAGCCTGAGTGACAAGAGTGAGATCCAGTCTCAAAAAAAAAAAAAAACAACAACAACAAAAAACAAAAACGAAGAACTACATGACAAAAAAAATGTTCCCCCATCTACCCACATTGGAACAATGAAAAGGGACTTACATTAGAACAATGCTGTCAATCTGACAATGAAAATGGAAAAACAACAACACCGTGTCCGTCATTGCATGGGAGTCTGGCCATCACCTAACAGGGGAGGATGACACGGCCACCTGCTTTCTAAAAGGCCTCTGGGAAGTGCTGCATCTACTGGCATTAGGTCCTGGGGCCAACAATCCCCCTTCATGGTGTGTGTAGAGAATCATGTTCCTAGCTCATTATCTGCAGTATCCAAACCTTGCACATAAGCTCAAAGTATATCAAAAAGGGACTGGATAATAAAGGAAATACTATATAGCCATTAAAAAGAGCGACTGCATCTACATGTACCGACCTAAAATGATTTGCATAAAAAGTATCTATATGTACTGACCTAAAAGAGTTTCCTGAATAAAACAAACTGACACTTTGGGAGGCCAAGGTGGGAGGATCGTGCTTGAGCCCAGGGGTTCAAGACCAGCCTAGGCAAAATGTCGAAATCCCGTCTCTATGAAGAATACAAAAAGTCAGCTGGGTGTGGTGGTGTGCACCTGTGGTCCCAGCTACTTGGGAAGCGGAGGTGGGAGAATCGCTTGAGCCTGGGAAGCAGATGTTGCAGCCAGCCAAGATCAGGCCACTGCACTCCTGTGTGAGTGCCAGAGTGAGACTCTGTCTCAAAAAACAAAATAAAACAAAATTGAAAGTATAGCATGTGTCTATAAAGATTTTTAAAAATGAACAGTATGTGTGTACAGATACATACACACACACGTTTTCATCTATAGAAGCACAGAAAAGAGCACAAAATATCAACTACATGTAACAGTGGGTTTGCCTCTGGACAGTAAAGTCAGAAACTACACAAAAGACATCCACTTTAAAAATCATTGGAAAATATTTAAAGATGTAAAAAGGGTCTCAGGTATTACACGATGCCATTTCAATTTTGTAAAATTCCTATGTTACATGCAAAAAATAAAAATAAAAATAAAAATCCATCACATTGTAGGATTAACCAGATACTTACTTTCTTTTTTATTCCTGGATTTTTCCAATTTTTTTACAGTGAACATGCACTACTCATATTACTTTAACTAAGAAACAGGGAATCCACATTTTATTACTAGCTTACACTTGAGGTAAACATGGAATGCTAACCTTGTAAGAAATAATTAAGAATACAATACTATTCTAAAAGGGTCAGTCAGTTCTTTACTATCCACAAAAAGGACTCAGAAAAGAGAGACAGAGAAAAAAACTGAAAACATTTAGAAAAAATGAGAATAAAAGTGCTATGGTTAATGGTTGCAAAACTGGTTTTTCAACAGGTGGTTTTCAAGTACTAAACTTTTTTTTTTTTTTCCCCCAACAGGCACATCTAATAAGATTTCAGTTCCATTATGTGGTGTCTAAAAGCGTGGAGTCAAAAGAGAACACTGACCTGACCTTCTTGACATGAGGGTGTGTAAAATGCTATAACCAGAGTGGCCCACACAAAACCTGTGCCTAAAGCCATCAGCTGAGAGTATGAAATATAACTTATTGGAGGAATGTGGATCAAGATAGGTGGGAAGCTTCTGGAAGGAGGAAAGAACAAGGGACCTCCCAGCAAGGTACCCAGCTTTCATGCCGCACACCACTGGTGAGCCATGAGCCATACGTTCCCACAGCAGTGATGGATGAACTTGGTCCTAGCACAAGCCCTGCCCCCCAAAATATTTGGTCTTTCCATCTTCCTTGAGTTCCCCTGAAGTTAACTGGTGGCCACAAGAGCTGTCAGAGTCAGCCCAGGCTCTCAGCGAGGACCCATCAGCTCCATGTGCAGCCTCCCAGCCCAGCTGCAGAGACCCATGTCCCACCAGCACCGACCATCAAGCCATGGAAATGAACCTCAGGCCTCCAGTGGCTCCAGGAGAAGCAGAGCATGAGGGTGAAATCTGCTAAAACTCACCAAAACATCTGGCCTTTCACACCTTCTAAATCACCTGCAGAAAAACATTTCTTTCCTTTCATTTTTTGGTTGAAGGTACCAAGGCAGGGAGGAAAGGTGGTGGAAGTATGTACTTAAAACAAAACAAAACAAAATAGTCTAATAACAAGAAAACAAGGTTTGAGCAAACTGGCTCCAGAATCCCAATGCGAACCATATGACGCTTTCCCCAGAGCTTCAAACACACAGCCAAGCTGGGAAAGCAGCACGGGAGGGAGGAAGGGGACACTCCCCAAAGGATGTATGCTTTTTGCTCTCAGTGGAAGGCAAACGCCTCCAGGCACCACCTACAGACGTAAAGTGTGCAGCTGTCTTCCTAAGACCCCCACAGAGGAGCACCAAGAATGCAGATTTCAAACCAGATCGCTGTCTGACTTCGCCTACATTGTCTGATATGCCCGTCTACCATACGATGATTTTATGGCCCTGCTGGGAATGTGAGTCCCAATGAGTTTCTTATGCATCAGGGAAAGAACTGAGAAGATGGGTTCTAAAGCAATGCAAAGTCTGATGGAGGTTTTCTTACATCCTCCCATACTGCGCAATCCTCCTAGAATGGCATGAGCAGACGTCCTCTATGTGGAGAATCTGGCCACGTGCATGAATCAATAACACATTCTGCCTCCTACTTCAGGCCAAGCAGAGTTGGCTTGGACACTGGCTTCTCCTCTCCTGTGTGCCCCGTTGACCCACGGCAGCTCACATGTGGCCCAGACCCAACACCGTGGTAGACAACCCTCTTTGTACAGTATTTAAGATGAATAGGTAACCTTCAGTCTTGGCCCAGTCAAAGGAACCCCAGCTGGAAACTGTTTTGAGTAACAGATTCTGGTGGGGCCTTAATCTATCTGCTAAAGTTGACAGATTTCCATTCCAGTGACTCTCAGGTGAAGAAAAACATCAAAGTGAAAAACAGATTCTGGGAGATGGCGGGAGTGTGCACTGATTTCCAACTGCCCTTTCTGTGGCCCCTCCTCCTCCAGGCAGAAAGCAGCACACATTTCAGAGAGCTCACCATGGACGTCACTAGGCTGGGAATGCAAGATAAACGTGGAAGAACTCGTGCCAGCTCTGAACCCACATGGCTCAGATGCAGGCTCTACACTAGCCGTGGGAAAGGGCAGAGGGCAAGCATGTGTCAGTGACAGCTGCTCTCCTAGTTCTGAGGAGCGAGGGCACCCACATCTATCTCTATAGGTGGAGAACATTGAGAGTGGGGCCAGGGTGTAGTCCTCTGAGAAAGGAGTGATACATTTACATGTGAAAGCAGAAGGATGAGGAATTAAGGAAGCTGGAGCTCAGCCCCAGTGAGAGACAAGTGCCTTTTCCATTCTGGCTCAAATGCGTCACTAAGGACAGAAAGAGCCCAGTCTCCAAGCTTCACTGGAGTCTCTGGGCTTCTTGCTATGTCAGCCAATCACAGGGATCACAAGATGGTAAGTGTCAGGACATGGACATGTGAGCACTAGGGGCTGGGCCAGAGCCGGCCACTGCTTCAGCCCAAAAGATCCCAAGGATTTCAATCAGGAGCACTTTGCAGAAGTAACTTGGGGCCCAGAGACAAGGTAAGGGGGCTTCCCTCAGATGCCTCGGGCCCTGCAGCCTTCCCCCACTCCACCCTACTTCCAGGAGGTGCAGAAGAAAAACAGGTTGAACCTAATCCTGATTTATAAATTAGTATCACACACAAATCAAAACTACACCATTCCAGGCAACAAAGACAATACCATCAAATTTTGTAGATTAGCACAACCCTCTCATATTTCTGGATTAAAAATATCTCACACTTTCAGAAAGTTCCCTCTTAACATAGCAACCTATGCACTAGCATGTGTGACAGCAAGGACAGTGACTCCCGCCCAGGGTGAGGTCAGACGACAAACCAAAAGCCATGCCACTGCTTGAATCTCCTGAGAATGCAGCTCTGTCTCCTTCAACATGAAAAAGGAACAGGAGGAGAATAAAAGCCTAGGCTGAAAGAGAGGGCTGGGAGGGCCACCGGGAAGCCACATACATCACCGCCACTTCACTAGGTGCCGCGGAGGGCAGCTTTGGAGAGCCGCCCTGGCTGATCATGAATAATGTGCCAGAGAACCGGGACAGGGTGGGGTGGGGAAGGGGTGAGTAAGGAGGGTTGTGTGTGAGAAGCCCGGTCAGCTCCCCGGGTCAGCCGCATCTGGAGCGGTTTCTCTAGCAGACAGTAAAGAACTCGATTACATCCAGTTAACTGTGCTCTAAACTGATTATGCATGTGCCGGGCTAATGGATTACATTAGCAAGAGGAAAAATAACATGCAATCAATCTCCATTTACTACAGGCCACACCAGGGCCTAGAGAAAAAGTGACTCTCAAACCACCTCCAATCCCTACCCTAAATTCATGGATTGATGAAACCTTATGAGAGGGAGCCCCCCTTAGTGGCAAGAGAAGTTTGATCTTAGTCGTACTGAGGGACCAAAGGGCTCAGAGTGAGCACTGGAATGATAATCCCAGTGGTGTCATTCAGGAGTGAGCGGGAGAGCTCCCCGCCCTGTGGCGGAGCCCGGGCAGGCACAGGGCCATTCATTACCCAAGGACTAATGAGACTAGACTAACGACCTTTGGCTCCTGACGGAGGCAATTCTGCCCTGAACCTCAGGGGCTGGTCACCCCGGGGATGTGCCGGCCAGATGCACCATTTCGGGATCTCTCCTTCGGGTGCTGGGTCCACGTTCTACCCTGCATCCCAACACTCAGGACCCTTCTACCCACGCCATCTTTTTGAGCAACAGTTTCCTCTACCTTAAAAAAAGAAATGAGAAAAAAAGTCCCAGGATGACAGGCTAGCAGTGCAGAAACACACAAATAAACCGCATCTCTTCCGTCCACACCTCACCCTGATTCTCTGGGTGTGATCGTGGACACGGTTTGGGGACCAAAACAGGATGTTCTCAGCAAATCCTCCAAGTTCCAGGCTCGTTAGAAGCAAAGTCAAGCGCCTGATAGACTGTTATTCAAGACTTCAGCCACACAGAGGATGCAGCGTGAGAGTTAATCGCCACCGTGTGCATTTTAGAATCTAAAGGGCAATTTTTTCCTTGGATGCAAGAGGCCAGCTTCGTGCCACCTCTAAACGACCTTCATCAAAGTTGCATGCAACCTTCAATGGCCACGCCAAGTCCTTTGTACAAATTTTACTCAGTTGGGTCCTTTGGAAATTCTTTTTTCCACTGGTTTTTCCATCAGGTTTTCTTGACCACGTTGGCACCATCCTGTGGCCAGTTCAGACCTCCAATTTAAACTGACTGCAAAGAGCTTTTTTCTTTTAATGGTGGCACAAAACTAAGCCAGTCCAGCAAGGTTCTTGCTCATTTGAGATAAGGGGATTGGCTGCCTGGTGTCCAGACCTTCCTCACTGCACCATAGCTGAGTCCACAGTCAATTCCAGAACATTCTATCACCTCTACCTCATTCCTGCTTTCTCCTCCTTTCCCTAAAGTGCTTTCTTAAGCACTGCGTTACGCAGGCCTCCCCAAACCCTGAGAAGGAGCAACTGTCAATGAAGTACAATTATCAATCCCAGCAGAGGCTGACATGGGGAAAAGACTAGAAGCCTTCCTTACGTGGAATCTCCATTTAAAATCATGCTGAGTAGAGCAGGGACTCAACTAGCTCAGAGACAGCAGAAACCAAACACTCATGAGCCCAAAGACTTGAGAAACGGTGTGAAAGGTACGAGAAGCTGATCGTGGGAGTAAGCAAAATGAAAAGAGAGAGTGAGGGAGTGGAAGGTGTGTGGGATGAGGCCGGGGAGATTTATGGCGATTTGTACCTGATTGTTCATACTAAAGCCATTATGGGATGATTAGAGAAAAAGGTGAGGCTTTAAGTCCAGTGAAAATCAATAGAGACGTCTGGAGCAATTCTGCCGTGCAAGTGAAAGGACTATTTACAGTATCCGGAGCACCTCCTCCTCGGTTACCATCTATGGAGTAGAGGGAAGGGCTGGGGGGAAAGAGTGGGGTGGGGGGACAGAAAGAATAAATGGACAGGAAAGAGGGAAGAGGAGAAGAGACAAAGGGAAAGGGGGAGGATAGGGGGAGGATGGGAGAAGCCCAGGAAGAGGAAGAAAAAGTATAACGAAGAGAAAGAGGACACAGAACCCAGGAAGCACAAAAGTGGGGGGAGGGACAAAAAAGGCCCCTTATGGACCCCATTTTCCCCACAGCATTCACCACCTTCTAGCTTGCTACCTAATTTATTCATCATTTCTCAGCCATCTCCTGCTAAAAGAATGGAAGCTCTATGAGGGCAGGGCTTTTTTTTTTTTTTGGTCAGTTTCATGCACTGACGTGGACACATGCCCAGAACAGTACCTGGCATTGAGAAGGTACCCAGTGTATATTTGTTGGTGGATGATGGATGGATGGAAGAAGGAAGGGAGGAACAAAACACCTCAGGAGCATCCAGGAAAGGAGAAATAGGAAAAAAAAAAAAAAAAAAAAAAAAAGGAATAAAGAGATGGAAAAGGAGAACAGGGAGCCTAAAGGAGAGAGGGAAACCACAGGAGCAGAGGATGCAAAAGAGCCCATGTAAGAAAGAAAAGAACCAACCCTAGAGGCGCTGTCAACAAAACCTGCCCCCAAATTGGGCATCCAAAAAGAGAACCTTCAGCTACTCAAGCTACTCACTGAACCTGTCACGTTTCCATCTGGTGACAAAGTGGACACTGCCGACTCTCCTCTCCACTCCAGGTTCCCAACCAACAGCCACCCAGGCCATGCCAGAGATGGTCCGACTCCTCCCCAGTGCTCCCTAACTCCCCAGTGCGCAACCCTCTCCTTTCAGAAAGGGCGTCTGAGCCATAAGGAGCTGGGCCTTACCTTGTACAACTTCAGGCTGGCCTCGTGCCTGGAGTTGACCGTGTGCAGCCGCAGCTTCTCCAGGCTGTTGGTGTAGTAGTCACAGGCATTGCACTTGAGGTGCACAGGGTTGCCGATGGCCACACACTTGAGCCTCCACTCGTTGGCCTTGCCACCCTCCTTGATGTGGGCCACCAGCTGGTACTTCTGCACGTGCTTGTCTGTCTTGCAGTGCAGCTGGAAGTTGGCCTTGAGCTGGGTGTTGTAGCGGCAGAGCTTGCACTGGTACGAGTCCCCCATCACCGCCTTCCACTCGTCCTCCGACAGGCTGCGCTCCACGTTCATGTGCAGGCCCAGCATGTCCAGGTTGTCCGTCGTGAACTTGTTGCAGACGGCACACTGGAAGAGCTTCAGCGACGGGTCGTTGGTCTGGATGAAGCTCTCCCCCAGGTTCATCAGCTCCTCTGACACCAGCTGCCCGCCCCCGAGCCGCATGTCTAGGGGGATCTCACCGCCCACTGCGGGGAAGGAGAGAAGGAGAGAGTCAGAGACCAGGCTCGTGGTCACGGCCACAGCTGAGGCACCCCCTAGCCCTCCGCCACCCTCAACTGGGGTCCAAAAGGAAAAGATCACATTTCAAGGATTGCAAAGGGTTACTGGCTGGAAAACAAGCAAACAAATGTCAACCGGATGTGTTTCGATCTTTCCTGTGGACGTTCTGAGAATTCTGGCAGGTTTCGTATTTTCTTTCTTTAGGAAAAGAACACCTAGAAAAGCTAGGAGCCATTGCCTCTTTAATATTTCCTTTTCTTTTTTTTCCTCCAAGATGGAGTCTTGCTCTGTGTTGCCCAGGCTGGAGTGCAGTGGCACGATCTCGGCTCACAGCAACCTCCGCCTCCCGGGTTCAAGCGATTCTCCTGCCTCAGCCTCCTGAGTAGCTGGGATTACAGGCATCCACCACCAAGACCAGCTAATTTTTGTCTTTTTTAGTAGAGACGGGGTTTCACCATGTTGACCAGGCTGGTCTTGAACTCTGATCTCAGTTGATCCACCTGCCTCGGCCTCCCAAAGTACTGGAATGACAGGCGTGAGCTACAGTGCTCAGTCACCTCTTTAATATTTCAATTCATCCCCTCTCTAAGATCCAAGAAAAGACAGAAATATGTATCATTCACTGGATATAAAAGAATCTCACACCACAGACCTTCCAAAATCGGAAATGCGTTACAGCTGCAATCTTAATATACCAAGCCTTCATGGGGAACCAGAATTGGGCCCAGAATGTATCTGACGTGGCAGTGACCAACATGACTTTCCGCTACCTTGAGAACAATCTATGGCTGCGTCGTCTGGTGCAACAGTCACTGGCTACATGTGACTAACAAATACCTGAAATATGGGTAGTGCAACTAAGGAACTGAATTTTTAATGTTATTTAAATTTAGGAAGCTATGTGGCGGTGAGTGACACCTGCGTTGGAGAGTGCCTCTCCAAAGCAAAGATCTGGGGAGTGGGGCTGGACGCAGCGTCTCACGCACCTAATCCAAGCACTTCAGGAGGCCAAGGCAGGCAGATCACTTGATCCTAGGAGTTCGAGACCAGTCTGGGCAACATGGTGTACAAAATATACAACAGAAACTAGCCAGGCATGGTAGTGCATGCCTGTAGTTCCAGCTACTCAGGGACTGAGAAGGGAGAATCGCTTGAGCCCTGGAGGTAGAGGCTGCAGTGAGCTGAGATCGTGCCACTCAGCTCCAGCCCTGGTGACAGAGCAGGACCCTGTCTCAAAAACAAAACAAAACGAAACATAAAAAGACTTGGGGAGTAATCGCTCTACTCCTCGTCACTCCCCTCTGGTCAATATCCCTCCCGTCAGTCAATGCTGCCAACCCTCCCATGTCTTCCCAGTAGGGCCACTTATTCTCTTTCCTGAGCCTCCGCCCTGTGTGACATGCGGAGCTATCCTAGGACCTATCACCTTCCCTTTGCCACTCAGTCACCTACATACAGAAATGCACCATAGCTGGGATCCCCATCAAGGTGGCACCTCCCCAGGACAGGGGTTCAGTCTTATCCTCGCTGGACCTCTACAGAGGGCACAGACACCTAAATGTTTGCTGTGCTAGACAAGAGTGAAAAAAGAATGGGACTGTCGCATGTTCAGGAAGTGGACCGAGACAGGCAGTGAGACGGGGTCAGCTCCACATCTCCACAAAAGGGCCGGGAGAAGATCTCTTCCTCCTTCTCCCACCCTGGTCTTTTTCAGTCCATCACTGCCCTGCATAAACTGGGGACAAGCTCACATTTGCTACGGTAAATGAATACTGCAAGGGCTTATTTCTACCAGGAGAAAGGCTTGAAGAGAGCAGCCTTCCCTCCAGTTCCCAGAAGTATACGGTCAAGCAGAAAGCTGGGCACTGGTGTCTAGTTTCTCTTTCCTAAACACATACGCACTTGAGCTATTGGGTCTGCCCCACCTCCCCAACTGATATTTAAATTTGACCTTTTATGTGTGGTTGGGCCAAGGTTATTTTATTTTTTATAACTGATTAGAATTCAAGTCAGTGGCTCATCAGAGAAAAGATTTTTTCTTTTTTTATGATTTTCTTATTGACGCTACACAAGTCACCTCGAGTGACAAGATCAGTACAGGTTCTGCTAAGCAGACCAGCAGCTGCGTTTGAAGCTCACGGACAGTCTAGTGAGCCACAGAAATCTTTTGCACATGCATTCCAGAAGGCTTAGGAAGCTTTCAGCGTGTTGTCTGTCTTCCCATCTCCCCTGGTGAGAGGAACCATAACTATGACATTCTTTTTAGGACAAGAAAGAAAAACAGAAAGAAAAAAAAGAAAAAAAGCCTAAAAGCTCCATCCCTTAACGGGGACGAAGGCCAGGCAACATCCACGAAACATATTCGGTGTTCAGTCAAAGCAGAAACTGCCCGGAGGGTAAGACAAGGAGCAAACATATATTTGTTTCTGATGCCAACCACCTGAAGTATCAAATTGTCTCCACTTTTTAGATTTAACCTCGGCACATCAATATTGCTCTAAAGAGAAATTCAGCTGTCACTTGCTGATGCCTGAGTGAAAATGAGAAGTCCTTGGAATAAGCAGAGGAACTAAGTCCCAGTTTCCACTTTAAGCTCTTTTTTTTTTTTTTTTTTTAAGAGACAAGATCTCTCACTCTGTTGCCCAGGCTGGAGTGGTTCACTGCCAGGCAACATCCACAATCAACTGATCCACCCACCTCAGCCTCCCAGGTCACTGGGACTACAGGTGTATCCCACCACACCTGGCTGATCTTAAAAATAATTTTTTTTGTTGTTGAGATGTTGCCCAGACTGGTCTCAAATTCCCAGGTTCAAGTGATCCTTGGACTCCCACAGTGCTGGATTATAGGCATAAGCCACCATGCCTAGCCAGCATTCTAGGCTCTTAAAATGAAATGCAAAGGATAGAAGCAGCAGAGTGCTGAAACGAGTGAGGATGACGGGCAAGTGAAAACTCCCTTCGAGAACTATGCCTCAGAGAAACAAGCCCAGGGCTTAGAATCCTGCAAATCTGCTAATTCAGCTGCCACAAAGTGGAGTAATCTCACCCAATTCACAAACAATTAGGAGCAGGGCCCCTATAAATAAGAAGCTGGAGCTGGGCGTAGTGGCTCACACCTGTAATCCCAGCACTTTGGGAGGCCAAGCTGGGCAGATCACCTGAAGTCAGGAGTTCAAGACCAGCCTAGCCAATGTGGTGAAACCCCGTCTCTACTGAAAATACAAAAATCAGCTGGGCGTGGTGGCGCATGCCTATAATCCCAGCTACTCAGAAGCCTGAGGCATTAGAATTGCTTGAACCTGGGAGGCAGGGGCTACAGTGAGCCAAAATCATGCTATTGCACTCCAGCTGGGGCGACAAGAGTGAAATTCTCTCTCAAAAAAAGAAATGAAAAAAAGAATTTGGCAGGTCTTTAGTCTTGAGCTACACTGGATACTTGGTGTTGGAGCGGGTCCCCATCTCCGGGTATACACCTAACTCTAACACTGGAACTGACACCTTGACACGTGAGCCCGCCCATCAGCACATCATCACGAAGGCACATGGATTAAAAGGCACACTCTGGAATCAAAGGAAGATGAAGGGAGCTGTTAAACCTTGTGCAGGTGTCCAGGGGCTGGCTGGCTACTTGGGAAACACACAGCCACCCTCACAAGCAACCCCTTTCTTGGTGCTATGCTAAATTTCAGAGTTGAAAGGAAGGTTTGGGAGGATGTTCACAAGGCCTCAAATCTAATGTGCTGTCTACAAAGAGCAGCAGATCCAACTGTACTAGGCAAAGGAGCCCCAACCCTTTCCTCAAAGGCCTCTGAAAAGAAGCATCCCCAGAATCAGTGTCTGTTTGATGATACTAAAGAGGGCTCTGCCAAGGGAAGTATGAGAACAATCACCTTGTAAGGAGGAGTGCATTTCACAAAAACTTTTTTCCCCCTTCAGAACTCAGTCACGTCTAATAACACCTACAGCCATCTTATAAATGGACTATGGGGAAAAAAAAAAAAGACAAAAATCAGTAGAGCCACAGCTAGAACTGAAAGTTATGGCTGTTTTTATTTGCATAAGTTGGTTTCTCCTACTGAGGTCATACAACTCAAATTCCAAGGCCTTTGGACACTTCTATGGCACCCACACCCACTTGAGCTTCCGGCATAAAGGATTTGTGGCTCTCACACCTTCTTAGCAGTTCTCGTGGCCCAAGGAAGGCACAGGTTTCCAGGGACTCCCCTTGGCCAACAAGTAGTGACACTGGAAATTCAAGGGCCCTTTGTGACTGAGTTGGATAAATCCCTTGGGAGGAAGAGTCCTAGTCTCTCCAAGAAATATGGTGTGGCCCTTCCATGTGTGTCTAGAACACAGGGCTTCATTCTTCTGCTCCTTCTGAATCTGCCACAATGCCTAGGACAGTGCATGATGCCCCAAAGACTCACAGACACTTGGTGTGAAAGTGAAATATTTCTCTACTTCTCAATGCAAGCCTTAGTTACCTGTTCTCAAGATAATTAAAAAGTCTCACTTTAGGCCGGGCACAGTGACTCACGCCTGTAATCCCAGCACTTTGGGAGGCCAAGGCGGGCGGATCACCTGAGGTCAAGAGTTCGAGACCAGCCTGGCCAACATGGTGAAGCCCCATCTCTACTAAAAATACAAAATTAGCCAGGCATGGTGGTGGGGGCCTGTAATCCCAGCTACTTGGGAGGCTATAGCAGGAGAATCGCTTGAACCCAGGAGGTGGAGGTTGCAGTGAGCCGAGATGACGCCACTGCACTCCAGCCTGGGTGACAGACAGAAACTCTGTCTCAAAAAAAAAAAACCTCGCTTTGACCCAACATGAACCTACCCATGTTCTGTCTTCATTTCACTTCCATTATGTTTGATTCGCTCCAAGATCTGCCTCCCAAGATTCTATGACTCCTTCCAATTTCTACTGGCTTAAAAAAAAACCATAGACTACTCACGCCCATCCCCTGGCGTGCACGGTTCACCCTGGAGACAAATAAGGCGACCGGTGCTTGTGCATCCACGATTAGCCAGTTGGTCAAATACTTTCAAATCATTTGGTAATAAAGGATCAATGGGCAAATATTTCAAAATGGAAAAGATTAAAGTACTAAGGATTAAAAGTTGAATACATAGCAAGAAAAACCAATGGAACGCTTTGAAATATAACTCATCGGCAACAATTAGCACTAAAACACTACACAAATAAACACCTGCCAACTGGTGAGGCTTGGCTCTGCAGTCATCTAAGCCATCCTGGAAAAAAGTCCTCACTGACACTCTGTTGCCAAGAACAACCTATTCCCATGTTAATAATGGCATATTGCTTAATTCAGGCCGTTGTCACTGGTCCCACGAAGTCCATTAGCAGGGTCACGGGATGTGGCGCAGGCAGGATTCTGTTTGAGGCATACAGGGTGGAGGCATGAGTGGCCCAGCTATCAAAGGGTTCTCATGAAACCCATCTGTAGATTGTTTTGGCGGCAACAGCTATCCTCAAAGTGGCTGTGGTTCGTTCTATGTAAAAACCCAAAGTTTTCAGCACCCACATCCGTCCTATTCTAGATATGGTAAGCTCATTGGTAAGACTGGGAGCATGGACAGAGCCAAATCAGTTTCTCTACAGCAGAGGTCATTCTTTCCGGCAACAAAGGCTCTGCTAACCAGGATCTAACTGCTATTAAAAGTTAACTTTCCTTGATGGACAATGTTTACGACTTACTTCTTATTCATCTCTCACACCAGTGCCACTGGGGCCATTCAATTCCCAATTAATTCCCAACTATTCTAATCACCAAGCACTCACCGAAAATAAGAAAAAAAAAAAATCACATCTCTTTCATCGAGGTCCTCATAAATACACAGAGAACTTTGTGAAGTCTATCTGGGTGGCTCCCAGCTCCGCACAGAATCAGCCTTTGGCTATCTGAATAACATACACTATGGTTCCAAATTCCTATTATTGAGATGATTGTCTCTATTTAAATCATAGAGATAACTGTCCCTAGTCCTCTTATTGAGATGATTGCCTCAGCTATAGTTTCCTGTAAGTTTCAGTAAATATCCGATGAAACCCCAAAGTTTTGGGTGATTATAGTGATTTTTCAAATTGAAAAAAGAGAGAAAGACAGAATGGGAACAGAAAACTAGAGGAAACACTCACGTTTTAATCCCAGCCCCATGTAGCCAGAGTACAATCATATCTCTCTTGAATGTATAAACTTTTCCATATGCACACAGAGTTCAAGGGATTCTTGAGAATACTTGATTGTAAGACACTCCAGTTTACACAAAAACCACTCAAGAAGACCAGAGTCAACTGAATCCACAGCACTATCTCACCCTACTCACCATTCTCCCTGGTTAAATTCCTATCATGAAAACAGACAAACAGGTAGTCATCCTCACCTAGAGCAGGCGTCATGGCAGCCACGGGCCCCGCGGGATCCAGCTGGAATCCGCTCATCATGAACTGGGCGTCTGAGGCAGCACTGTCCATCTTTAGGTTGGGCAGGTTCATGTTCTGGGCCAGGTAGTATTGGTAGAGCTCGGCCTCGGCGGGCGAGGGCAAGCTGCCAAGGCCCAGGTGGCGGTTGTGTTGGATCTGGGTCATGTTCTGCTGCAGTAACATCATGTTATGCATGTGCTTCTCACTGGTCATGTGAATGCGGAGGTTCCTGGCCACGTTGGTTTCATAATCACACACCTCACACCGCCAGGTGGGTTTGGTTTTTGGTTTGGTGGGCGAGGGGGCCCCGCAGGAGCTACTGATATTGGCTGCCGCCGCGGCCGCAGCCGCCGCGGCCGCTGCCGCCCCGGCAGTGTGGCTGAAGACCTGCTCCCCGCCTCCGTTCTGCAGGTTCTGCATGTTGTTGAGATGCTTGTCGGACTGCATATGAATACTGAGGTTGCCTTTGGTAGTTGTGGAGTAGTTACACACCTCGCAGCGGAAAGGCTTGTAACCACACGTGTAGCTCTCGCCTCGTGCCAGCCGGGGGTGGGGCTGCCCGCTTTTGCAGTAGACACAGGAGCCCCCCGGCTCCGGGTGCTTCTCCTTCATGTGTGCCTCCAGGGTCTGCTGGTACTTATAGTGCCAGTTGCACTTGGGGCACTTGAGTGTCTTACACGAGTTACGAGAATGCATCATGGTCATGTGACCGCCCAGCGAGCGGGAGGAGCCCAGGACCGTGTCGCATTTGGGGCACTCCACGCCACTCCCCGAGGGGCACTCCCCAACCCCAAGCTCGCAGAGGGAGCCAGCGTGCTGGTGATGGGGAACGAAGCCCCCATCGTCGCCCTCTGTGCTTTCATTTGGTTCTGGTGCTGTGGCATTGTCTTTATTGGCACTTTCGTCAGCGAAGTCCAGCCTCCTGCCGCCCTCTGCCACATTGGCCCTGACGCCCTCACTGTTAAAGCTTAAACGATTCCTCCTGTTCGCACCATCAAAGACAACAAAGGAAGAAGCAGAATTAGAACTAGTAGAAGCTGTGCCCCTCGACAGCGTCTGGAGCACGTTAGGCATTAAGGGGGAGTTAGAAATGCTTTGGTTTGAGAGAGCAAGGTCCTTTTTGCTGCTACTACCTGCTGCGGCCCCAGGCTCCTCGTGAGGCCTGTCCTCCAGTTCCTCATCCAACTCGCTTGGAAAGAGTCCTTTGCAACCCTCGTCTTCCTCTTCCTCTTCTTCCTCCTCCTCTTCTTCCTCCTCCTCCTCCGCCTCCTCCTCCTCCTCGTCCTCCTCCGCCTCCTCTTCGGCTGGCTCTACTTTCTCCGAGAAGCAGTCCCCGTCGCCCACTTCCTGCTTCTCTCCTTCCGCCGCCCCGGAGTCCTTGCCCTCTGAGGATTTGGTAGGACTGGAAGCCAGAGGCCCCAGGGGGACTGAGGTAATGGGGGTCTTCAGGACCGAGCTGGTGAGCCCGCCAAGGTTCAACAGGGTGCTGGGGGTCAAGAGCCCAGCCTGGGGCTGCTCGGGGCCAGCGGCGGAGCCGGCTGGGAGAGCTTCCTCCCCTTCCATTCGAATGCCACTAAATTTACCATAAAAACTGTGTCCGGGGCCTATGAGGTTAGCTGTGGAAACTAAAGGGTGTTGAAAGTTCTTGTTTTTTGGTTCCAGAAAACTTACAAGGGGTTCCTTGTCTTTGCCGATCCCTTGGATGATAGCGGAGATGTTCTTATTGCTAAGAATTTTCCGCTCGTCTTCGCTCAGGGTCATTCGATGGTCATGCACCGCGTGGGTCACAAACGAACGGACGTACCCGAAGGAGAGTTTGCACAAGAAACACATCAGGATGGGCTTCCTCTTGCCGTAGAGCACAAAGCCATCGAATTTGGACAGGTCCACATTGTTAGGAACATCTTTGGATACGCAGGAGCTTTTGGCAGAGCCGTCGCTGTTCAGGTAATCCTTGTTGCTTTTGTGTCGCACGTCGAACACGCGGAAGCTGTGCAGGACGGGGCTGAGCCCCGCCAGGGCTGAGGTATTCGGGAAAGCCTGGTCTGGGCCCTCAAACCATTTCCCGAAGGATGAGGCTATGTGGAAAGTGTTGATGATCTGCGGGTACACGGGTGCAGCACACGAGGGGTCCCCTTGCTTGCCCCCCGCGCCAGGGAGAGAGTTCAGGAAAAGCGAGGGGAGAGGCCCACTGCCGCTGCCACTCCCACAGGCGCCCCCGCCCTGGGTCAGCTGGCTCAGGCTCTCCACAATGTACGCGGAGCCGTCCGGCTGGTAGACGATCTCCCCGGCCAGGTTCTCCACGTCACTCTCCTCGTCCCCCTCCTCACCGGTGTCGCTGGCGCTCTCCTCTCTCAGGGGCGGCGGGGGGCGCGTGCTGGGGCAGTGGTGCTCCATGTAGGTCTGGAGGCTGCCAAAGGAAGCCGAACATTCGTTGCAGGTGACCTCCTTGCTGGCGGGCTCGGCGGGGGGCCCGGCCGACGCGGTGCTCTCCGCAAGGCGCTCATTGAAGGGGGCCCTCAGGCTGTCCAAGGGCCCGTGGCTCTCGCCTGTGGACTGCTCCATGCTACTGGGTTTGTCAGGGAGGTGGGTGCTGTTGAGTTCAGTCCATTGCTGGTGCTGAGGGATACCGCACCCATTGTCCTTCCCCGAGACGACGGGCGAGTCACAGCCTTCCATGGTAAGGCCTGCGTGGAGCTTTCATTGCACCCAGTACGGAGGATCGGACCTGAAGGGCGGAGGCAAGGGGGGAGGAGGGAGAGAGGGGAAAGAGAGAGAGAAAGGAAAGAGGTTAGGAGGGCCGAGGCTGAGGTCCCACCGCACGGAGCGCTCTAAGAGGCTTCTGTCCACAACACCCACAACACAGAGACACGGGACAGAGGGCGGGCCTGGGGACACTGCCCCGCACAGTCCAGCACACAGGGGTGGCGCGGCCGGGTCAACAGCCTGAGCAAGGGACATGGGGAAAGAAGGCCGGGAGCAGGCCTCTTCGACTTCGAATTGTCACTGCTCTGCTCCTGAAGACTAGCAGGAATATCCATTCTTTGCCAGCACAGCTTCGACAGGCCACAGTGGAGAACAGACCCGTCATCTCTCCAGCTCCTCCTCACGAGGTCACAGCCACAGCCCTACCACTTCTGGACAGCTCACACGAAGTCAGCACCGACTCCCCGCACTGTCTGTGCCTCAGGGGAATACAGGGGAGGGCTGAGAAGAGGGAGGTTCAATGTCCCCGGAAAAAGGATGGTAGCGTGGGATACGCTCATGGATTTAGAAAAGTTGCCGTGGCTTTTACTGACCATGGTTCTAGTTTCAGAAGTTCAAAGAAGGTGAGTAAGGAAACTGAGGTTCACAGGGCAGGGTGTGCAGGACTAGACGCATTCCACAAAGTCCTCTCCAGGTCTGGGAGGCATCAGTCCCATTTTATAAGCAGTAAAACTGAGGGGCTTGAATCTAAAAACTGGCTCAGTGCTAATCTGACCACCGTGAAACAGAAAAGATGGGTCCCCAGATTCCTGTCTCCTCCACCCATACCAGTCAAGCTCCCTGGCCTGTGACTCAGCTGACTTCAGACTAAAACTACATAGGTGCAAAACGTGAGCTTGGTATTTCCAGCAGGAATGGACCAGACTCTGGATCTGCCAACACCCCCTCCAGCAGCTTCTATCTGGCCCTGGCTGGAGGGAGTGCGTTCCCCACGTGCTTGGTGGTTTTTGCTATCAAGGATCTGAGCGGCAAGCCGAGACGGCAGCTGGGCTCGGCAAGCCCCAGCTCCACACCTGCCTCTTAGTTATTAGTCGCTACCCAACCAGCTGTCATTCAGCCCTGGGGCTTTTCCATTTCCGACTCCAAAGTGCCACTGAGCTGAATGTGCCCTCTGAGACCTCACGTCCCTGGGGAGGGAGGCATCAGATCGCCGCCACTCTGCTCCTGCGGTAATATCATCGCAGGGGTGATTATTCCGTCTGGCCCTGCTCCTACAGGCAGCTCAGCACCTCGCAGAGCCTTGATCCTTCGCCCGTAGGTCCCCAGCCACCATTCCCCTGCAGCTCCTCCTGGAGAACATGTGGCCACTTCTCCACCCACCATCTCATTCATAGCCGGCTGGTGAAGGTTTTGGCCAGGTTTGATCTTACTTCCCTCCCCGACAGCCCCTATCTTCTCAATCTTTTTTTCATTTCTTGATTATTGACTGCACAATGAGTCAACAGCTCCCCCTCGGGAAAAGATGGGGACGGCAGGTTTACCACAAGTCTCAGGGAGAAATAACTTTTTGGAAGACTAAAGCTATGATGTGTCTAATACACACATGCAAACACATACCCCATCTCTCCGTTTATAACCTCAGATTTTGCAACCACAAAGTTCCACGCGCCTTAGAAAGGACATACTCATTTAAAACAGAGACTACTCCACTAAACCAAACCAAACAGCAAACGCAATGGGACTTCCTCACAAGGTTGAGCTGGGATACAGGTGAGACTACAGGGTCGCTCTTCTTAGGGATGCTTCTGATTGGCTGGATGACATCTGATTGACAGCTTGGGCCAAAAAGGTTGGCAGGCCTGAAGGGGCGGGAGGGTTAACAGCCCGATTGTAAAATCAATGTCATAAATGCTTGGTAAGTTACAGGAACATGCGGGAAGGGGGCGGGGGGGCACGATTGATAAAGGAGAACAGCTTTGATGCTGCACCAGGGACTTGTTTATCGACAGCAAAGCCAATCTCCTCTCCAGCCTGGGTTGGGCCAGAGAAACCTGCAAGCGTTTACCAATTAATTGGTGGGCTTCTCTTGCTCTGTTCTCTTATTCCTCCTCCTCTTCCACAAACTATCCAGCCAAGGAGCTGGGACTTTTAAAACCTCCCTTACTTTGTTTTCTACTGCAAAGCAGAAGATGTCAGGAAAGAATGACACCGTACCCACCTATGATGGTGGTTGGTGACCCTGTGGTGGTGACACTAGAGCCCACCCATTCATGGGGAGCAGCAGCCATGAGGACACGGGTGGGAGAGGAGGAACCCACTGCAGGACCCAAGCTACCTCCTCTGGGCCTCCTTCCCATATGCACTGGCTGCGACAAGCAGGCCCATTTGCAGCCTTGCCAAACAAAGCGTGGTTCATGGACTTGAAGCACTATCCTCTCCGGGTAGCTTAAGACACATGCACCCTCTCCTCCTACCCCATCAGAATCTGCATTTTCACACCATCCTCAGGGACCTTGCATTAAACTTAAGACACTCTCTGCTTCACTCCATCTTCACCAATACAGATACCAAGCACAGCTCTTCTGTCCTTGGTACCTGTATTACTAGGTAACCAGGGAAGGTCAGTCTTAGACTCCCTGTGGTCCCTGGGAGGTGCAGGGATGGAGATGGAGAAGAGGGGGACCTGCACACAGAGATGAAGAAGTCTCTCCAACCCGCCCCATCCTGCAGCTCAAGGGTCTTGGGGCATCTACCACTCCCCCCCACAGCCAGCTGTCTCTCTCTCGCTCTGTTTATCAGCCAGTCAATAAGAAAAAGGTAGTTCTTACTTAAGGAGGCAGAAGTCAACTCGGCAGGTCGATCAGCACTCTGTCTGTAAACACGGTTTCCCGTAAAATCAATGATCTTCAGTTACAGAGGGCAGCCTGGGAACCCAGTGGGTCCCCGCACTTTTCCAAGCAGCCCCACCAGTCCAACACGCATACCTCTCTTCAGGCTCCCCCCAGGTTCTGTGCCCCTTCCCAGTGCTTCCCTAGCGCCAGGGCCAGCTCGTACAGGTTCACACCCCTCCTCCCTTCCTGCAGCCCGCTTCTCTGCTGGCGGCACCCGGAACTCCCTCTAAAAAATGTCCAGGTACTCTACTCACAACCCCCGATGTTGCACTAAACATATGGGCTTTAAGAATTCAGTTAGATTTTAATAGAGCACATCTCTCCAATGAGAAAGTTAAAGGGAAGATATAGGAATGACCTAGCTTGCGCACTCTCTGCTTAGCACTTAAATCTGCCATTTGAAAGGTAATCTTGTACAGAAGAATTCCAGCACCTTCATCAAGCACCCCCCAACCCCTGCTCATCTTCCAAGCTCCCTTGGAACCACCTGTAAAGCCCACTGCATCTTTGCAAATGTCAATCTTTACTTTTCAAAGATTGTTTAAAAGGATAAAACTCTACCCTGTTACCCTGTAACTCCCTATTAATCAAAACGTTCATCTCCTTCTTTAAAAATGTGCTTATGACAGTTTTATCCTGTTCCCTTAAGGAGGTAGGACTGGGTAAAATGCACCAGTTTCAGGGAAGCTGGGGTGGCAGGGGTGCGGTTATGACGAAGGGGAGGGGCTCCTGCTGTTGCTCCAGCTCCCGGAGAATTAAACATGAACAGTCGCACCATGTAATTTTAAATTGTTAATTAGCACAGGGTTAATTAGGCAGTCCTTTCACAAGAGGCTGTCTGGTAGGAAACCAAGAAGGGAAACAAAGGGGAAGGGAGCAAAAACAAAGAGAGACTAGAGGCAGTGAGAAACTGTTGCCTCCAAGAATATCCCATGCGGGATCACTCAAGAGACATCAGCCAGCAGGCAAGGATGCCTGTTTCCCTGGGTGATCCCCTACTCTGCCGGAGGGAGAGGCAGTGTATACCGCCTTCCTACAGGTGACCAGGCAGCATACACTGAAGGCCTCAAAAATGCATATCCCTCCCCCTTGACTCGACAATTCCCCGTTCTAGAAATTCATCCTAAGGAAACAACCTAAGCAATGCGTGGAGATTTAAGTTTATTCATCACAGCATTTATAACAGAAAAAAAAAGATGAGAAATTTAGGCAAAAACAAAGACCCTAAATAAATTACAGTGCACAGAGCTCCATATGTTGTTATAAAGATGCTTTCCTTAAAGAAACTATAAGCATGGGGAAATCATCATACAGATGCTGAATGAACAAAGCACATACAGGTATTATGTGGGGAAAATAGAGACTTATATTACAATTTTTAAAATGGTGAATTCTAGGGAATGAGGTTATGGGTGACTTCATTTCCTCCTTTGTGCCTTCATTTCTCAAAGCTCTGTAAAATTAAAACCATCATTGAGACAGGAGGATTGCTGGAGCCCAAGAGTTCAAGGCTGCAGCGAGCTATGATCGGGCCACTGCACTCCAGCCTGGGTGACAAAAATGAGACTTAGTCTCTTTAAAAAAGAAAAAGAAAAAGGAAAATAAAACTGAAAACCATCATAATGGAAGTCATCACTTAATGAGGTAGGCATTGTGTTAAGACCCACAGGTACAGCGTATCGCTTTGATCCTCATACCCACACTAGGAGATAGACACTATTTTTTTTTTTTCCAGATTGAGTCTTGCTCTGTCTCCCAAGCTGGAGTGCAGTGGCACAATCTTGGCTCGCTGAAAGCTCCACCTCCCAGGTTCATGCCACTCTCCTGCCTCAGCCTCCCGAGTAGCTGGGACTACAGGTACCCGCCACCACACCTGGCTAATTTTTTGTATTTTTAGTAGAGATGGGGTTTCACTGTGTTAGCCAGGATGGTCTTGATCTCCTGACCTCGTGATCCACCCGTCTCAGCCTCGCAAAGTGCTGGGATTACAGGCATGAGCCACCATGCCCGGCCGATAGATACTATCTTTATCCCCATTTTCAAGATGGGAAAACTGAGGTGGCCCACAGTTATATGGCCTAACTGACAAACCAGACAGTATGGGTGTGGAGTCTGTGCTCTCAGGCAGTTTTCCTTTGTCGTCCAGGCTGGAGTGCAGTGGCATCGCGCCCTCAGCTCACTGCAACCTCCACCTCCTGGGCTCAAGCAATTCTCCTGCCTCAGCCTCCTGAGTAGCTGGGACTACAGGCGACTGCCACCATGTCTGGGTAACTTTATTTTTTTTATTTTTTTTTTATTTTTCAGTAGAGATAGTGTTTCAATGTGTTGGCCAGGCTGGTCTCAAACTCCTGAGCTCAGGCAATCTGCCCGCCTTGGCCTCCCAAAGTGCTGGGATTACAGGCGTGAGCCACCGCACCCGGCCTGTTTTTCTTTAATGTCTAATTTTCAAAAGAGAACACTAGAACATCCCTACATCTCACATTCACGCTCAGTCTTTAAGCACCCAGGGACTGTCCTAAGGTGATGGGATCCCGGGACTGCTCATGCAGAAGAACACTGGCATCTCACCCAAACATGCTTTTCTTGCTTGAGAGTGATGGGGATGAGGGGAACAGTTCGAAGCAGACTGACTTGCTTGGATATCTTTAGACAGACAAGAGAGGATAAAGGAGGGAGGAGAAGCTGCTGCAAAGAACTGAAATGTAGGTCCAATATCCTGATTTTTAAAGAAGGACAAAAGGCAGATTCCAGAACCTACAGATCAGGAAACATATTCACTCGTTTGGCATTTACTGAGCATGTACTATGTGTCCAATGCTGGAGAATCCATGATAAAAGGTCTCGGCTTACATTCTTGTGGAGAAGACAGACCACACACAAATACACTCAAATAAAAAGCAATATAAAGTTAATACAAAGCAGGTGGAGGGGAAAGAGTGATGCGTCTGCATCGTTTTGGAGAAAGTCACAATGTCAGAGTGACTTAATGGATATGGATATACTTCAAGAATATGTTGTAAAGTATATGCTGCAAGTTCTTCATCGTTTTCAGATTCAACAGTTGCTGGAAAAGAATTTTAGGTGGGGGGATGATCCTGAGGAATTAGCAATAAGCTGTAGGTCCAGTAAGAAAACTCACATAAAATAAACCCAAAAATACCTTTACTTAGACTTAATGGTCTCAGAAATATAGTAAAGTATGCTTTTTTATCTTAATAAGGTAGCACAAAATTTATCATTTCTTTACATCCAGGATGGCAAAACAGCTTTCAGATAATAAACTGTGGCCAACTTTATAGCCGACTAATGATGCCATTACTTTAAGCGTCAACACAGAGGTCCGTGTGTCTCGGGACACGCCACAAGGCTCTGTCTTGTCCCTACTCGGCTGACTGAAATCAACAGCTTGAGGAACAAGACCATGCAGGCATGTCCACTTGCAGAGCACATCAAGCTCAAGGGAATAATTAAAATGCTCAATGGTGGAATCAAGACTGAGAAAAAAAATCTCCATGAGTTGGAATGACAGGCCCAAACTAACAGGACCAAACTTTAGAAGGAAAAACATGAAGCCCTACATTTAATTTCAGGCAATCTGCTAAACCAATGGAAGATGGAAGAGACCTGGAGTCTTAAGAGTTCATGCAAACAACAATAACAAAATATCTAGGGGTTTTACTTGATGACAAACTCAGAGGAAGCCCAAAGTTGGCATGGTGGCCGAAGACCATAATGGGGTCTGGCAACAGGACTACTCTGTACCTGTTGGAGCTCGGCAGGTCCACAGCCCACCGCTTTCTCTGTCTGCATGAATAATGTTAACAAACCACTGCAGGCAATCTCCTAAGAGAGATACCAACAAAGAAACTGTAGTTTCATCGGAATGGCTGAACACACACACAGCTCAAGGGTGCAGGAAAGAGAAGTCTCGTTGCAGGGCAAGACAGCTATCCTCGGCTATATGAAACCCTGCCTTAGTTTGGGTCTGTGGTTTCCACCTAGTTCCAGAGTTGAATTAGGGGCAATGAGAGGAATCTGTAAGGAAAGAGAGGTAGGGTCACTATAAATGAAAATCTTTCTCAAGATCATCACAGTTCCCAAATGGAATGTTTATGCTGTGAAATACTGCACTCTGTGGCTTCAAGAACGGAGAAGGGGATTGTGCTGTGGCCAGGGGGCTACATCAGGCAGCCTGTGAAAGGTGAAGATTCTTCTCATTCCCGGGTGTTATCGGTGGGCTTGTCTGTCCCCACCACAAGGCTGTGAGTGGCACGAAATCAGGTTCCCTGTGCCGTTCATCTCTGAGTCCTCCACATCTGACATATAAACAGGTGCTTAATAAAACAATGGGGGAAATAGGAAAAAAGAGCATCCCTGTATCCATTCCTTTTCTTTTTTTTTCTCTTAGTTTAAGATATGTCTGGTGTAACCATTCTCTATGAAATGGAACTGGGGCTCCTTGGACACATGGCCAATTCTTGGGCTGGAGCAGGAAAAGTACAAGATGACCTCAGAGCATCTACTTGTGCTCAAAGAATAAGGAAGATGTATTAAAATGACCTCGGGGCAGGTTGGAGGGGCTCCCACTGGCCACATCAGGGACAATGTGAGCAAGAAAATTAAGTGACAGTAAAGGATTGCAACCCAATGTGTAACATAAGAATCCCCCAGTCCCTACTTTAAGAACAACAAAAAAAAAGTGTGGGAGAATGGAAAGTTCTTCCACAGGGTAGAAACTCAACTAATAAACGTAGATAAAGGGTATAGAGTAAGAAAAGCACCATTTGATAACTATCATCCTCATCATCATCATCATCCACTCCGGGAAGAATCAACGGGTACCCAAACTAATGGATGAAAGTTTGAATACTTCTGGGCACAGTGGCTCACACCTGTAATCCCTTTGGGAGGCTGAGGCAGGTGGATCACGAGGCCAGGTGATCGAGACCATCCTGGCTAACATGGTAAAACCCTGTCACTACTAAAAGTACAAAAAAAAAAAAAAAAATTAGCCCGGCGTGGTGGCGAGCGCCTGTAGTCCCAGCTACGTGGGAGGCTGAGGCAGGAGAATGGTGTGAACCCGGGAGGCGGAGCCTGCAGTGAGCCGAGATCGCACCACTGCACACCGGCCTGGGCAACAGAGCAAGACTCCATCTCAACAACAACAACAAAAGTTTGAATACTAACAGGATATTTACAATCTCAAAGTCTCTCCCAACAGGACACTTCTTAATTATAGCAGGAAAAAGCAAACAACAACAGCTTCACAGTGGAGAAGCTGGCAGATACCACCTTCATTGAGTGATCAGAGTTCCCATCACCAGCAGTGAGGCAAACAGACGTCATGTGCCTCCTGGTAGGATACACCGAGAGGAACACAACATCCCTTCCTTGGTGTTCCTGTCAAAAATGCACAACCAGAATCTAATCATGAGGGAACATCACGCAAATCCAACTGAGGACAGTCTGCAGAATGTCCTATGCTCTTTAGAAATGTCAGGGCCATGCGACGGAAAGACAGACTGAAAAACTGTTTCAGATTAAAAGAGACTAAGGAGACGTGACTAATGAATGTTACACATAATCTGGGATCCTCTTTTCCTCTAAAGGACATAATTGGGACAACTGACAAAATCGAAATAAGGTTTTGTAGATGGGCTAATAGTGGCATATGAATGTTAATGTTCCTTTGTCTTTTTTTTTTTTTTTTTTTGGAGACAGAGTCTCGCTCTGTCACTCAGGCTGGAGTGCAGTGGCGCAATCTCGGCTCACTGCAACCTCCGCCTCCCAAGTTCAAGCAATTCTCCTGCCTCAGCCTCCTGAGTAGCTGGGAGTACAGATGCCCACCACCACACCTGGCTAATTTTTTTGTATTTTTAGTAGAGATGGGGTTTCACCATGTTGGCCAGGCTAGTCTCAAACTCCTGACCTCCAGTTATCCACCAACCTCAGCCTCCCAAAGTGCTGAGATTACAGGTGTGAGCCACCGCACCCAGCCTCATTTCCTAATTTTGATAACTGCAGTGTGTTTATAAAAGAGAATGTCTTTGTTTTTAAAAATACACACTGGTATATTTAGAGGTGAAGGGGTACAATGCCTCGATTTTCAAATGGGTTAGGAAAAAATATGTGAGTGTATATGTGTGTGTGTCAGTATATACATATATACATATATATAGCAGGAATAAATATATGAGATAATGTTACCATAGGAGGAGTCTAGAAGAAGGACATGAGAATTCTTTGTTCAACTGTGAAAACTTCCCTGTACACTTGAAATTGTCAAAAAAGAAAGAAACTGTCCAGAGTAAAAATTCGACATAGTAAACCCCCAAAACTATACATGAAGAGTCAACCCACCCTGACATATATCTTAAATCTTAATGTGCAATTTGTTCCCAGCAGAGCTGCATAAAAGGAAGTGGCTGTGAGGCAGGACAGAGAGGTGTAGAGAGAAAAAAACTGAAAACTGGTCTTTCCCTCCTCCAGCCGAGAGGCTTCTAGGCGGAGCCTTCCAGTTGGAGAAGACAAATAAATGGCCATTCCAACTTGGGCAGAACTTCAGGTTATACAGTACTGAGCCATTTCCCCGTGACACCCAAGATCCTGACTGGGGGCTGATTTCCCGAGTTCCCTAGGGAACTTTCACAGAGTTCCCTAACTTTGTGAAAGGTGATTCTAAGTAAAGGGATAAGGGCAGCCCTCAGATAAAAGGAGAACTCCAGCAGCCCCCAGAGTTGTTGTTGAGCATTGTTCAATCCAGACTAAAACATACCAGCGAGAAAAACACACTACCATGAAGAAACTATCCCCTCACTAACCCCACCTCCTTAAAAAAACAAAAACAAAAAAACAAAGGCAATCCAGATTCCAAGAGAAGGTGAAACCTCCTTCAAGGGTCAACGAAATAATACCTGCATCTGTTTAGCTTGGAATCCACTGAAGAACCATACCCAGTTCGTTCCCTTCTGTGTTTTTTACAATAACAGCGTTTATCTATTGCTGCTGCACAGAAGGCAATACATGTTAAGTCATACACCGGTGATTCCATCTGCTTGGTAGCAATTTCCCAGCAGCCTTCAGGATTGCTCTGCAAGTGTGGCCAGGTCGGAGAACACACATGTGCTTGAACAGGTGCCTTGTGCTGCCGGAAGCCCATTGCCCGGAAGGCCCAGAGAATCGCTCAGGCCATGGGCCTCCATGTTTGCTAATAAGTGCATCTGTGCTATTTCCAGCATGAACATAAATCAGCCTGGAAGTGAAAACTGCTAGCTCAGCCCATTCTGAAGGGACTCCACAACCACTGTGATATTCTGGTTACAATGGTTACAATGGAGTCGTGGAGGGGAACAGGAGGGAGTCGTGAGAGCAGAGCCAGGTCTAGGAACCCAGTCTGTGTGTACTTAGAGGAATTAAAAAAGACTTGTTTTTTGTATTATATATGTAAACATACTCAGAGTTCAACCACCATGAATCAAAACCAAACCCATGAATATAATAATAAAAAGCAAGACAAACCAGCTATTATTTATGCTCTGCCTTGTTCTAAAAAGGGATTGGGGCAATTTAAACAGCTATAGTAACTGTATCTCACCCTTGGGTATGTAAGTATCCACCCTGAGTCACGTGGAGGCCTTTCCACCATATCCAGAACAGGAAAGACCAGCATCGTGTACCCATGACTGGCTTGACTGGTGCTCCTGACTTGGAGTTAATTACCATAAAGCACTGATCCCCTCCCGGATTTGCAGCAGAACCTCCTTTCACCAAATACCATCGCTTTACCTGACGGTACCAACCCACCTCTCCTACCCAGCAAGTCCACAGCTCACAACCCCAATCTTCACTCATCTCCTGGCACCTTCCTGGCTAAACCGGACACTTTCCAACACCAACCATAACCAACACTTACGTGTTTCCTTTGCCAGCGCTCAAGACTTTTTCATCTCCTCCCAATTTCCTCAAAGTTCCTCTCCAAGATCCTATTTCTGCTCTCTCTCCATTCTTGCTATTGGGATGGTAGGGCAAAAGCTAGGAGACAATGTAAAAACATGCCATCTGGCCCATCATAGTTTCAATCTGGCACCTCATGATGTCAAATTTATTTTAAATAATGTCTTATGATTAAAGTTGTGGGAGCTCATTATTTTAAAAAGTTGGATATGTACAAAAAGACTCAGCAGCTGAGGTTAAAATCACTGACAATTCCACCAGCTAGAGAACCACTGCTAGGTAGTTTTTCGGGCTTTTTTTCCTCTGCATGTTAACAGATACAGATTTTCCTTCCCCACCTCGGATCACACTGCTCTTCATGTAGGCTGCCCTTTTAACCTAATTTAGTATGAAATTTTTCCTACGCCATTCAATATTCTTCATAAGTTAGAACTAATGGCTACATAGATACTATATCTTATACGCATTGCGTAATTTCCACCAAATGCTATTATTAGACATTTAAACAATTCCCAATATTTTGCTATTCATTTTGCAATAAGGGCCCTTAAATCTTTGTACACACATAACAACAGCAACAACAACAACAAACCAAGCAAACAACAAACCAAGTAGCTCCATTACTGTCCACCTGGTTGAATCAAGCATGGTTTTGAGCACGATTTTTCTGAACACGTTGTTTTGTTTGATCCTTGCGGCAGCCCATTTTACAGACAAGGAAACTGAGGCTTAGAGAGTTAAGTACCTTGCCCAAGTTGCATGCTAGTTTAGTCGGCCTTTGAAACTAGGTAAGCCTCCCTTACAACTCTAAAACCAGGCTCTTACTCATGACGTTCTGTCTCTATTGCCTTAGGATGCATTTCTGGAAGTAGAGTTGCTGACTCAAATGCTAGGAACATTTAAGGCCCTCTGGAACATGCCAAACTGTCCCCCAGGAAAGTTCTTTCCGCTCCTGTTTGCATTGGTGTGTGAGCATCAGTTATCCTGCACCCTCATCAACAGTAGGTATTACTTTGTTATTTTAAAAAGTCCGTTTGCCAGGCAAGAAATGGCATCTCATTTTAACTCACATTCTTTACTTGTAAGACAGAACCCATCTATGGATATTTACTGGCAGTCTACATTTCTTTTGTGAATTGCCTGTTCTTTTTTTTTTTTTTTTTTTTGAGACGGGGTTTTACCCCGTTGCCCCGGTTGGAGTACAATGGTGCAATCTCAGCTAACTGCAACCTCCACCTCCTGCATTCAAGCAATTCCCCTGCCTCAGCCTCCCAAGTAACTGGGATTACAGGAGTGCACCATCACAGCCGGCTAATTTTTTGTAGTTTTAATAGAGACAGGGTTTCACCATGTTGGTCAGGCTGGTCTTGAACTCCTGACCTCAGGTGATCCACCCACCTCGGCCTCCTAAAGTGCTGGGATTACAAGCGTGAGCATCTGTGCCCGGCCTTGCCTGCTATTTCTATGGCAGGTGTGTGTTCTCCTTTTCTGAGTAGTGAGAGAGTTTTGCAGAATTTGACTGGTGATCCCTCCCCCTTGAGTTCCTATCAGTCCACCATCCTATGAGCTCCTGGACAGGACAGAGTCCGACCTACTTAGACTGCCAGTTCCGAAGATGTTCTCTGTCCTTCAGATCTCAACTCCTTCCAACGAGTGGACTCTGTCCACTGCTTCATTTGCTCCACATCAATTTTCCTGTATTCAAGTGAGGTCCCCCTCCTTTATGTGATTATAAAGGGCCAAACCGCATCAATCATTTTCAAGCTTTGTTGTGCAGTGGAACCAACTATGGGGCACAATAAAAATACACACAGATGTCAAGCCCCAGCCCAGAGCATAGGACTAGCTCTCTGAAGGGCCAGATATCTGCTCCAGGAGGGTGGGAAGACACCATGTCGCCAAGATTTCTGTCCTTGGTCCAGAGTCACCAGTGTCCTTCTGGTCTTGGTTAATGGTTCCTCCTCTTCTACTTTAAGCTTCAATCTCCCCTCCTTTCAAAACTGCTTCCCGCTACTCCTTGAAATCTTCCCCCACTTCTGACATATTCTGGCCCTCCTCCCACCTCTGTCATCTCCACATTGGCTGTCCTCTCCCCATTCCTACAGCTCTCCACGGGTACATTTTCCACTTATTTGATAAAATGCTCTTATCATTTCAACCCACAGACATCTCTCCTCCCTGTTCTCCTGTAGGTATTTAAGCGTCATCGTACTCTTCCCCCTTGGCTCTCTGCTCTTAACTCTGTACATCAGCTACCTTAACTACTTCTGTGGTTTCAATTACTGAAATTATGAGTTGACTCCCAAAGCAAAAAATTTCCATTCCTGACTTGGCACTTGAATATGTGTCTCACACTTTCGGAGGACCAGCATATGGCTAGTGTCCCACCAAGCAAGATTCAGCATGGCTCAACATGTCCAAAGGGCACTGCCCCTCCACTGTTGGCCCTGGTCTCTCTGGAAGGAACTTTTGGTGCCATCTTTGCAGAAAATAGAAAGGAAAGATCAGTCTGGCTTCTCCAATGTCATGTTCATCCCCATCCTTCCCCATCCAAGAACCAACTGCCAAAATACATTCAAACTGAAACTCTCCAGAGTGGTTTCAAATCATTCTAAGATCTACCGCCAACACTACCATTCGATCATCTGTGTCGTTTCCCCCAAACGAGGACTCCTCCCCATCATCTCTGCATTCTTATGCATTATCAGCTCTGTTCCCACAACCCCAGGCCCTTTGAATAGCCTTTCTCTTCCTCAACACTCATCCAAACCTGGGATATCCTTAAAGAAGCACAAGCTCAAGTTTTACTTGGCCAATAAAATCCTCACCTATTGACCAGGCATGGTGGCTCACACTTGTAATCCCAGCACTTTGGGAGGCCGAGGCGGGCGGCTCATCTGACGTCAGGAGTTCGAGACCAGCCTGGCCAATATGGTGACCCCCACTAAAAATACAAAAATTAGCTGGGCGTCATGGCGGGCACCTGCAATCCCAGTTACTTGGGAAGCTGAGGCATGAGAATTGCTTGAACCCAGGAGGCGGAGGTTGCAGTAAGCAGAGATGGAAACCACTGCACTCCAGCCTAGGCAACAGAGTAAGACCGTCTCCAAAAAAAAGAAAAAAAAAAAACTTCTACTCGGAAGGAGGAAAAATCAGATATGAACTACATGCAAGCAAACCCCTGGGTTTCCGCTTTCTGGGAAGGGCTATCAAAGCCGGGTTCACTAGTTCAACAGAAAGATGAGTCTATTATGGTTCCTAAGTTCTCGTTAGGTAGCTCTTAGTCAGGAGAACACTAATTTGAACAGAAGTAACTGCTATCGTTCAAGGCTGCACAAACCCAAGAGAAATGAACTTGGGCAGATTCTTGGCACTTGGCAGTTTGGGGAATACAGGTAGAAGCAGCCAGCCACGGGCCTTAAGTTTTCTTTTATTCACATCGAAACTACGTGAGAACAAATGAAGAACATAGTACAGCTGCTTTTCTTTGCGCCTGAGCACCTGGGAAACCCCATTCAACGCTGCTGGACAGAGGTACATCCTCGCAATGACTCTGCCAAATGGTACACACAGGACAATGGGAAGCCCTGTACGGGTGAGGTGAGAGCTGGCCTTGGGCAAAGGAAAGTTTCCCCCAGCAGTTATCTCCAAAATGACTCTGAAACAAGGAGTGTGTTTTCCTCTCGGCAGGAAGAAAACCACTCGGTGGGCTCACCATCAGCAGCTTGCTCTGGCACGAGGCTCTGGAACTGGCATCATGACAAAACAAACAAAGGTTGCCCTTTGGAGGCTCATTAATAGGGGAACACACACACACACACACACACACACAGCCTCTCACCAGCACGGGCACAGCAAGTTCTTCAGATGTCCCTGGCTTGTTAGCATAAAGAGCTTTTCAAGCAGTGGGGAGCCGAAGGGACACTCAATAAAGCAGGAATGGCCACTGTAAGGTAGAGACATTGGCAAAGGCATGAAAAGGACATGCCTATTGCAAAGGCAAAACCACACACGGGGTCTTCCCCAGGCCTTGACTGGGCACCCTCGAGAGACCCCTTCGGGATGTGTGAACTAAGCTTCCCCCCAACTTCCTATCTGGTGGAGGCACGCTGTGCACAGAGACCCCATCATTGAATTCCCTCCTAAATAACTCATTGCACTAGACTGAAGACTTGAGAGGAGTATTTCATCATGAGTAGTCCTCAAATCCCACAGGCCCAGGGAGTTGCTCCAATCTCAATTCTCTTTCTTACGGGTAAAGTGAACTGGCAGCAGAACTACCACCAGGACCCAAGGGCTGAGACAGACTGAAAGGGGCATGGATTCTGCTGGCACTCTGAATTTGTCTGAAAGACTTCCAAATTTTAAAACTTTGGAATCAGGGCTGGGAGCGGTGGCTCACACCTGTAATCCCAGCACTTTGGGAGGCCGAGGTGGGCAGATCACTGGAGGTCAGGAGTTCAAGACCAGCCTGGCCAACACAGTGAAACACCCTCTATACTAAAAATATAAAACTTAGCCAGAGTGGTGGCGCGCGCCTGTGATCCCAGCTAACTCAGGAGGCTGAGGCAGGAGAATCACTTGAACCTGGGAGGCAGAAGTTGCAGTGAGCCTATCGCGCCACTGCACTCCAGCCTGGAAGACAGAGTGAGACTCTGTCTCGAACGAAATAAAATACAATACAATCAGGAGAGAGGGGGTGTGCAAGGGGAAGACAGGGGATCATGAAATTTAAATCACATGCCCCGTTCTTCATGGCCCCTTCTCCATCCCACATAGTAATTACAAAGCCCATTATTTGCACTGCTAGTTTTAATCAAGAAATCCATATTGAGACATACTTACCACTGGCCACTTCAAAGAGTGGCCCTGATAATTAGTTAAAATAACAAGGGAAAAATTCTTCTTAAAGTGTAAGGATCCAAGAGCTCACACTTTCTTAACCTTCCAGAAGCCACCCAGAGAACCAAGTGACTGTCGGCAATAATTACACCCCCACCAACTCAGCAAAAATGGCACAGATGGTCTTTCTCCTCTTGCTGCTCCCAATGCTGCGTTTGGGTCAACAGCTGCTAAGAGGAACCACCAAGGCCACGTTAAATAGTACTTGGATTAATTATGCTTGAAAAACTCTTATCTGAGCACTGCTAAGACGGAACAATTGAGTTTGGGAATGAGTGTGGTTACATATTTTTCCTTAATGGCTTCCTGAACACCCTGGTTAGGTCTGGTCCCAGGGGAGAAATTGCCAGCTCAAGTCATAAAATGTGATCAATGTAGATCAAGACCCTCTGCTAAGTGTCTAGGATGAAAGAGGGGAAGCGTATTTGTGCAAACACACAAACATATGAAAAATGCATGTTAACATAAAGAACTTCAGTTTTCTTTCTGAAGCTACACCCTCTCTCCTTTCACGCCTAGAGCTCTGCTCATCCCACCAAAACTTCCAGCCAGCAGTTCTAATCTTGGACAGCACTGGAACAAATTTTGGCAACTGTTCCTGCAGTTCCAAAAGATTTCCATGTTAAGCCATGGTAAGTTTCAGGGAATCAAATATGGATGGTGAATGGGGCCAATTTCTTTATTTCTTTGACTTCAATAACACAGAGGCTACTGGGGTTCTGGCCCCAGTGGTCATAGTTTTAAGCTCCTCTGCATAATACTTATCCAACTACTCACTGGCTGTTCTAATGATTTTTATTCATTCGTGCCACAATATTTATTGAGTGCCTACAACATACACAGCGGCCCTCCTGTCAATACAGACTCCTACGAGCTTGCTCTCAATAGCGTCCAGGCAGGCAAAGGAAGGAACTGGAAGGCAGTGATCCGAAACCGGGTAGAAATGGACTCAGCACTCCACGTGGCCACCGAATTCACTCTATCAACACAATTATCTGGGTTACTGCTCCCCTCATTCCAGAGTCTACCTGCTCTGATGGCAGACTCTGTCCTTCTATTAACAAGGTATGGTCACAGTGAACTGACCGAGGTCCACCGTGTTTAAAAACACGGTTTGACCACAGCAACACATGGCTGGACTAGTGAAGCCGCTGCCCTGAGACCCTGCCGTGCTGGGGAACCCGGAGGCCCTGAGACCTCAGTTCAGCTCCGCCGGTCCCCTGGGAATTCTAACCCCCTCAGGGGTCTTGTCTTCAGTCCACATGGGAGTCCCCCATCAAAGGCATTTTAGGGATGTTTTAGGTTGACCATTTCCTGACAGCCCAACATGTTTTTCTCTGGGATGAAGGGCATGCCATCCCACAAATGGCGATGAGAAATTGCCAGAACCGCTGAACCGGCCTACACATAAGCATTTCTTCTCCTTTGATGTCGAGTTGACAAGAAAGGATATGATTTCATTTCTACTGGCTCCTCCTAGGTAACCCAACTGGTTTCCCACTTCCTCACCTGCCCTTTGCATTCCCATCCTGGTTTCTTTGGCCTTGGTTCCTCTTTAAGCTGGGACCAGCGACTTTATAAGCTCCACACACATAAGCAGCAGCATGTTCCGGATGCAGTGTCTGGCCTCCCCAGGTCTTATGAAGAGGTGCTGAGGGTTGGCAGGTTGACACACTCACTGCACTCCACGAGGAGGTGGCTCAGCCCAGCTTTCACATGACCAGTGTCCATGTATACGGTCGCATGCTCACAACACATGCTGCGTTACGAGGAATGCTGCAGAGGGGGCAGTCTTATTCTTAATGGACTTATAATTGAAGCATAAAGTCTAGGAAATAACATGAACCACCTCTGAGAAGTCTATGTACAACCTGCGCTTGGTTTTGACATGTTCCCCAACTATTAGTTTCCTGTCATAGGTCAGTGGGGAAAAAAAAAGAAAATCACTCTCCACACAGCTCTTGAGGAGGGGCTGGGATCTCTATGATTCACTTGCTGTCTATCTGCAGGGGACTCGGGAGAAAAAAAAGCAAAAACCACACCAGCACGTGCATATCACACAGAAATTCTACTGACCCCAAAAGCGGGGCCATGAAAATCTGTACACAATTTCAAACCATGCACCCCAGGGTGGAGGGGGGAGATGGAATTGAGGGGAAGTGAGGAGAAAAAGGGGAAGAAGAAAAGGACCAGGGATTTTTTTTTCTTTTTTCTTTTTTTTTAATGAGATAGAGTCTCGCTCTTGTTGCCCAGGCTGGAGTGCAGTGGCACAATCTCGGCTCACTGCAACCTCCGTGTCCCAGGTTCAAGCAATTCTCCCTGCCTCAGCCTGCTGAGTAGCTGGGATCACAGGCGCGCACCACTACGCCCGGCTAATTTTTGTATTTTTAGTAGAAACAGGGTTTCACCATGTTGGCCAGGATGGTCCTGAACTCCTGACCTCAGGTGACCTGCCCGCCTCATCCTCCCAGAGTGCTGGGATTACAGGCGTGAGCTGCCGCGTCCAGCCTGGGATTTGTTTTTCTTTCTGAGGAACTCTTTCCTGAGTATTCATGACCCAGTCCTTTCTGCTCTGGGATGGAAAGTGTTACTCAGCTACAAGGCCTCTTGCTAATTGTGGGTTTTTATTTTTATTTCCTATTACCCTCTCGCACGCCTGATGAGATTATTTTACCGGAACTGACACAGCTGGAAGCAGCAGGCATACGTGGAGCCTCTGAGGAGGTGATGCAATTTCATTTTCATTGATCAGAAATCAGCAGGGCAGTAAGTGATGGGAAATTCCATTAGAAGAAAACTTGCAGGCCATGAGCCTCAACTTCCCAGCCACACCCAGGACCCCCACTTCCCCCCGGCCCGTGCCCCACCGAGGCCTTGCCTTCCTCTGGGCTGTGTCCACACTGTCCAGAGGATTTGGAAGTGCTCTCCTCCCAGAAAGATAAAAGACCAATGCCACGCTGCTGGCCTGGGAGAGCATTGGCCGGGGGTGGGGGACATCGTTGGACTCTCTGAACCAACAGGGCACCTCAGTGCTTCTCTATGGATTACAGCAAAGTCTTCCAGGGATGCAGAATAAACATTCTTCCAACCCATCTCCACAGCCCCTTGGGATCCCCTTCCAAATGTCAACAAACAAGAAAAGAGGAGGCCACTACACAACAGTTGTAAAGATGTCCTCCAGCCAGTCGTAGAGATGATCCTGAAGGCACTTACCATTTATTAAGTGCCTACTGTGTGCCAGGCACTGTTAGGTGCTTAACATGCCCAGATTCTGGTCCTCACCTAACCCTCTAGGACAAATGTTCTTCTCTCTCTCTCTCTCTCTCCTGGATAGACGAAGAGGCAGAGGTCTAGGAAGGTAAAGGAGAGAACCCAGTTGGTACCAACACCTTCCTGAGGGTCAGGCCAAACTCTCACAAGCAGCAAAGGAAAGCTGACTGTCAACAGGAGAGCTCACACCTGAGTCCTAAGAGAGCATACAGCACATCTGATGGGCTAGTTTACTCTTTTACTGATGTAGCAGACGACAGATTCTGACTCATCCACCTCCATCATCCTGAACACCCAACAACAGCACTCCTGTGTCCAAGGCTGGAATCACAGGTGGGCTTCTCTTCAGCATGTGTAGAATGGTTACTGTTTTAGCAGTTAAGATCCCTCCAACTGTTTGCCTGGCAAATACTGCTTTGCTTACCTAAGGCCTATAGAAAAAACAGCAAGGAGCTCCTCAAAAAGACAAGTTCTATGAAAAACATCACCAGCCAGGTGGCTCTGCAGACCTCCACGGGCCATTTTGCCATAGGAAAGATGGATCAGAGAAGAACCAGGGCACAGCGATGAAATGAATACTGCTCCCCACAACTCTTCACTGTTAAAATGGAAATGTTACATGGACGAGTGACGGCAGTATGTCCAACCAAAATCTCTCAGGAAGCTTTTATTGAGCACCTAATCTGTGCCTCAACAAAGCACAGAATATATAAGACGTGGACCCCGAACTCAATGAGCTTACACACTAGGTGATGGCCCCATAAGAATACCTAGCACACAGTCATTTATTGATCTTGTTTACAGTATACAATACACCATCACAGCAGAAATCGAGGCCAGGGCAAAATAAGAAAGAAAAAACAAAACTCGAGGAAATTTTGAACCAAAAAAAATCAAGCTTAAAATGCATATAAGAATAATCTACACATTGAGTCACATTTGGCTCTAAGCTTTCTAAAACTCAAGAGGATAAAGGCATGCTAGGTATGCCTTTAAAGGTACACTATTCACAATGTCCAAGAGAAAAAAACAAATTAACTGGTCAGGATTATTTAGCTCCAGTCATTTCTCAACTGCTGAGAATGGGATAAGGCTAGGAGCAAGCAGGGTGTGCAGCCCTATTTCCCGGATCTCTTTGGGGAGGTAATAATGAGAAGGCTTGAGTGTGAGGCCAGCTAGTCTCATTGTTTCCATTGATAGACAAGAATAATGACCCCACAGGGTGTTGGTGGTTTGCTGAGGTCAGAGAGCTGGTCAGTGGCAGAGCTAGGACGAAGACCTGGGTATCTTCACACCACACTAACAGTGCCTCCCTCCCACATGAAGCTCCTCCGCGTCACCCTTTTAAATCCACAGGCTGGCTGGATGGGGAGGGGCTCACATGGACGTTGAAAAAGGAGGAGACCTGTTCTAGATTAAAGGGCACCTAAGAACCAAACAACAGCTAGATACGCTATGTAGATTTCATATGGATGCCAGTTCTAACCAGCCAACTGTAAAAAGCCATTTTGCGGACAATCAGATAAGTGTGAATTGCAACTTGGGATTAGATCATGTTAATAATGTCAGTTTTGGCCAGTCACAGTGGCTCACACCTGAAATATCAGCACTTTGGGAGGCTGAGGCAGGCAGACTGCTTGAGCCCAGGAGTCCTAGACCAGCCTGGGCAACATGGTGAAACCTCATTGCTACCAAAAGTAAAAAAAAAAAAAAAAAGCCGGGTGCAGTGGTGTGCACCTGTAGTCCCAGCTACTTGATTGCTTGAGACCGGGGAGGTCAAGGCTGCAATGAGCTGTGATCGCACCATTGCACTCCAGCTTGGGCCACAGAGTGAGACCTTGTCTCAAAAAAAGTCAGTTTTGTTAGGGAATAATATTATATTTACATAAGAAAATGATGAAGCAGCATGATATCGTTGGCTTCAAAATATTTCAGCAATGAACAAAAAAGATGGAACAAATCTAGCCAAAAGGTCATTGTTAAGTCAAAGTGATAGAACTATGGAAGGGTTCATTATGTCATTCTTTCTACTTTTATACAATATATATATATATATATTTTTTTTTTTCCCTTAAAAGTTACCATTTGCTATCAGGAACATCTTCTAAAAGAACAGCAATGACCAGAACCAAGAGATTCAGTCTTGAGTCAATACGTTCACAGCAACTCAAGCCTTTTTTCAAACAAATGTGGGTTTCTCCTTTCTTCAGAAGGGCTTTCCTCCCAGGGTGGGCCCCAGCTATCTCTAAAGCTCCTTTCAAAAATCACCATCAACTGACCCCCACTCTTACTCCTACTCTTAGAAGGTACCAAGCACCACCAAGCTGCTGATATTTAAAAGAACACAGAAAAAGACAATATGCATCACGCCTGGGCATAGCACCTGACAGCCTTTACAAGTGGTAACTATCACGGTCAGTACTGAGCAAAAATCAGTCTGTTTACAAAAGTTAACAGCCTAAGGTTACATAACAGCTTGATTTCAAGCTTTGAGCCAAAGTCTGATTAAGAAAAATATGCATCCATTGATGAATTAAAAGCCTTCACTTCTTGACTCGATGGGTTAAGAAAATATTTTTAACACTTTCAGTGAGTTTAAAAAATCAGATGTTTACCAGCCATTGTTTTTGCGCACGCTGTCTTTTATCTCAGCATGAATGTTTTATAAGCACCTTAATTGCTTTGCAAAGCCTCAACTGAACTGCTCCCAATTGGGCTGGTTCTCTAGTGTGGCTCTGTAGGTAAATGGCCCAATGGTAAGTAGGCTTCTGGCCATATGTGGGCCCACACCCACCCCCATCATCCAGCACACCCTCCAACTTCAATTTGCATCACCACACTGCAAGCTCCCGGAAGCACTCTGTGCAATGGACTTCTTCAGGGGGACCCCAATATGTGACCAAGGGTACAGTCACACCCAGCACCAGCCTTCCAAAGGACACGTAACAATGCTTCTTCCATGCACACAGCGTTCTACACATTTTCCTTTTTTTGAGATGCAGTCTCTGTCATCCAGGCTGGAGTGAAGTGGTGCGATCTCGGCTTACTGCAACCTCCGCCTCCTGGGTTCAAGCAATTCTCCTGCTTCAGCCTCCGGAGTAGCTGGGATTACAGGCACCTGCCACCATGCCCGGCTAATTTCTGTGTTTTTAGTAGAGACTGGGTTTCACCATGTTGGCCAGGCTGGTCTTAAACTCCTGACCTCAGGTGATCTGCCCGCCTCGGCCTCCCAAAGTGCTGTGATTACAGAAGTGAGCCACTGCACCCGGCCTTTGTACACATTTTCAAACACTCTCATTTGACCTCCAACAATCTTTTTAAATAGAATGGGAATCATATTTTCGATTTTACAGGCTTAAAAAATAATTTATTCAAACATTTGAGTGACTCCTATGTGTCATTCTTTCTCAAGGTCCTGCACCTGGTTAGCTGCAGAGCAAGGACCAGGACACAAGCGCCAGTTTCCACTGCGGTGCTCTTGGCTCCATGAAGGCATCACTTCCTCAAAGAGAATCACCAACTCGCAGAGAAACAAGAAGAAAGAAAGAAACCTACCTGCGGCATGCCTAAGCTTCCAAATCCTTCCAAAACATATATCATCTAAATAAGAGAAAAAGATAGGACGCCAAAGACCCAAAGGAGGTATTTTCATTGATCACACCTCAGCGGAGTAGAGTTATATACACCACCAAATATTGAGTTGCTCCACATAGACCAGAACAGTGATGGCAAGACATTAAGTCATAAATTTTTACATAGACCAGAATGGTGGAGGGCCCGAGAAACAAATCCACTAAAGCACTAAGTGCTGAAGCAAGGATCTTTGGCTCATAAAAATAGCTGAAGATCTGAGGAGTAGCCTGGGTGCAACTCCTCCTCTTAGACCCTCGACTGCACAGACAACACTGTCATCCAAAATAGACTGACCACTCGGCTCAAAAAGCTATTTGTAAAAAGAGGTAATAAGCTGTCAACGTCCAGGAGCTCCTCATGAAGGAGGCTGAACTCAGAGGAGCTCACGTCAATGCAGAGTTCAGGTTAAGACCGGTGTGGGTTAAGTAAAGGGTGATTTAGGCCCCAGGATTACTGTGGCATGACGGAAGCAACGTCCACGTATCTATATAAAACCAGAAAGAAGGAAACTGGCTTCTTCCCTGTCACGGATGTCACTTATTCTATGGGTGTGAGCAGTTTCTTTAGTCCACTTTCTGCCATCACGGTGGAGACCCCGGAAGCCCCCGTTCCTATCATGATAGAAAACAGTAAGACTTATGAGGCAACTTCATAACCGCTGACCACTTTCTGAGTCCAACTGACTAAGCTGAGTGACATTTTTAGGGAGAGTGTGAATGCTCAAAACAAACCTTTCCAAATTATGGAATGGGGTAGTATGGGCAGAGGGGGCAGGGTGAGTAGATCCAGAACACACAACAGTGACCAGGGTCCCCGAACATCCCAGCTAGAAGGAGGGCAACCCCAAAGGGGTCAAGAGAGAAGGCCTAGGCCAGGTGCGATGGCTCATGTCTGTAATCCTAGCTTTTTGGGAGGCCGAGGCGGGAGGATCACTTGAGCCTGGCAGTTTAAGGCCAGCCAGAGCAGCATAGTAAGACTCCATCTCTACAAAAATTAAAAAATTAGCTGGGCATGGTGGCACGCACCTGTAGCCCCAGCTACTCAGGAGGGTGAGATAGGAGGATCGCTTGAGCCCAGGAATTCAAGGCGGCAGTGAGCTATGATCGTGCCACTGCACTCCAGCCTGGGTGACAGATCAAGATCTTGTCTCAAAAAAAAAAGAGAGAGAGAGAGAGAAGGCCTGCTTAAGCCATGGCTCCATGCAACTCTCCAACCACATGTCAAAGGCCATTCTTACCATCCCTCCTTGGGTCCCTTCCCTCACCAGCACAGCTCTAACTACCCACTGCATGTGTGGGTGCAGGGTAGGGCCCTGCTCAGTAAGCCTGTGGTCTGATACTAAAGTCATATCTTGCCATTACCCCCCGGCCTCACCAGTTATAGTCCAGAACCTTCCATCTTGCTGTTGGCTTTCTATGGCCTGGCTTCCTGACCCTGCTTTGCATGAACCCTTGACCAGCTGGAGCTTAAATCCCATGGGTGGGAATCTCATACACCTGCAACCTTCTTGCCTCTATCTGCTCACACTTCTTCAAGCACAGGCCTCAGCCCTTATCTGAACAACCTGTTTGCTGGCTTCCTCCCCATCTGATAGTTTCACTCCTGGCTCCTCTTGGGCAGCAAAGAGGAATAAGCAAGCCACAGGCTGCAGCCTGGCAAGACAGTCAGGAAGGTGGCAGCTGCCCTGATTCAACCTTCCTCCTAGTCTATCTACTGCCTCCTCCTCCTCCATTCCCCAGTGACTCCATGAAACTTGTGTTCACAAGCTTGAAAAATTCACTGGTGAGGCCAGGTACAGTGGCTCACGCCTGTAATCCCAACACTCTGGAAGGCTGAGGTGGAGGATCACTTGAACGCAGAAGTTTGAGACCAGCCTGGGTAACACAGTGCGACCTCGTCTCTATAAATCCTTAAAAATTAGCCAGACATGGTGGTGCATGCCTGTGAATCAAGCTACTCGGGAAGCTGAGGTGGGAAGATCACTTGAGCTCAGGAGGTCAAGGCTGCAGTGAGCCATGATCATACTACTGCACTCTAGCCTGGGCCAAAGAGCAAGACTGTGACTCAAAAAAAAAAATTCACAGGGGGGATGTGGCAGATGGCTTAGAGGACAGTGTTATAGGTCAATGTCCCTTAGGTTGAACAGCACCTGTGTTGCTGGGTCTGCAATGTTGAGGACCCCCGTGATGGTCTTCAACAAGGCCGGGGAGAAGGGGCCAAACCTCACTATCATGTGCAAGCTCACTCCAGGCCTCAACAGAATTTATACATATAAAACATATATGCATGACATGTTTATATATGTATATATGTGCATATATTTACATAAATATGCACATATATACGTAAATATGCACATATATCTATACACATACATACACATATATATACACATACATCTCTCATATTTAAAACAAAATAGAGCAATTAAAAGAGGAAAAAAACAAAGAAAGCCAACACACACGTACCCCTACCACCACCACTACCAACACCACCATGCCTCCGCTGGCAAGATCTTGTCCCAAGTTTCTGAGAAACGCCACTTAATACTACGTAATCTCTAAACGACGGGGTCTGCCTACTGGCTTTGTCTAGGGGCAGGACTCCAGCTGCTCTCCTAAACTGTCCTTGTCACCTTCTTCTCATCAGGAGAAAAGGGGAACGTAAACATGAACCACACCAGAGATGGGCTATCCAGTGAGGCTGATATCATCTCAGGCACCACCGACACCTCTCTCCAGCATTCTGTCATCTTATGATCAACTACGTAACTCCAGACATCCAGGGGAACCTGAATCCTAGAACTAGATGTCCCCAAATAAGTGGTTTCTCTGTAAAAGTCAAATATGGGTCACAAAACAAATGTGAGGGGAGTCCCAGACACGCCTGTTGCATAAGGACGTCCTCAATTAAATTCTACACACGTCAATTTTTCCCCCAGGGAGGGTGGAGGCAGAGCTGAGAACGACACTGGACTGGGCAGACTCAAGGCAGGGAAGAAATGGAATTTTCGCTCTTGAGATTCAAATTCCTGAGTCATCGTTGAAATCCCACTGCTATAATTGTTTTAATACACTGTCTCCACACACACAAAAAGACGCCTTTAAAAACTGGCTTCCAGATCCCCTGGTTAAAAGCCTCCCTTTTCCTGGACGCTCTCCCCAGATACAAGCTGTGTTGAACTCACTACCAGCTGTCGCATTCTGGCACTTGCTTGGGTTGTGACCAGAGCAGTCTTCCACCCAACCAGGGAAGGCATAGGCTCTGCCGGCAGAGCAGGGGTTAATGGAAGCTGACCGCAGCACAGTTGTTAAGGTAATCAATACCACTGAGATACTAAAGCAGTGCAAGCCACAATATTGATTGCCAAGCAGATGATAAAACTGTTTATTATGATAATTGCAGGGTCCTTGCAAGATGCTCCCAGCGCTTCCTAAAGCTGTTTACAAAACTAATAAAGATTTGCCATTTCAAGGTCTTCCATTTTTAACCACCCTCCCCCAATTTCCCACTCCCAAAAAGCAGGCCTCACCCCCGGGCAATTAACATGTTCTTCCCAGGGACAGGCACTCTGTGGCCCATCCTGGGTGGAGCTTCACTCTCAAATCCTCTAAGGAACAGACTGTCCTTCTCCACCCTCACCCTGCCCCCAACTTCAGGAAGGGGAGGACGGAAGCACAGCCGACAGCCACTCAGGGCCTTCAGATTTCCTCCTTAGAACCCACCATGTGATAATTATGGGGTTTTATCGATGGAGGGGGGCTGCTCAGGGCTCCTTGGGCTGACATCCATTTGTTCTAACACATTTCAGAAACCACATCACCTTGGTTTGTAATTAAAACTTCTCTGGAGAACTTGGTGGCCATGAAGCTAACTGAACATGGTCAAACGCTGATTGTAGAATGCATTTCCGCCAACACTACTCAACTGTGACTTGGGCTGCTGAACTGGGCTTGGGTCCCAAGTTCTATCATGCCCAATGCACCCATTTAATTTTGATTAGCAGTGGAAATTAACTCCTCCTTGGTCCCAGACACCACCGTTTTCCTCAAGACACACGTTCTCGAATTATCGGCACCGTCTCCAATGCTGTCACCTCATGTTCAAGAGGAACTGCAATGCAGATGTATTTTTCAATACAAGTTGGCATCTCGCAGGTAGTATAATCACGTTCTTCAGACTGCTCAGGGGAAAGCCATTGGGTTGTGAGAGTAAGGATGGCAGCCCCCGGACTTCAGGGCTCTGCAAATATACCGAAGGTGTGTTTTCAGAATGTGAAATGGGGAAAAAAAAAAGAACCTAGCCAGTTGCAGTGGCTCATACCTGTAATCCCAAAACTTTTGCAGGCCGAGTCACACCACTTGAGCCCAGGAGTTTGAGATCAGCCTGGGCAACACAACGAAAACAACCCCCCCCCCTACAAAAAACACAAAAATTAGCAAGGCGTGGTGGCGAGCACCTGTAGCCCCAGCTACTCGGGAGACTGAGGTGGGAGAATCACCAGAGTCCAGGAGGCTGAGGCTGCAGTGAGTCGTGGGAGCTGAGATCAAGCTACTACTCTCCAGCCTGGGCAACAAAGTGAGATCCTGTCTCAATACAAAACAAAAAACCCAAGTTTTAAGGAGAACTCAGTAGTCATTCCATCAGCAACTAGAAGGCAAGCACCCATCCCTCACTCAGCTCTCAACAGGTTTGGCTGAACCCAAAGCAGCCAAGAGTATTTTGCCTGTAACAGACTTCTACAGCACTAGGCCTTCAAAACGACATTGGCAGTTGAAGGGACACTACTTTGAGGGCTGACGGGCCAAAGAAAGATGATGTGGAGGCTGCTTCCACCTCCCACCCTCCCCGATCAAAGCATGGAGAAATCATTCACCAGGGCTCCTGGTCTCCGTTGCCACCGTCACCTCAGTTTAGGTAGAGAGACCTCTACCTGCCCTATTTTCTTCCCATTCAGCTGCAACCAGCAGCTCTGGGAGGTCACCGCTCACCGAGTGTGCCTGCATACACATGTATGCTTCAATGTTGCGGACCAGTACAGACATGCAGCTCCTTTGTAGACATCTGGCTCTGCCCCACCTACTCCCAATCACACAGAAATCAGAACACTGGAGCCAGTTTTATGTAGAGGATTATTCCTTTGCCAAAGACCTTGCCATGAACTCACGGATACCACAGCATGGCTGGAAGGGATGCACCAGGGATTCCTTTAACCTGGCTACCTGCTCTTGTAGGAACTATTTGGCAACCAGGAATGGCCGGAGGAAATCTGAGGCTTCCCTAGGACTGCATTTCATGAATCATCTGCTCCTAGGCAAAGTGGCAAAGGACAGACAAACGCCACCTACTGAACTCCAAACTGGACGCCCTATTCATTCACATATGCCCATGGGGCCCGTGTTAACAAACACCTCCCTGGATTTGATACCAAAAGAAAGTTGAATATTAAATGTGGCTAACTCTGCTATTACCTTTTAACCTCACTTGCACGTATCTGTCCTCCCAACAATAACTTCAGCACAAAACATACCCTAAGAACAATACGGTCCACACTTGGAAACCCGCCCAACAGGGCCGGTCGAGCCTGCCTAAGTGCTAAGAACCATTTAGGAGCACTGTAAACCATTAGGGCCATTAGCTCTAATTTGACCTCCACAAAATAAATCAACCCACTAGGAACAAATTTAGAAGCTTTCCAAAGTCAAGTTCTCAAAACCTGAAAGGCTCATAAGCACAGCCTAGGGTGGGCAACAGCCAGCCAGTCCCAGAGCTACTCTTCCTGCTTCCACCTTTCCTGCAGCCGACTGAAGGGTGCATGCTTAGCTGGGACATGGACCCACAATCCTTCTCCAGCCACTGGATCAGGAAGCTGTGGCCATCGAGGGTCAGCATGCAGGCTGGAACCCTCCAAACCCTTCTGAATAAGGGATTCACTCCAGCCTTCCTCTGAGCTCACACCATATACAATCTTTCCTCTGCACTGCTCTAAATCGCTACTTTTCAAATAACGTGGATTTCTGGATTCATTTCCAAGTGATCCTGATTGGACTTCAATTGCACTAACTGGGTCCCTGCAACAGGTCAGGGTTCACCCAGTCTTTCAATCTATAAAGGCAGGTATCATGTACATTAAGAGCCATGATTCCCCCACATTAATACATGTGTCAACACAATAAACAATTTCTCCAACAAAACTTATAACCATCAGCATACACTATAAATTTAAATTGCAAAATCATCATAATTTTTCATCTTTATTCTTCACTGATAATTACTGACTGCATTTTTTAATACTGATGGCATCACTTTGATCAAGAAGCAGGCAATGAAATAAACTACAGTACCGACTAGGCACAGTGGCTGACACTTACAATCCCAGCACTTTGGGAGGCCAAAGTGGGAGGATCACTTGAGCTCCTGAGTTTGAGACCAGCCTGGACAACATAGGGAGACCCCATCTCTACAAAAAATACAAAAATGAGTAGGAAGTGGTGGTGCACACCTGTGATCTCAGCTAATAGAGAGGTCAAGGCAGGAGGATCATTTGAGCCAAGAAGTTTGAGGCTGCAGTGAGCCAAGATCACACCACTGCACTCCAGCCTGGGCAAGAGAGCAAGACGCTGTCTCAAAACAAAAAATAAAAAAAGAGCCAGGTGTGGCTGTTCATGCCTGTAATGCCAGCACTTTGGGAGGCCGAGGAGGGTGGATCACCTGAGGTCAGGAGTTTAAGACCAGCCTGGCCAACATGGTGAAACACTGTCTCTACTAAAAATACAAAAATTAGCCAGGCGTGGTGCTACATGACAGTAATCCAAGACACTCAGGAGGCTGAGGCAGGAGAATCGCTTGAACCCAGGAGGTGGAAGTTGCCGTGGGACAAGATTGTGTCACTGCACTCCAGCCTGGGCGACAGAGGAGACTGTCTCAAAAAAAAAAGAAACCATGGCACTATCAAACTCCACCAGCCAATGCGAGAAGCAGGCTAAGAACACGCATACTAGGTAAGTGGACAGTGCACATGGATAAGTCAACAATCCTTCAGTTGCTTCAATGACAAAAATATACCACATACTTATTTCACTCATCTTTACAGGGCAGAAGGAAGAAATAAGTGGGAAGAATATGGGCCAAAGGAGTGAGCAGTAACAGGAGAAGCAGGATGCAGCACACAGAGTTCTATAACCCAGGAAGAAATGCCAAAAGCTGAGTCATCCATTCCAGCTCCACCCTGCATGAAATTCCAGGTATCAAATTATATGTTAATTACGTGGACGCAGAGTTATATGCGGGGAAGTGGTGTTAGTCAGCACCCAGGGGGTGGAAATTCAGTAAAAATTTAGTTTTGTCAAGCATGTTTCATGCACGGGCCTGGGGCTCCTCTGGCTCAGGAAAAGAGGAAGTAGGAGTCAGGAGGCCCAGACCTTCCCCTAACAGGGTTCCACAGCCAATTCGCTGGCCCTCTCTAGACCAACTTTCCCGACTTATAAAATACCACGAGGTTCCCCGCCCCCCCCCCCCCCCTGTTCAAATCAAGAAGTGCTAAGTCCTGGCCGATTTCTGACTCAGTCAGTCAAAAGAGGGACACGCCTCCCTAACTACAGCAGGGTGGGGAAGGGCAGCTGCACTCAGTACGGTGGAGGGAAAACCAGTAAACCCATCCCTTGACACTGTCATTTGGCAATTTCTGAGGCTTAAGACGACAGGGCGTTCTCCCAGGTCCTGGCCTGTAAATGCTGGGGAAACGCACTGTACCTGTGAAGAGATGGAACACAGAGTTCCGAAACTGCTCTGCAGCCCATGTCTCAGGCTGCAAGAACGTTATCAGTCTCACACATCGTTCCCCTGCCTCCAAGGCCCCCATCACCACATACTGATCTTGCCCTGATTTGAAGCAGGAAAGAGCTACGGGGAAGTCCAGGCCTGTCCCAGCCAGGGATGGGCCAAACAGACAGGAACTGAGTGCTGCAGACCTTGCTGTAGCTGCTGAGGGATCTTAAAAGGGATCCACCCTGGAGGAGCTCAGCACCCTCTTCTTTCCAGTTCTTCTCACTTTAAACGATTTTTGTCTAATAATGTACCCAACAGGCAGATATCAGAGAAGCACTAAACTAACACCTTGAAATGGGTCAATAATGGCTGGGCACAGTGGCTCATGCCTGTAATCCCAGCACTCTGGGAATCCAAGGCTGGTGGATTACTCGAGCAGGAGTTCGAGACCAGCCTGAGCAATATGGCGAAACCCTGTCGCTACTAAAATACAAAAATTAGCCAGGTGTGGCGGCGCATGCCTGTAATCCCAGCCACTGAAGAGGCTGAGGCACAAGAATCGTCTGAACCCGGGAGGCGGAGGTTGCAATGAACCTAGATCACGCCACTACACTCCAGCCTGGGTGACCGAGTGAGATCCTATCTCAAAAAATAAAATTTCAAAAAAAGAGAGAGAAATGGGTTAATAACAAAGAAGTCCTACACACAGCATAGTATGTATTGTATAGCATTAGTATAATGTAGTATAGCAGTCCCTGCTTATCTGAGGCTTCATTTTCCATGACTCCAGTTACCCATGTTATAGTACAATAAGATATTTTGAGAGAGAAGAGACCATATTCCCATAACTGTCATTAGAGCATATTGTTTTAATTGTTCTATTTTATTATTGGTTATCACTGTTAATCTCTTACTGTGCCTAATTTATAAATTACATTGTATCATAGGTATGTAGGTAGAGAAAAGGACAGTCTACCTAGGGTTTGATACTACCCTCCCTCCCAGGCGTCCACTAAGTGTCTTGGAATGTCTCCCCAAGGATAAAGGGGGGACTCCTGTTGTGGCTGGGAGTATATGCTCTGAGCTGACATCCCAGCACAGATGCCATTTAACAGCCACATATTTGCAACAGACTTTGGGCCTCAAGTTCATCACTCATAAGATGGGTGTAGGATCATCTTTACCCCATAGGGTTGAAGGATTAATGAGACAGTGAAGTATTTAGCACGGTAGATGCTTAATAAGGGTTAACTATTAATGCTTATGTTAATATTTATTAACATTTATACAGACAAAGAACACGTTCTCATGTCATTTGCACAGCAATCCAACAAAGGCCGTATTCTCACTTTTGAGGCTCAGAGAAGCAGAGAGACTTGTCCACGATCACACACAAGTACTCAGACTTCCAGGCCAGTGTCTTTTCCATCATCTTTTTCCAGGGTGTTTCACCCACGCCACACTGGCCAGTGGCCAGATGGTTCCAGGTGGGAGTGGGTGAACTCTGTACATTCTGATCATTAGCCAGTCAATGCTTTCTGAGCCAATCCAACCAGCACAAGCCTGTGATTCCTCAGACACAACTGCTTGGGATGATGCTAAGGTGGGTATTTGTGGTTTTAATGGAGGATCCCATGAAAAGAAAAACGTAAAGCGAATAATACAGTATAGGCGGTACAAAGACACAACAAAAATGATGCCCTGAGTTGGGGTCAGAGGGGTCTCTTCTAGTCTCAGAGGCTGTCGTCGAACTGCTCTTTCTCACACAGCCAACCATTAAAAGTCCCCAACCCGCAGGTCCTAGTTTCCTCTAAGTATCCATCTCCCTCCTTGCTAGAGCAGAGCCTCCAAAACGAAAGCGTTTCTCCGCCTTCCTCCAGGCCTCCTGAGAAAGGTTGTGAGATGGGTTATCAGCCTCCCTGACCTCTGCAGCCATCAACAGCACTTCTGCCTCTCCCGTCCCCACCAGCAAGGATCCTCCAACCCAGAAACAGCTTCTCTGCCTTCCCCCATTAAGGCTTTTCCCCTCCAACAGCTATCACAAGAGGGCTGTTTAGTGAGAGGACCTCCGGCTGACCTTTGCTGACAGGCTCCAAGCTCTCCCTGTAAACGGATCTAATGTGAGGCTGGGTAATTAGCAACCAAGTAGTAATTGCAGCTTCTAACTATGCTGGGCCAAGATTGCAAAAATTCCCTGGCGGGGGGTGGGGTGGGGGGGGCCCTCCTAGGGATCCCAACCCACACAAAGGCATCTACTCACAGCCAAAAGGGGGGACTCAGCAACATTTCTCTGGGAGGCCAGCACTTCTCTAGGTCTTAATTAAAGTGGGACCCATGTAAGGAGGCAGACAGCAAAAGGAAATTAGCAAATAAAGGAGACTGACCAAGAAAGAAATGTATGGCTTGCTTGGAAGAGCCCATTCAGAAAGGTACAAGCTCTCAGGGTGGATGGCTATGCACAAGAGACTCAATCCAGCCATGGAAGGAAGTAAGCAAAGAGCCTTCGAGGGGCATCAAAAACTGTGAAAAGGCCGGGCGCAATGGCCCCTGCCTATAATCCTAGCACTTTGGGAGGCCGAGGCAGGTGGATCACCTGAGGTCAGGAGTTCGAGACCAGCCTGGCCAACATGGCGAAACCCCCATCTCTACTAAAACTAGAAAAATGAGCCGGGCATGGTGCTAGGCGCCTGTAATCCCAGTTATTCAGAGGCTGAGGCAAGAGAATCGCTTGAACCTGGGAGGTGGAGGCTGTGGTGAGCCGAGATCACACACTGCACTCCAGCCTGGGTGACAGAGCTAGTCTCCATCTCAAACAAACAAAAAAAGAACTGCAAAAAGGCAGGACACATGATGACAGGTCCCCCCAAGCCTGGCTGGCCAGCACCTTCCCCCCGCCTGCTCCTATCCCCTACTCAACCAAAATCACTCCTCACCCAAGCACCCTGTATGCCCCACTGTTCACCTTAGAAGATTCTAGATGCCAGGCCATGTGGTCTACCCTAAGAGATCTGTAGTATCATCTGCTATGATTTGGTGATTCCATCAGACCGGTCCACAGGCACCCCTGTTAGCTGCCTACATGTATTAACATGTTTCAGAATAATGTGCAAAATCCCCACTGAGAAATAAAGAGGTGAGCACTTCCAAACAGAGCAGCTGCCCTCCTCATGACTCTAAAAATACCTATAACTGCACAAAAAAGAATATTGTCAGACAAAAAGAATCGTCCCTCCTCACTCTAACAGGACAACAAGCAATGCCCAACAGCACAGCAGCACCTGTTTCATCCTTCCTAAGAAAACCCTGTATTTTTCAAGCCCACCACCCCCAACTCCAATTTCCTTTATCTGTTTTGTACTAAAAAATCACTTCACTGAACTGCTGTTTGCTCACGATAACTCCTGAACCCCTGTCCTCAGGAGAGGCGGCAAGTTCAGGGGGCACGGTAGCTTTCTCAGGTGGACCAGACTTTCTGCCAATCTGAATTACACCCTAGACGTCTTCAAACTTCATTCCCTCTGCCATTGTGCTGCCCGATCCCCAAATGCATTCGAGGCTGTAGAGAGACTCTGGGTTGAATCCAGTTTTAAAAACCGGGGTAGCAGCAGCCGAGAGCACTAATTCACCCTCCATTTCCTTCTCCAAACAATTAATATACTTAATAACTCCAGCCCCGACGACAGACTTCTCCGACACCCCTCTATTAACCTCTCCCCGCTACAAGCAGTGGGTCTCCACCAGAATTCTTCTGTTCCCTATCACTTAATCATTTTTTAATCCACAACAAGGACTTTGTGCCACACTGTGGTTTTGTTCTCTCTTAATCTTTTATGAGGGACCTTATCAAAAGCTTTTAGAAAATACAAGTGAATTTTGCCTACCAGGTCATCTTTATTATTTTAGAATTCTTTATGCAGAAATTACAGACTTTAACATTGTAAATGAATATTTAAGACTCAGCATTCACTTAGACATGCAAGTCTGGCTCAGGTTATATTTAAGTCGCTGTATTACTTCCACGTTTAGAAGGATTCTTGTCTGCCTCCTGGAATGGAATGACTTCCCCTCCCCAACCCCCCAGGTGCAATCTCTGGGATTCCCCCAAGACTTTCTGGACCAGCTGAAATTGAGTCCATATTGAGTGCCAATGGGACTTACAGAGCATTAACAGAACCTCAAACCAGGGAACAAAAGTCATCCAGCCAAGGGGGCCTGGATATGGCAGCCTATCCGATTTCTACCTCCTCCACCTTTCCCCAGGTGGATGGCAGGGAGCAGCACGGACTCCCCTGCCTCACAGCTGGCCCACACATCTGCAGGGAGCCAGTGACAGCTTCTTGATGTTGACACCACTTAGGTTGCCTCCTAACACCTGTTTGTTGTAGCTATTATTTCTAATTAGCACTTTTCAACAGAACCAGCGCTGAGCACAAGGTTCCCCCTGACGGAACAATTAAAGAGGCACAAGGGGCGGGGGTGTTTCCTAAAATTATTTTCTTGGCAGGTTTCAAGGTAAATCACCTAGTCAAATGCACATCTCTTCAAGAGCTGCCTGTGGACAGGGTTGAAAAGCTGTAGCAATATTCCGGAACCCCTGCTTGAAAGCATTCCCATCAAGTAAAGGGTTAAGGTAATCCAGTTACACCAATGCGTTTTCCTGATCACCAGGGGAATCCTCAGCCTTCCCGGTAATCTGCTCCTAACTCCCCATTTAGTCCAATGCTGCACTCCAGTCACCGAAAATGTAGACAGGGTTCCCACTCCTACAGCCAGATGAGAGGTGCCTGCCCCTTCCCCAAAACGGGATAGTGAAATTAACACATTTCAGAAAATATTCTACAGAGTCCAGAGTCCAGACTACGCTTTATCCTTGAGGAAAATAATCAATGTCGAGTCCTAACTGCATGTCAATTAAAGGGGTCACCATAAACAAGCTGTTTAAACTTTCCCCTCCACTCTTCGCCGGTACCGCTCCAATCTGGGTGCCCTGGAGGACGGAACGGGAACTGCAGGTCCAGGCACTCCATTATGGCAACCCAGCAAGCAGTTCAGCGCCGACTTAATGAGCTCTTGGAAGGAAACAGGAAGTCTATAAAGTAATTTAAATAACTTCCAGTCCTGAAATAAAGGAAATTAAACCGCTGGCACAAACCTCTCTGATAGACACCTTCTTTGTCCCTCCGATCACAACTACAACCACAGCTGTCATATTCCTCTCCCCAAGACCAGCCCCCAAATTCCTCTAATATGAAACACAAAGGCTGTCGGTCCTCAGAGCTCTCCAAGCTCCTGCAGAGGCTTGAGCCAGGGATGTGGTATGGTGTGCAGCAAGAACACGGGAATCCGCCCACAAACCCCATGCTGGGTCCTGCCACTCCCCAGCTGCAAGACCTTGGGCCAATCACTCAACTTCACGGGGCCTCAGTGTTTCACCATCAAGAAAGGGAAGCTCTGGGCCTGGCCAGATGACCTCTGAGATTATTAAGAGGGTCAAATGAGCACATATGAGAACAGTGCCAACTGAAAACACAAATAAACGTCGGTATTTTCCAGCTGCCCAGGGCCTTAGGCTCCAGAATTTTTCCATGTTCTGCTCAAGAGGCACCATCCTATCTTGGCAATTGTGAATGTATATTCACACATTCTTTTACTGCTGGGCGAGATGGCTCACGTCTGTAATCCCAACACTTTGGGACACTGAGGCGGGTGGATCACCTGAGGTCAGGAGTTCCAGACCAGCCTGGCCAACACAGTAAAACCCTGTCTCTAGTTTCAAAAAAAACAAACAAAAACACACACAAAAATGAGCCAGGCATGGTGGCAGGTGCCTGTAATCCCTGCTACTCGGGAGGCTGAGGCAGGAGAATCACTTGAACCGGGGAGGCTGAGGTTGGAGTGAGCTGAGCTCGCACCACTGCACTCCAGCCTGGTGACAGAGTGAGACTCCGTCTTAAAATAAGTAAATAAACAAATTAATTCATTCATTCTTTTACGTCTCCTAAGCCCCTCAATGTAGATACTTATTTGCATGGACAACGATCAGCCCAACTAGACATGATTTGCTTAAGCGCAGAGACTGTCTTCTCATCTTCTGTAAACCAGTGTGCCCAGAGCCAGAGCACCAAGCAGCAAGAAGCAGGTCCTCAATCAAGGGTTAGAATCTATAATCCATGCAGTTACCCAGACATCCTTAAGCACCAAAATGCTAACAACTATCCATCCACTCTCTACGAAAAGAGACAAACCTCATAACAAGATAAATTCCATAACTGATTGTGAGCCTGCAAGGTGGGGAGGGGTTGGGGGCATGGGAACCCCCGCTGTACAGAAATGGCCTCAACTCCTTGCATTACCAGGCCCTGCCCTGAATGCAATGCAACCGCAGAGTTCTGGCAGTTTCACCTGGTCAACCTAAGCTGCCGGATGCTAAGGACTGTTTCTGGCCACAGAGTTAAGTTTACTTTGTTGATAATAATCAGCCAGATATGGACTGGTCTAACCAGTACTCTGGATGCAGGATCACAAAGAAAAGACAAACTTAAAAGAAGCTTAAGGTCAGTCTCGTTTTGCTAGTCCTCTATGTATTACTACTGACAATTGGTACGGTCAACCCTTGACCCCTAGGCTGGTAAAAGCCAAGAGTAAAGCTGGACATTCAGTGTGGCCAAGAAAGCCACCCAGCTTCTGGGCAGAAGCGCAAGATCTAGATGCTCTGGAAAGAGAACTGCTGGGCCCAGCTCAAAAACAGACCCTCCCAAACCAACCCTGAGAAAGAAGATCACAAACAGCAATCTAACTTTGCTATAAGGGCATACTGCACAAGTGTTCCTGCAGCTTCACCAACAGGTTCTATGGGAAATCTGCTCTATCGTGCCCATCTGTCACTGGCGGGGTAAGATCTGTCTTGCATATCATGGTGGTCTCCATCCCACTGCAGAACTCAATGGTGCTGTCTTGCCTATGGGCTGTGAAACTTGAACAACTGGATTCTGAGGGTCCAGAGGTCGCTTGAGCAACAGCTGCCTTCCTTTAATGGACCCACGGTTGAGCAATGGAGTTCTTTACTCGAGAGGCCTGCTCCAACTCTTGAGTAACCGCCCTTGCCCTCAAGGGCTCCCCAGGGTGAAGCCCATTGCCTCTGCCTCACCAAGGAGGCATCGACTCAGTCTTCTCGCTACACATCTGTCTCCTCACTTCCCAGTCAGATCACAGCTGGAGGGACACAATCTGACAAAGGTCTGTCTAAGGTGGGGTAACCTGAAAAGCAAATACAGCTCGTCTTCCCCGGACTTATTCACAGCACTCCTAGCTGGAGCCAGGTTTGACTTTCCACAAAGTTCACTGGCCAGAATCGTAACCCACACATCTACGGCTCTTCCTTCTTTAACCATCTTTCACGTAAATCCTTCATCTAAAAGGGGAACCACCTATCCATGAAACTTTAAATTTCCCAGGAGCCGTGTTGAAAAGGCGGAAAGGCCTGGTGTGGTAGCTCACGGCTGCAATCCTGACACTTTGGGAGCCCAAGGCGGCAAGATCACTTGAGCCCAGGAGTTCCAAGACCAGCCTGGGCAACACGGGGAAAGTCTATCTCTACAAAAAAAAAAAAAAAAGAAAGAAAAAAAATAGCTGGGCATGATGGTGTGCACCTGTGGTCCCAGCTACTCAGGAGGCTGGGATAGGAGGATTGCTTGAGCCTGGGAGGTGGAGGCTGCAGTGAGCCATGATTGCACCACTGTACTCCAGTGATAAAGCAAGACCCTGTCCAAACAACAAAAATGAAAACATAAAAACAAAAAAAAAATAATTCAAAGCTGGGCAAGGTGGCTCACGCCTATCATCTCAGCACTTTGGGAGGCCGAGGCAGGCAGATCACCTGAGGTCAGGAGTTCAAGACCAGCCTAGCCAACATGGTGAAACCCCATCTCTACTAAAAATACAAAAATTAGCCGGGTGTGGTGGTGCACACCTGTAATCCTAGCTGCTCGGGAGGCTGAGGCACAAGAATTGCTTGAACCCGGGAGGCAGAGGTTGTAGTGAGCCAAGATCGTGCCACTGCACTCCAACCTGGGCAGCAGAGCGAGACTTTGTCTCAAAAAATAATACTACCAATAATACAAAGGGAAAAAAGAAACAGGTGAAATTCATTGTAATATGTCTTATTTAACCCAATCTGTCTACACATTATTTCAAATGTAATCGTTTTATTAAGACAGTTTCCCCTTGTTTTCAAACTAAGCCTGGGAAAACTGGTATGCGTTCCATACATTCACAGTATGGCTCAGTGCAAACCAGCCACATTTCGGGTGCTTAGGGGCCACATACTGCAGTAATCTAAAACCCTGGCTTCCTCTACTGATGAGAACCTAAAACATAACTCTGATCTGGCCCCGCTGTAATAATTCATGCTTGTAGTTCTCACTTACAGACTTTACAGAACTTACCGCTACTCAAGATTCTTTCCCACGGCATTAACAATTATATTTGGGTGACATGTCAAGAAGTTAAGCTGCCTGGGTCTGGAGTTAACAGATTTTCATGGAATTGTGTACAACTTATCTGGTCCATCAGATCGTCTCTCCGGGGCTTGTCCACCATTAAACTAGACCCCTGGGGTTTCTTAATTTAAAATCCTCATAACCCTTTAACTTGAAAACTCACTGTCTGCGCGATGACATGTAGTTAACTCTGTGGTAGCCACATAAACATCTCCACATTCTTAAACAGGAGACTCCCATTTTGCCTCATCTGAGATTATTCTGAATTATTTCTGCCCTAGTCATATGCACGCTACAGACATGAGATTATGCAGAATAATCAACTGAGGTGGTGCCTGCACAATCTTTTGTTTTTTGTTTTGAGACAAAGTCTCACTCTGTCACCCAGGCTGGAGTACAGTGGCACCATCTTCCCTCACTGCAACCTCCGCCTCCCAGGTTCAAGCAATTCTCCTGCCTCAGCCTCCTGAGTAACTGGGATCACAGGCACACGCCACCACACCCGGCTAATTTTTGTATTTTTAGTACACACGGGGTTTCACATGTTGGCCAGGCTGGTCTCGAACTCCTGACCTCAAGTGATCTTCCCACCTCAGCCTCCCAAAGTGCTGGGATTATAGGCATGAGCCACTGTGCCTGCATACCCGGAAAATCTTAAGGCACAAATAGACACAGGACAAATCCACAAGCTTGGGGAGTCACTGTTAGCAGAAGAAAAATGTCCACAGGACATAAACTTTGGAGGCATGCTCGCAGCAACCGCTAACCAGAAAACTTCGCAGGCTCAGTCCAGATCTGGGCAGGATTGGCTCAGGGGTGACCCATCTGTCCTGAGAGCTGACAGGACTCCATTCTGTTGGGCACGATACAAGTCAGACATGGGACAGCCTTCGATGCCAGGGTGAGCAGGGGTCTCACATGAGCCCATGAGACACACACACTTTGGCAACAACTCTTGAATCAGCCAATTTTCTTTACACTGTAAGTACATACTTCCCTCTCTCTGCTCAGCAGCTGCACTTGCCCTATCCGGCGGAGTGGAGGACCTGATCTAGAAAGCAACACTGGCAAGCTGAAAGCTTCTGCAGGCTCATCCATCCAGATTCAGCTCTAACAGCAGGGCAACCCAGGGGAAACGGAAACATACAGAAAACAGTTCATTTCTGGCTCGCTGCTTTGGCTGTAAGCAAGAGAAGGTGTGCACAGAGCTTTGAAGGCAGGATTGGAATGGGCTGAGGCTGGGCTTTGTTCCCGGAGCCCCACGAGGACAGGGCTGGCTTCCGAGCCTAGAAATGCAGAGAGCTGCTCTCCAACAGGTGGAGGGTTCACCCAAGTAAGTATCCCAGGCAGGAGAGCACAGCGGGCACCACCGTCTGTCAACACCAGGCTCAGCATCCTCCCATCCCCCAGGGTCCCTCGACCTGTCCCCAGGGCACTGGAGAGAGGAGGGAGGGACCAAGGGCACGCGGAGAAAGGAAGGAAGGAGGTGCCTCTTCTTGGCGAGCTGGTGGGTGTGAGTGGTGAGCATGAATTAAAAAGCCATCCGGGAACAATGGTCTTTTCATATTTGGAGCCTGTTCTGCACAAAGCTCAGCTTGTTCTAGCGGGAGGACTCCGCTTTCCATTTTTTTCCTAACTCATTTCCTAGGGTTGTGGCAATGTCTGGCACCCAGCTCAACCCACTGGAGTATCCTTTAACCGAAGGATGTGCCAGGCAGGCCTCCTCCTTGGCTTCGTAAGTGGTGGCATTCAGACACACAAAAAAGGGACAACTTCAGGAAGCTTTTCTGTCTTGATCCGTGGGCTCCCAAAGAGCTCCTGGGTGTTTCTCTGAATAGCTGCCTAACCCACAGAAACACACACTGGATGTTTTCAGCGGCCCAACACCCATTTCCCTCTCAAATTACGCTAGACATGCCACACCCAGCAGACACTCCAAAGCCTAACTGGAAAAGGACAGTGAATGGGTGTCAGATCGTGTGACAAGACCCTCTTCCTCCACGTTCGACGCACTCCTGGAGTCTCTGCTGAACCCCACAAACCCCTTAGGTAAAGCAGTTTTGAGACTGGGGGTAGGGACAAGAACAGCAGCCAACACTGAGCAATGAAGCTGTTCCTGACATTTTAACAAACTGTTGCCTCACTCAGTCCTTGTGATCCCTGGTGGGCAGCCTCTAAGCCAGCTCCTCCAATCCCAGTTCCTGGTATTCACACCCTTGTGTAGTCCCCTCCCCTTGGGAGTGAGCGCTATACAGGGACTCACTTCTAACCAACAGCACGCAAATGGAATAGGGCAAATGTGATAGGACATCACTTCTGAGATGAGGCTGCAAAGAAACTGTCATTCTGGTCTCCTGCACCCTTCTCCTCCTCTCCCTTATGGAAGCCAAGAGCCCCGCTGTGACCTGTGAGCTGTGAAGAGTCCCACACAGCAAAGAACTGAGAGCAGCCTCTAGCCAGCAGCTCTTGGGGAACTGAATCCTGTCAACAACTACGTGTGTGAGCACAGATTTGGGTCTGTCCCTAGTCGAGCCTTCAGATGAGACCACGGCCCCGGGTTAACACCTTGACCTTGCGGCAGGGGACCCAGCTAAGCCACAGCCTGATTCCTGACCCACAGAAACTGTAAGATAATAAGTCCTTGCCGCTTTAAGCTACTGAACTTAGAGCTAACCTGTGCTCAGCAATAGATAACCAATACACGTCTCCATTTTGCAAATGAAAAGATATAATGGAGGCTAGAAGTGGTAGCTCATGCCTGTGGTCCCAACACTTTGGGAGGCTGAGGTGAGAGGATCACTTCAGCCCAGAGGTTCAAGACCAGCCTTGGCAAGATGGCAAGACTCTGTCTCTACAAAAATTTTTTTTAAAAAAGGTTAGCCGGGTGTGGTGGCACATGACTGTGGTCCCAGCTGTTCAGGAGGCTGAGGTGGAAGGATGCCTTGAGCCTGGGAGGTCAAGGCTGCAGTGAGCCCTGACTGTACCATCCACACTTCAGCTTGGACAAGAGAGTGAGACCCTTCTCAAAAAAAAAAAAAAAAAAAAAAAAGGAAAGAGAAGAAAAGAAAATATATAATTTTGGCCAGTAAGTAGCAGAGCTGGGATTCTCACTTAAGCCAGACTGACTCTCTCTAGCCACCTTCCTCTCACCATGTGGCATTACCTATCAAGCCCACATTCTGGTCCATAGACCAGAAAAGCAGCAAAACTCCCTGGGTCTCTCTCCACCCTCACAGATGACACGGACACCTAACATTCATGCCCCCAAATAAAACAACATCAGATTCCTTTGTAATTTTAGGGTTGAAGACAGAGTGAGGAGAGAATCCAGCCTAATTTTCTTTTATAGATAAAGAATCTCAGACCCATAGCCATAAAGTAGCGGACATGGAACTCAAACCCCAGCCAGGACAGCACGTGACTCTTTAGGGATTCCAGGAAATTTCTGCTCAAACATGCTGAACAAGCTTCTAATACGCTGGCCAGGAGAACTCCATCAGTAACTCTGGTCTTCTCTTTTGGCACACCAAGATTAATGCTCTGCGGTGACTGGTTCCCCTGGCACTTGGCAGCTTCTCCTATACCTGCCCCCCAAGTCCTTCCACACACAAAGTGACGAGATACAGAAGGTAGATCAGAGTGTCTGCTCCTTGGTTAACATCAGAATCGACATATCACATATCACAACAGCCTACTGCCCACCCAGCTTACGCTGAGGTGTAATCTAAGTTTGCTTTGAAATTCAATGACGTATCAGAAAGACAGCACACACACATTTCCATCAAGACAGCTAACTTGGGCAAAGGTGTTCTCAAGTACTCAAGGCAATTCTACAAGCTTGCAGATCACTAAGACTGCCACTATTTTTACAAACACATACCACAGATGCTTACAGTAAATATCATAAATAATTAAAGCTAAGTAGCCTAAGGACATTTTGTGAAGCATCTTTGCTGCTTTTTTTTAATTAGGTTCTCACTAATTCACAAGATTGAATAATCTCCAAAAAGCCTCCAGACACAGCCACAGACCAGTGCTACTTAAGCGATTCTACATTTTTGCAAACTTTTAAGCACATATGTTTTTCTCATGACAAAAAGTAATAGATATTCACTATGCAGAGCTCAGAAAACAAAGTATTAAAAGTAGCCTGTACTTCTACCAGCTGGAAATAGCCATCAGTCATACGTATTCTTTAGCTTCTCTTCTATGCGTATTTTAAAAATTAAACTGAAGTCCTATAGTCCACAGAGTTCCTTTCATTCCATTTACATCACTGTTTTCCCACATTTATAACCAGGAGGCAGGAGTTTTAAATAGCCACATAAGCATCTGCCATATGGATGCACCACAGTTTAAATCAATCCCCTGTAAGATTTTTTAGATAGTTTCCATTTTTCACCATTATAAATATCTGTTGTAAGTGTCTGTAGCGAAAATCTTTACATATAAATTTCATTTGCACGACTCTCATGGTTTCCTTATTACAAATGGAGTTGTCACCAGTCCTGATCCGGGTATTAGAGATAAGATAGTTAAAGGAAAAAAAAAAAAATCAGACAAAGATCCCGCGTTGTGAAGCTTAGATTCTAGCAGGGGAAACAATCAAGGATAACATATTTTTTGCTAGATGCAATGGCTCACACCTGTAATCCCAGCACTTTGGGAGGCCAAGACGGGAGGTCAGGAGTTCGAGACCAAGCCTGGCCAACACGGTGAGACCCCCGCCCCCAATTCTAAAAAAAAAAAAAAAAAAAATTAGCTGGGAGTGATGGTGGGCACCTGTAGTCCCAACTACTCAGGAGGCTAAGGCAGGACAGTCGCCTGAACCAGGGAGGCAGGGGTTGCAGTAAGCTGAGATTGCACTACTGCACTCCAGCCTGGATGAAAGAGCAAGACTCTTTCTCAAAAATAAAAGGATAATACATTTTTTAAATTGTATAATATTTTACTAGTGGCATATGGTATGAACAGGAATGCAGAGGCAGAACAGAGTGAGCGGGGTCAGGAATTCATGGGGGGACAAGCTACACATTTAAATAAAGCTTAAACTTTCTTGACACATACTGCCAAATTATCCTCCAGAAAGGGTATACCAATTTTTATACCCAATTACAAGAACAGTGTATTTGCTTTTTTTGTTGTTGTTCCACTTAGTTCAAAAATAAAAAATAAAAAAATAAAACCCAATCTTACTAGTAATCAAATACGTTAAAACAATGAGGTCTCATTTGGCTCTTCAAATGGGCAGCCTAGATTTATTCTTCATGAATTATTCATTCATGTTCTTTACCTATTTGTCTCTATCTTTCTATTTTTGTTTACCACAGTAATAACTACATAAAAACACAACTTTTTATTTTTTATTTTTTTAAAGTAGAGACAGGGTATCACTATGTTGCTCAGGCTGGTCTCAAACTCCTGGGCTCAAGAAATCCTCCCACCTCAGCCTCCCAAAGTGCTAGGATTATTGTGCCTGGCCTCCATTTTTCTCTACCTGTATGCATCATTCTTTCCTTTTTTTTTTTTTTTTCTTTTTTTGAGACGGAGTTTCACTCTTTCACCCAGGCTGTTGGAGTGCAGTGGTGTGATCTCAGCTCACTGCAACCTCCGCCTTTCAGTTTCAAGCCATTCTCCTCCCTCAGCCTCCCAAGTAGCTGGGATTACAGATGTCCACCATCACGCCCAGCTAATTTTTGTATTTTTAGTAGAGATGGGGTTTCACCATGTTGGCCAGGCTGGTCTCAAACTCCTGACCTTGTGATCCGCCTGCCTCAGCCTCCCAAAGTGCTGGGATTACAGGTGTGGGCCACTGCCCCTAGCTGTATCATTCATTTTTAAGAGCTCTGTATATATTAAGAATTTAGGACACACTGTGAATTCCATGTGCTCTAAACACCTTTTCCCAGTTTGTCATATGCCTTAAAATTTTGTGATTAGTGACCAGCATGCACAATTTTTTTTAAGTAGAGTACAATCTTCTCTATTACAATTTCTTCCCTCCAAGGCTTAGGCCTAATATTCCTCCCTGCCCTATATTCAGATCAATATTAACCTATATTTTCTTCTAGCTGTTTTGTGATTTTAGTTTTACCTCTCCAACTCACCTGGAATGGATGGTAATATATGCTATGAAAAAGGGCTCTAACCCAATTTTTCCCCCATTTGGCTATCTAACTTCTCACTGTCCTACAACCATTTATTGCATAATTTCTTAACACTAGAGGCAGTGAAGTGCAGTGATAGAGATCACTGGTTTTGCTATCAGTTAGATCAGTGTTCAAGTCTGGGTGACTTTGAGCCAGTTACTTAAACTCCCTGAGCTTCGGTTTCCTTCTCTATAAAATGAACTATTAGTAGTGTATTAGTAGTTTCCACTTCATCTCGTTTTTATGAGGATTAAATAAGTTCATGTAAAGTCTTGGTCTGGCACGGTGGCTCACATCTTGTAGTCCCAGCACTTTGGGAGGCCAAGGCGGGAAGATCATGAGGCCATGAGTTTGAGACCAGCCTAGCCAACGTGGCGAAACCCTGTCTCTACTAAAAATACAAAAATTAGCCAGGCATGGTGGCGCACACCTGTAGTCACAGCTACTTGAGAGAATGAGGCAGGAGAATTGCTTGAGCCTGCCAGACAAAGGTTACAGTGAGCCAAGATTATGCCACTGCACTCCAGCCTAGGTTAGAGAACAAGACTCTGTCTCAAAAAAACAAAAAAAAAAAGTTGGCTGTGCACCGTGGCTCACGCCTGTAATCTCAGCACTTTGGGTGGCCAAGGCAGGCGGATAACGCGAACAGGAGATGGAGACCATCCTGGCTAACACAGTGAAACCCAGTCTCTACTAAAAATACAAAAAATTAGCTGGGCGTGGTGGCGGGTGCCTGTAGTCCCAGCTACTCGGAAGGCTGAGGCAGGAGAATGGCATGAACCCGGGAGGCGGAGCTTGCAGTGAGCCAAGATTGTGCCACTGCACTCCAGCCTGGGTGACAGAGCGTCTTCCATCTCAAAAAAAAATTAAATTAAATTAAATTAAATTTAAAAAGTCTCCGGCATAATGCTCGGCACTTAGAAGTTCTGAAGCGTTATGTGAGCTGTTACTCTGATTCCTCTCACTTAACATGAAATACAACCTTTACCAGACACATTTCTATTTGATTTCATCCCACTGAGTGATCTCTATATTTTCTAACCAGTTATTCCCAGTATATGAGAAAGCTAATTATCTTTTAAAACGTTACGTTGTAACTGAACTCCTCACTTAATTAAATGTAAATGTGTCTTGGGCCACTAGGAAGACACTAACATCGGGAAATAATTGTCTTTGTTTCTTTTTAATCATTATTTGACTTTGGTTTGTCCATTCTTACCAATTCAATAAGGCAGGAAAAAGAAATTAGCAAATGAGTATATTCCGCAGTCTCTGTTTTGTTCCGGGTTTCAGAATGCTGCCTCTCATAATTGATCACTAAGTCTGAGGGTGTTGGCTGCCTGTTTCTTCACTGAGAGATCAATGCAATCTCTTTCAAGCTTGAGTTTTAAAAATTCTAAGCAGACTGGGAACAAGGGTAGAAAATACCAAATGCAGCCAGGAGTGACAGCTCACGCCTGTAATCCCACAACTTTGGGAGGCCAAGGCAGGAGGATCACTTGAGGTCAGGAGTTTAAGACCAGTCTGGACAACACAGTGAGACCCCAATCTCTATGAAAAAAAAAATTAGAAGTTAGCCCAGCATGGTGGTGCATGCCTGTAGTCCCAGCTACTCAAGGTGATGCAGGAAGACTGCCTGAGCCTGGGAGGTCAAAGCTATAATGAGCCATGATTGCTCCACTGCACTCCAGCCTAGGCGATGGAGAGGGGAGGGGAG